>NW_026652293.1:21481475-22081475 GCF_009828535.3 Hylobates moloch
AAAAAAAAAAAGAAAGAAAAAAGAAAAAGAAAAATCAAATCATTTAAGTTAATATTTTGTGTTACAAATGAAAAGATTAAAAGTTTCAGTTTGCTATGATTTTTAAATGCCAAACTTCTCTTAATCACAACTATATTTACTCTTTTAAGCGTTTGTGTATTAAATTATAGAAAATCTTGAACTTTTTTTATATCAGATTCCAACAGATATAAGCATTTCAAGAATATCTAGGGGGGAAGTTGCAGAATTATTATAATTGTTCCTTATGCTTCCTAATTGTTTATCAACTATCAATTATAAAAGTTAACAAGAATTTCAAGAATAAATGTAATATTTAAAGATCTTTTTCACAATCTTTATTTAGGCTTATCTTCCAATCAGAAAAGTAAAACAATTATAAGCATGCATCTTAACAGAGTTTAAAAAATTAAGGATACTCATATAAAAACACTGAAATAAATAAACAGAATATATTAAGAATAAACAAACTCCTTTAATCCTCCCTGCTTTTTGAAGCTTTTCTAATGTTAAATCAACTTTCATTTTCTAGGATAAATACAACTTAGTTCTGATGTATTTTTATCATTTTTACATAATGCTAGATTTACTTAACTTCTTAAGATTATTGGATCTTTTGTTCATAAGTGAGACTGGCTTTGATAGTTCTTTCATACTCTTTGTTCAGTTCCAAGGCTAAGATTTTCTACTCTCAGACTGGGTTAGGGAATAGATCCTCTTCTATCTTTTGGAAGTGTTTAAGATTAGAATTATGTCTGCAAACTTCATTCAAATTTTTCCAGTGAAATATTTGTCCTGGGTGTTTTCATTATTTTTCACTGTAGTAGGGATAACTTAAAAATATACAAATGTCATGTCTCTACAAATACATGCAATATTCTATGTTAATTATACTAGAGTGTGATTCAGAAACATTAGCTTGGATCAAAATTACCTAAAGGGGCCAGGCGCGGTGGCTCACGCCTGTAATCCCAGCACTTTGGGAGGCCAAGGTGGGCGGATCACGAGGTCAGGAAATCGAGACCATCCTGGCTAACACGGTGAAACCCCGTCACTACTAAAAATACAAAAAATTAGCCGGGCGCGGTGGCTGGCGCCTGTAGTCCCAGCTACTCGGGAGGCTGAGGCAGGAGAATGGCGAGAACTCGGGAGGCGGAGCTTGCAGTGAGCAGAGAAAGCGCCAGTGCACTCCAGCCTCCGCGAAAGAGCGAGACTCCGCCTCAAAAAAAAAAAAAAAAAAATTACCTAAAGGGCTTGTGAAACTACAGACTAATGGGCTTCATGTGCAGAGTTCTGGTTACGAAATATGTGGTTTCCTCAGAGAGTTTGCTTTTCAAACAAGATCTCAAATGATGCTGTTGCTGCTAGTGCAGGGATCACCTCTGAGAACCACTATACACAAAGGTTGGAACAAAGATTATTTACCACTTAGCTTCAAATATCATCAACCCATGGTCAATTTTACGTTATATATGTTCTTACCATATCCTCTTACCCAGATTACTTTGAAACAGATGACAGATATTATTTTATCTGTAAACCTATCAGTGCTTAACTCCAAAATACAAACACTCAGTTTTTCTCAGTGTTAGTACAGTTATGCACTACATAATGACATTTGGGTCGACGACAGAACGCATAGACAACAGTGGTTCCATAAGATTAAAATGGAAATGAAAAATGTTTATCACATATTGATAGAATAAGTGACAAGCTATCTTAATGTCCCAACCCAATGCATTACTTATGTGTTTGTGGTGATGCTGGTGTGAACAAACCTACTGGGTTAGTAGTGTTATTAAAGTATAGCAATACAATTTTATACAGTACATAATACTTAATAATGATAATAAATGACCATGTTTCTGGTTTATGTATTTACTACACCATACTTTTGTCATTATTTTAGAGTCTATTCCTTCTACATATATATATTTTTTTTAATTTTTTTTTCTGATTATACTTTAGGTTTTAGGGTACATGTGCACAATGTGCAGGTTTGTTACATATGTATCCATGTGCCATGTTGTTTTGCTGCACCCATTAACTCGCCATTTAGCATTAGGTATATCTCCTAATGCTGTCCCTCCCCCATCCCCCCACCCCACAACAGTCCCCGGAGTGTGATGTTCCCCTTCCTGTGTCCATGAGTTCTAATTGTTCAATTGCCACCTATGAGTGAGAACATGCAGTGTTTGGTTTTTTGTCCTTGCAATAGTTTACTGAGAATGATGTTTTCCAGTTTCATCCATGTCCCTACAAAGGACATGAACTCATCATTTTTTATGACTGCATAGTATTCCACGGTGTATATGTGCCACATTTTCTTAATCCAGTCTATCATGGTTGGACATTTGGGTTGGTTCCAACTCTTCACTATTGTGAATAGTGCTGCAATAAACATACGTGTGCATGTGTCTTTATAGCGGCATGATTTATAGTCCTTTGGGTATATACCCAGTAATGGGATGGCTGGGTCAAATGGTATTTCTAGTTCTAGATCCCTGAGGAATCACCACACTGACTTCCACAATGGTTGAACTAGTTTACAATCCCACCAACAGTGTAAAAGTGTTCCTATTTCTCCACATCCTCTCCAGCACCTGTTGTTTCCTGACTTTTTAATGATGGCCATTCTAACTGGTGTGAGACGGTATCTCACTGTGGTTTTGATTTGCATTTCTCTGATGGCCAGTGATGATGAGCATTTTTTCATGTGTTTTTTGGCTGCATAAATGTCTTCTTTTGAGAAGTGTTTGTTCATGTCCTTTGCCCACTTTTTGATGGGGTTGTTTGTTTTTTTCCGGTAAATTTGTTTGAGTTCATTGTAGATTCTGGATATTAGCCCTTTGTCAGATAAGTAGGTTGCAAAAATTTTCTCCCGTTCTGTAGGTTGCCTGTTCACTCTGATGGTAGTTTCTTTTGCTGTGCAGAAGCTCTTTAGTTTAATTAGATCCCATTTGTCAAATTTGGCTTTTGTTGCCATTGCTTTTGGTGTTTTAGACATGAAGTTCTTGCCCACGCCTATGTGCTGAATGGTATTGCCTAGGTTTTCTTGTAGGATTTTAATGGTTTTAGGTCTAACATTTAAGTCTTTAATTCATCTTGAATTAATTTTTGTATAAGGTGTAAGGAAGGGATCCAGTTTCAGCTTTCTACATATGGCTAGCCAGTTTTCCCAGCACCATTAATTAAATAGGGAATCCTTTCCCCATTTCTTATTTTTGTCAGGTCTGTCAAAGATCAGATGGTTGTAGATATGCAGCATCATTTCTGAGGGCTCTGTTCTGTTCCATTGATCTATGTCTCTGTTGTGGTACCAGTACCATGCTGTTTTGGTTACTGTAGCCTTGTAGTATAGTTTAAGTCAGGTAGCGTGATGCCTCCAGCTTTGCTCTTTTGGCTTAAGATTGACTTGGTGATGTGGGCTCTTTTTTGGTTCCATCTGAACTTTAAAGTAGTTTTTTCCAATTCTGTGAAGAAAGTCATTGAACCGAATCCAGCAGCACATCAAAAAGCTTATACACCATGATCAAGTGGGCTTCATCCCTGGGATGCAAGGCTGGTTCAACATATGCAAATCAATAAATGTAATCCAGCATATAAATAGAACCAAAGACAAAAACCACATGATTATCTCAATAGATGCAGAAAAGGCCTTTGACAAAATTCAACAACCCTTCAGGCTAAAAACTCTCAATAAATTAGGTATTGATGGGATGTATCTCAAAATAATAAAGCTATCTATGACAAACCCACAGCCAATATCATACTGAATGGGCAAAAACTGGAAGCATTCCCTTTGAAAACTGGCACAAGACAGGGATGCCCTCTCTCACCACTCCTATTCAACATAGTGCTGGAAGTTCTGGCCAGAGCAATCAGGCAGGAGAAGGAAATAAAGGGTATTCAATTAGGAAAAGAGGAAGTCAAATTGTCCCTGTTTGCAGATAACATGATTGTATATCTAGAAAACCCCATCGTCTCAGCCCAAAATCTCCTTAAGCTGATTAGCAACTTCAGCAAAGTCTCAGGATACAAAATCAATGTACAAAAATCACAAGCATTCTTGTACACCAATCACAGACAAACAGAGAGCCAAATCATGAGTGAACTCCCATTCACAATTGCTTCAAAGAGAATAAAATACCTAGGAATCCAACTTACAAGGCATGTGAAGGACCTCTTCAAGGAGAACTACAAACCACTGCTCAATGAAATAAAAGAGGATACAAACAAATGGAAGAACATTCCATGCTCATGGGTTGGAAGAATCAATATCGTGAAAATGGCCATACTGCCCAAGGTAATTTATAGATTCAATGCCATCCCCATCAAGCTACCAATGACTTTCTTCACAGAATTGGAAAAAAACTACTTTAAAGTTCATATGGAACATATATATTAAAAATAAAAAAAGTTAACCATTTTAAACAGCCTCAAGCGGGTTCTTCAAGAGGTATTCCAGCAGGAGGTGGTGTTATTATAGGAGATGACACAGCTGCATGGGCATATTGTCCACGAAGACCTTCCTGTGGGACAAAATGTAAAGGTCCAAGTCAGTGCTATGGATGATCCTGACCCTAAGTATACAGTGTTTGTGTTTGTGTCTCAGTTTTTAACAAAAATGTTTAAGAAGTAAAAAAAAAAAAAAAAAAAAAAAGAAAGAAAGAAAATAGCTTATAGAATAAGGATATAAAGAAAGAAAATATTTTTGTACAGCTGAGCAATATACTTGTTTTAACTGATATTATAAGAGAGTAAAATGTTAAAAATTTTAAATTTATAAAGTCGTAAAGTAAAAATGTTACAGTAAGCTAAGGTTAATTTTTTATTAAATATTTTTTTTCTAAATTTAGTGTAGCCTAAATGTAGAGTTTATAAAGTCTACAACAGTGTACAGTAATTTCCCAGTTTTCACATTCACTTACCACTTCATTCATGGTCAGTGCCCCATACGGGTATATCATTATTCAAATTTTTTATACCGTATTTTTACTGTACCTTTTCTATGTTTAGATACACAAATGCTTAGCATTATGCCTACAATACTCAGTACAGTAACAAACTGCACGGGTTTGTTGCCTATGAGCAGGAGGCTATACCATATTGCCTAAGTGTGTAGCAGGTCATACTATCTAGGTTTGTGTAAGTACACTCTATCATCACATGACAACAAAACGCATGTGTCAGAACATATCCCTGACATCACATGACACAAAATATATAGAGAAATGCAATTGTGATTGATTTTTGTGCACCCATCTTGTATACTGTGACTCTGATGAGCTCACTTATTAGTTCTAGGAGGGTTTATTTTTCTTTTGTGAATTTCTTGGGATTTTCTTCATAAATAATAATGGATATCTGTAAAGAGAGAGAGTTTTATTTATTCCTTTGCAATCTGTATGCCATTTACGTCTTTTTCTTGCTTATTGTAATAGCTAGAACTTCCAGCACTGTGGTAAGTAAGAGAGTGAACACACACATACTTGTCTAGTTTTCAATTTTAGAAGGAAAGTATTTTTTCTTCACCATTGAGTATGATGTTAGCTTTTTAGGTTTTTTTGTAGATGTTCTTCATCAAGTTGAGATAATTCCTCTCTACTCTTGCTGAGAGTTTTTATCTTACTAGGTGGCAGATTTTGCCAAAATGCTTTTCTTCTTTAGCATGTTTGTATTGAGGATTACATTTATCGATTTTCAAATGTTAAGTCAGCCTACCATGCTTGAAATAAGTCCTTCTTTGCAATGGTATTTAATTATTTCTTTATACATTGCTGTATTTAGTAGGCTAATGTATTCTTGTTGGGGTTTTTGAGCTCATAAGAGATGATGTTCCTTTCTTCTTTCCTTCCTTCCTTCCTTCCTTCCTTCCTTCCTTCCTTCCTTCCTTCCTTCCTTCCTTCCTTCCCTCCCTCCCTCCCTCCCTCCTTCCTTCCTTCCTTCCTTCTTTCCTTCCTTCTTGTACTGTTTTTGGCTGGTTTTGTTCTCAGGGTAATAGTGGACTCATAAAATGAGTTGGTAGGTTTCCAGTCTCTTCTGTTTTTTTGAAAGATGTTGTAAAACATTGACGTTAATTCTTTTTAAGTTTTTAGTAGAATTCTTTAGTGAAATCGTCTTGGCCTGAATATTACTTTTTTGAGAGTTTTTAAATTATAAATTCACTTTCATTAATGGTTTTAGGGCTATTCAGATTGTCTGTTTGATTTGCTTCAATTTTGATAGTTATTGGTTTAGGAGGAATTGGGTTATTTCTTCTAAGTTGTTGAATTTATGAGCATAAAGTTCTTTTATAATTTTCTCTTTCAATTTTTTTAATGACTGCAAGGTCAGTAGTAATATCCGTGATTTAATATTGGTGATACGTTTCTACTATCTTTTTATTTTTTTAAGTCTTGCTAGAGGTTTATAAATTTTATTGATCATTTTTCAAAGAACCAGATTTTAGTTTCATTGATTTTTTTTCAGTTTTTCTATATTGAATTTTGTTGATTTCTGCTTCTTATTAATTCCCTTCTTCTGCTTGCTTTGGATATATGTTGTTATGTTGCCAGTTTCTTGAGGTAGGAATTTATGTTATTGATGCAAAGCTTTTCTTTATTTTCTAATGTGAGCATTTAGTAATTGAATGCAATACAAAGATTGAAAATTGTTAAAAGTTTTAGATTGGTTAGAAGTATTTTTCTATAGTGGGCAAACTATTTCTATGAAGTGACAGAGAGTACATATTTTAGGCTTTGCAGGCTGCACATTTTCTGTTGAAACTACTCAACTATTCCTATAGTAAGAACACTGTTATAAACAATACATAAATGAATGAGCATGGTTGTGTTGCAGTAGTACTTTATGTATACAAACAAGGAGAGGATTGAATTTGGCTGATGGAAAGGCAGTTGTGGACCCGTGATCTAAAGGATGAACAAACTGAGACATTATCATGCAAATCTGTCTACCAAATTGGGTCATGCTCATATAGCTTTGGAGAATTTATATTTGTTCTATTTAAAAGGTAAACTACTTAAATAATTACTCTTAATTTCTTTTAAAGACAGGAAATGATAGTCATTCAATTATTACTTTCAATGCTGTAAATGTTCCAGAACATAATCCTTATGGGTTCATTTATCACCACATGAGAAAAGTCTAGAACACAATATAATCTTAATGAGTACGGGAACCTAAAGAAATTCACCACTATATCCTCAGCAACTAGCAGATGCGCAATGAATATTGACTTAATAAATGAATTAACACAATGTTTTTATTAGTTATGCTTCAGGTTATAATTTCATGTTATGGTGGCTTTTGGATTAAGAGACTATAAATGGGTTTGAGACAATAGATTATTAATTATATTTTCAAATTACAAAAAGATAAATTACCCTCTGAAATAACTAAATTATTCAGTCTTTAAAACAAGGGGTAAAATATAACATTTATCTGAATGTATATTTTACATTAGTGTGCATACATTCAACTTCCAATTTTTTTGCTTCTAAAACAATTTAATAAAGAATATTTTATGACTAGAACTGGTTATTTATTTTTAAATGAGTGTCCCAATATAAATTGGCAATTAATCTTCATTTTAGAAGACTGTAGATGGTTTTATTAGCTTCATTTTACAGTAAGTATTTGAGAACCATAAAGTTTAAATATCTTTTTCAGAATGATAATTAGTATATATGCATAAAGAGGAGAAACCACATATTCTGGTTGCTATTACATCTCACTTCCACTGACAATTAATGTTTAGAAATCAAGAATGAGACATTAGAGATGTACCTTGAGAACAACGAAATTGAGATCAGGAGAATGACAGACTTCTAACATCAAACTTTTTTTTATATTTGTTTTTGGAAATATCAATGCAAAGAAAAGTTAATAGAATAAACTCTAAAAAGTAACGTTCAGATTAAGCAATGGATTTTTTCATTAATGATCCTGCTGAGAGCAGTGTAAACAACATTATTGTGACAAAACTTTCACTGAATTGAGGAATTAGGATGAGATTGAGCCCTGGCAACATCAATATTATGAAAACTGTTTTCACTAAAATGGGACTGGGCTAGAATAAACGCGAATTTTAGTTGTAAGTGAGCTTATACTAAAGGGGAGGAGACAGTGAAGATGGAGACAGGGAAGAAATGGGGATGAAAAGACAATACCTGTGAGTGGAAAGTGGAAGAAAATTGAATTTATAGATAGAGAGATGCTCGTGGTCTTTTGGTGGTGTGTTGCAGCTAGTTCACCGTGGCTCTGGAAAGCTCAGTCAACATATCTGGAAATTTGCCCAACAGCTGATATCACATTTGCAGCTTAAAAGTGGCCAGGGTAGGAATATTTACATCATGGTAATTAGAAAATAGCACAAATCAGAATTTTTGTTCCACTTCACTGCCACAGGGCTAGTTTTAAGCATTTATCGGCACACCATTGATTACAAGATTTAGTTTATGGAAACATTATAAAATTAAGCAAAGAATTTAGTATGTATTTAGCAGTTATACCCGAGAATAACCACTTTACAATGTCAAATCTCTGTATTTTATTATAAACAAGATTGTAAAATGTTACCTTTGAAAGCAATACACCAATCGATTTTTATGTATCAAATATTCTGCCATAAGTCTTAAGGGTGGGTGACTATCCCAATATTACTCACACTGATATATATGACTTGAGATAATTTGTCTTATTAAAGCATCAGGAGGAAACGTAAAGAGGATGCCCTCTGAAAAACTGTTAGATGATATAAAAATTGGCTCTGTGATGATTAATTGAAGCCAATACTACAAGTCAAAAACCTACATAATATGGTTTAATACAAGGTTAGAAAGGAAAGCAAATGCTATATTTATAAATAAAAATTATTTATATCATGTTATTTAAAATAGTTACATGTAATTATACTAATAAACTACCATCAGTAGGTATTTTGTTGTTTTACCCCTAAGTTTTCATATATTCAAAATGACCAGGTATCTTTTAAAATATCTTTATGTTTGAAAAATAAAGTATCATATTATTTTCAAGTTTCTTTTATTTTTAGGAGTGCATTATAAATTTTACAGGCAAGATCAAGAATAAGTTGTATTCTACATCTGATAATTTTTCCATAAAATGGTAATATAGTTCTTTGCCAGTTAACGAATAAAGTTAGGTTCTCAAACTTCCCGTATTAATGTGAAAATAAATTGACAGTAAACATAAGTATTAATACTTATTAATAAGTATTGATATGAAAATAAATTTATAGTAAGCATAAATGCTTACTATTCGAACAATTGTTTATTTTGCTTGTAAGAATTTGGCAACTTGATTATTTGATAGACTATTTGAAAGAAGTAAAATGTGAAAGATAAAAAACTACTGGCCTAGTTTACATTTCTGTTTGTACCTTTAAATCTTAGAAGAACAGAAATACGTAAGTGAATTCTTTATACCAATTATGCTAGTGTGAATATATAGAGTTGTAGGAATTATCTGCATGTAGCATTCACTGGATATTGACTTAACCAGTCACATATTTCTCCGCAAATTGTTTCAATCACAAAGAATTTAAAATAAAATTCCATTTTGGGTTAGCTTGATTTAATCAATATTGATAATATCAAATCTATGGGGCAATATAATGAAGTCACCTGGCCAGTAGTTATTGTGTTTTCTAAATAAGTACTGCCAATTTCTTTTCTTCAATGCAATGACCTGCCTTGATTTTGACATTATTCTGTATGTTTTTCTAAATATTATAAACTGCAATTTAAAATAGACTGAGATATAATCAATCAGGTATAAATACCTGTTCCTTCAGCTTCCAGCTCTCTCTCTCTCTCTCATATCCTCCAGGCAATGTGCAAATGCTCAGCTGGGAAAAGGTTGTCATTTTATTATTAACAATGCTTTATGGCATTTCAACCACTCAAGAGATGATTAAAATTACACTTCAGCTGGAATACTGTTTTTCAGCTAACACTATAAAACAATATGTGACAGGAGGAGCAAAGTTAGTAATGGAAAGTAGAAGTAAGGGTAAATTTTAAATGAGTTTTCCTATATGGTTAGCAGTTGACATTGATCCACAGAATTCTTCATCTGCAACAGGATGATTCAAAGGCTATTACAGCTTCCCAGATTTTTTTCATACTGATAAATTAACTGAATTCATCAAAACCTACAAAACATTTTGTTCTCTCTCCTTTCATTCTATAAATACATTCTAAATATCTATCTCCTAGAGAATTTATTCATACCTCTACCTTGGTCACATTAGTTTTTGGTTTTTTTTTAATCCTTCTAAAAGATAATCCCTAACCAGTCTAAATGAAGAAAAGTAGTGTTAAGAAAAATCTCCCTACCCAAAATGTTTAAGAACCCCAAATTATTAAGAAACTATAATACTTAAGAAGACAAAATCTCTAGGCCAAATTAGTGTTAACAGTATCAAGCAAATCAAGCAAAAAACTTCACACGCGGTGATCAAACACTAAGAAGAAGTCCCGACGATCACCCCCAAACCTCATACCTGCTGCACATCTCAGTTGTGTAGCCCTCGAATTTTCTTCCCACCTGTCATCTTTAACAATGGGTGTCTTGAGATGTGTGTTCCTCAAAGGGAATTTGGATCTCTTCTTTTTGACCCCAAAGTGAAATACAATTTCTGGCTCTCTGTAATTTTTTTTTTTTTCCTATTTGGTTTTTTACTTTTCCCATTGTTGATTGTTGAAACAAAAATTTAGAATTTCAATGACCTCTTAGCCCTCCTATCTTTACTTGCATTTTGATGACTCCAGTACTAAGATTATAGAGTGGGAATAGGCTGTGGGTTCAATATAGATCATCCTCTGTCATATCCTCCTTTAATAAAAATATACTAATAAACTATATTTTATTAATTAGAAAATAATTGATTTAAAATATTGGAAGAAAAAGCACAGAAAAAAATGAAATTTTAAAAATTAATTTAAAATCACATCCATGTTCTTGAAATAAATTTATATTGTTTCTTAGAAGAAGAATTTCTGGATCAAAGGATATGAATAATTTAAGTCATTAAGAATATTGCAGACTTGAACTCCAGAAAGTTTATGCAATTTTAGAATTTTGGACTTCCATAATTTCTGTAGAAGAATGTGTGTGTATTTTTGTATCATAAATCACATATTGTGATGTCATGTTTATATGTGTGTATATATTTATACATATATTATATATCTTATAGAATATATCCAGGGTGGCCCGAATAATGCCCTCCCCATCAAATGTTCACATTCCAGTTCCCAGAACTTGTGAATATCTTACCTTACATAGTAAACAAGGCTCTGTGGTGATTAAATTAAAAATCTTTTGATATAGAGAATGTCATGGATTATTCTGGTAAGTCTAACATTATCATAAGCGTTCTTATTGGAGGGAGGCTGAAGAATCATAGACGCAGAAGGCAATGTGACAATAGAAGCAGAGGTTAGAGGAAAGAAGGTACTATGCTACTGGTTTTGAAGATAAAGGAAGGAAACACAAGCCAAGTAATATAGGAATTTGCATTGTCTTAGGCCACTAGGATTGTAGTAATTTACCTCCGTTCACTGCAACCTCCGCTTCCCTGGTTCAAGCGATTCTTGTTCCTCAGCCTCCTGAGTAGCTGGGACTACAGGCGTCTGCCACCATGCCTGGCTGATTTTTATGTTTTTAGTAGAGACGAGGTTTCAACATGTGGGCCACCAATAGAAATCTAATACTGTATCATGCCCACAAAAGTATACTTATACATATAACCACATACACATAGTCTGAGGAAAAACAATACTGTTTACCCATCACCTGATTACAAAATAGTACATCACCAATATTCAATTTGAAATTTTTATTAGTCCCTCTCCACCCAGAAATTAACACTTCTCTGAATTTTATCATTTATTTTTTCTTATTATTTGAATATTTATGCTTGTATACTGTTATGTTATTTAATTTTACCTATTTTGACATTCATGTAAATAGAAATAGTTTATTATTCTGAATACCCCTCTTTCCCAATATTATGTGTATGAGATTTATCAAAGTGCACCTGTGGAAGTGTGTTACTTCATTTTCAGTGCTGTATAGTATTGCATGTGGTATGAATGCATCATAATTTTATTTGATCATGCTAATGTTTATCGATATGCAGGATGTTGCCATGTTGCCAGGTTTGTTTGTTTCTTTTCAAATGTGAACAGTGCTGCTATGACCATGTTTAGGAATTTCTTTAGAATATATTTGAAAGTGGAATTCTTGTGCCATAGGATATGATATAGTCCTTGTCAAAGTAATTAGTCATATTAACACACCAACAGTAGTGTATAAGGAGATTCTTAGCCTTTTACATTTACGCCAATCTCGGGATCATAAAATCCTGTTTCATTGTGGCTATAATTTGCGTTTGACTGATTAATTATGCAGTTTAACATATTTTCACATGCTTATTGACTATTTAGCTTGCCCCACTGTGAAATGGCTATTTCTTTTGCTCATTTTTAATTATTTTTATTTTTCTTATGGGTTTGATGTTTTTCAAAATTGTTCAATAAATCAAGCAAGCTCTATTCATATATACTTATAAATATATATTCTTCAGCCGGGCACGGTGGCTCATGCTTGTAATCCCAGCACTTTGGGAGGCCGAGGCGGGCGGATCACAGAATTGCATGACCGAGTTTGCCATGATCCAGCCCTGGTGACAGGGAAATCACTCAAAAAAAAAAAAAAAAAAAAAAAAAAAAAATTTATCATTTGCTGAACAAAATTTGTTATTTTAACATGAAGTTTTAAATCTTCATGTTTAATCTTGGAGTTAATTTTTGGAGTTTGATAATCCAATTTGATTTCTTTTTCAAGTAAAAAAAACATGTAAACTATGAAGCTAATTGTTTCTGCATCATTTATTGAATATTCCATTTTTACCCAGTTATCTGTAAACACATCTCAAAATTCCAAATATGTTTTGATCATTTTTTTCTTGGCACTCTATTCTACTTCACTGAGTTCTATGCTTATCCTTGTACCACTGATTTCTTCACTGTCTTAAATATTAAAGCTTCATATTAGTCTTGATCTCTCTCTTTCTTCCTCTCCTTCTCTTTCTTCCTTCCTTTATTTTTCTTTCTTCATTTTTTCTTTCTTTCTTTTCTTTTTTTTTCTTTCTTTCTTTCACGGTGTCTATGTTACCCAGACTGGAGTGCAGTGGTGCGATCTCCGTTCACTGCAACGTCCGCCTCCCAGGTTCAAGTGATTCTTGTTCCTCAGCCTCCTGAGTAGCTGGGACTACAGGCACTCGCCACCATGCCTGACTGATTTTTATGTTTTTAGTAGAGATGGGGTTTCACCATGTTAGCCAGGCTGTTCTAGAACTCTTGGCCTTATGTGATCCGCCCGCCTGGGCCTCTCAAAGTGCTGGGATTACAGGTGTGAGCCACCGTGCCCAGGCAAGAACTCTTTAAAGAGAAAATTTACTTTTGTATTTTTGCCTTAGATTTATTTTAGTATGTTATGTATTTTAGCTACTAATATATTAATATGTTTTTAAAAATACAATTTCCTAAATGATTGCCACTAGTGTACAGAAATTCAGTCAACTTTTAAAATCATATATGTAACAACCTTGAAAAACTTACTACTAAGACTATTAGTTTCTGGTTGTATCTCTCTGATCTTTTAGTGGTAACCTTACATTTAAAGTACTTATATGAATAACTGTAATTTTGTTTTTACATTTGCAATGGTATTTTTGCATGTAGATGCTCTTATTTCTTTGAGAAGTTTCTCCAGAATTAATAACAATACACATTCTGGGTTTCAACTTGATTGTAAAGGGTATGCTTCGAATACCTTTCCATCCAGGATAATTTTCTGAATATATTTTTATAGAAATAATTTTTCCATGTAAACAATGTTTTCTTTTACTGAGATATTTTTATAATGCATAAATTAAGAATTTAATCATTTTTCCTGTGACTTTTATAATCATTTGTTTTTCTTTTAGCTGTTAATATGGTAAATTTAGATTTTCTAATATTGAGAAATTCTTTAAAAAAACAAGTATTTTCATATACACAAATTGACTCATTTTATTAATATTTTGTTAAATTCATCTAATGTGATGTGTGTGATTAGCCTTGAATTTTTACTTCTTTTAATATTCTTATCTATTCTTACAGCCAAAAATGTATCAGCTTCATAAATATTGCTATATGTTTCTTTTATTCTGGAAGAATTTTTCAAATATTGAAATTATTATCTTCATCAAATATTTTGCAGATGATTAAAATCATTTAGGTTTTCTACTTTCTTTGTGGAAAATATCTCAAATTTTGAAAAAAATAAGTAATAGTTAATTGTAGAGTGCAATCTTTTCTAAATCCATTAAATCAAGTGTATTAATTTTGTTGTAAAGTTTTCTCTTTTCCGATTTTTTGCATGCTTCTATTATTGAAAGAGAGATATATTAATTTATCTCACATGGCATTTAATCCCTCAATCTCTTCTTGTGGTTTTGAACGTTATTTGCCTTGTATACAAGCAAACTGTTAGATATATGTGTATTTTAAATCCTTATATTTTCCCGGTAAATTATTTCTTTTAATATAATAAGGACTCTTAATTATTAGTAATAAAGAGAGTCAACATTAGTGAATTATTAATCACTTTTTTAATAGCATAAAGTCTATTTGGGGTAATTGTTTGTATTCTTATTTTCACTTTAAATAACAGTCTGAATTTATTAATTTTTTAAATTTCTTAATTTTTTCTTTCCAGTCTAATATTCTTTTTCGTGTTTTAATTGAAATGTTTCATCCATTTACATTTCTTATGACATTTTAGAAATAGAACTATTTCTCTCAATTTATGATGTTTCTGGGTGGGTGCTTTTTTGTTTTTGTTTTTTTCAGGGTCTACTCTTACTCTCATCCGGGCTGGGGCACAGCGGGGTGATCAATGCTCACTGCAGACTCAGCCTTCTGGGCTAAAGTGATTCTCCTGCCTCGACTCCACACTCTTTTAGCATTTGAGATATGGCTACTGTGCCTTAGAAAATTAATTAATAATTCTATTTAATTTAACTAATTTAAATTTAAATGGCTGCATGTTGTTACTGACTACCATGTTGGACAGAGACAGTCTATATAGACTCTGATCGCACTTTGTTTTATTGTTCAGTCTTTTTTATTGCCATCTTTTACTTTCCTTGACATTTTTAATGAATATATTCAAATATACAATAACACTTCAAAAACTTCACAGGGAAAACTATGTATCCTCTCCTATATTCTATATTAATATTTTATCTTATTTGCATATTCAGCCATCCATCTATTAATCCTTAATTTTAACACACATCAAAAGAAATTGGAGATATCCATATATTTAGCCATACTCTGTTTTAAATTGGCATCACAAGGCTATTCTGTCAGATTCTCTAATGTGCTTTACACTCTTACAAATAACATATTTGAAATCAATGACACATATATTTTCCTGAATCTAACCAAGCATTGATATCATGAGTATAATATTCTTGAGTCTGATGATTTTCATCATCATCACATTTATTTCTAAAATTCCCAAATAAATGTATTTATCCACTAAGGAGAAGTATCATCATCCCAGGAGAGGTGGGGCCTTGTCTCAATAAAGATGACCTTTTATGTTCCTTGAGAAAAGCATAACACCCAGATGGACCTTCTGGCACTGCCTTCTACATCGCCACCCCAATTAGAGCTAACTTCCTTCGGGATGTCCTACACCACCCGAATGACACATTGATATTAACATTGCTTTTTTTTTTTTTTTGCTGGGCCACAATTCTTGGTGACATTTAAATGAAATCTAATGGTATCTTGTATTTCTGTGATATTCTTAGTCTGTACTTACACCATTAAACTGACATAAATCACACTAAACAAATATTAAATCTAGTATTTTGTTATTTTAACTTTTACACACTAATTTTTCCAGAAATTACTTTTGTGTATGTAAATTTTTTAAGTATCCAGCCATTTCTTCTTTTTCAATCCTTTATTCACTGAAAGAACATTTTTTAATGTTGTACTTGATATTTTTATTACTCCTATGTTTGTTAGTTTTGCTTATTTTTTTCATTTCAGTGTTAATTCTGTTCATGTCTACTTAAAGTGATTTTCATGTATAAAGGCAGCATTTACCAAACTGTTTTTAAAAAACTATTTCTAGTAGAACCCATTAGGTGCTCCTGGAGAAGCCTATTCTATTAAAAAGTGTTTTGAAAAGTTTTGTCTATTAAATTTTCCTTTGGAAACATAAGGACATATTAATTTTGAAAACACACTTTAACAGGCCACCAACATGAAATCATAGTATTAAGGACATTCATCTTTTTTGTCTGTGAAAATTATTTTAAGATATTTAATAAACCCAAACAAAAAAGTGGTCTTATTTTTATTGAACGCTGTTGACTCCTATAATCAGACATCTATTCCTTTCTATGTATTGCAGTATTTTAATTATTGTAGCTTTGAAGCGTATTTTTAATTTTTTATTTAGCAATAATGATACAGAAATTTCCAAAAATAATACATAAAATCCTGTGTAGCTTTCACCCAGCTTGCCCCAATGTTGACATCTCACATAACTATAGTACAATATCAAACTTTCAGCCATTATTTCTTCAAATATATTTTTCAGCTCTTGAACTCTTTCTCCTCTCTTTCTGTGACTCATTTGACAATACAAGTTAAATATTTTTAATTGTCCTATAGATCACTGAGTTCATAGATTTTGTCAGTTTTTCTTTTTTTGTTCAAATTCAGTAATTTCTGTTGATTTCTCATCAAGTTCACTAATTCTTTTCTCTGTTATCTCTAATCTTTTTTTTTTTTTTTTTTTTTTTTTTGAGACAGAGTTTCCCTCTGTTGCCCACTCTGGAGTGCAGTGGCACAATCTCGGCTCACTGCAACCTCCGTCTCCTGGGTTCAAGTGATTCTCCCGCCTCAGCCTCCCTAGTAGTTGGGGTTATAGGTGCTGGCCACCGCAGCTCAGCTAATTCTAATCTAATTTTGAGCCGAGTCAGTTGAAGTTTTTTTTTTTTAATTCAGTTATTTTATTTTTTATTTTTATAAGTTCCCTTTGATTCTTTTTCATGTCTTCCATTCACCCTAAAATCCTTATCAGATAATTTCATCTCAGTTATCTCAGTATTGGAATATTTTGAGTATATTTTTTACTCAAATTGTTTTCCAGGTTCTTTGTATGATGAGTAGTTTTTTATGGTATCCTGGACATTTTTGGTATTAAGCTGTGAGACTCAGAATACTATTCATTCTTGTTTAGCCAACATTATAGTGTTTAGGTGTAATAAAAAGCCTGCTTTGGGATTTATGTTAAGCTCACTTTGGGCCCATTTACACTACCCATTGAAATTGAAGTACTGATTGGCACAGAATCATTGTTCCTGAGAAGAAGCCAAAGTTTGGCTCCCAACATGTTTTTCTACATGACTTAAACATACACCCAGGTATTCGTTTCAGTTTAAGCTCCCAGACCTCAGTTTTTTGTTGCTGTTGTTTGTTTTTGTTTGTTTGTTTGTTTTTACTTTACTTAGTCAATAGCTTCCATGAAAAAAATGTGGTCACAATAATACATCCCTGAGAAATCAAAACAATTATTTTCAAATAACATGAAAAGAGAATTAGCCTGATAATTTGATGGCCTACAGAAACTTCACTTTCTTTTCTACCTTAACTCTCTTTTCTGGAACACAGTAATATTCTCCCTTATAATTTAGGCGGTTGTATTCTCTCAATGTAATAAAAAGATGGAAAGCTAGTTAAGTTAGATAAATACCATTACATATATACTTCTAAACTTCAATTTACTTGTAAACATTTAATTATTATATATAGTATATTAAACAAGATAAAGAGACAAAATGTGATTATCAATACCTACTGTTTTATGTATTTGATATCCATCGTGTGTAAACATTAAGAGCAAAACAAAAGCAGAGCAAATGTAGGGCATATATTACCTATTTTAACTGTGAAGGAATTGATGCTTAGAAAATTAATTTGTCCTAAATCATACAATTAGTGATATACTTCCAGTGTGTTTTAATTTAAGACAATAGAAGGATTTTTCAGAACCAATTTACTTATTTTTAAGGAAGTATTTCCTTGATCTTTCCAAGTAAATAGCAATTGACAAAGCCATTTTGGAATATAACATATTTGAATTTTCAAAAGAAAAAAAACCTAAATTAAGTATTTCTAATGAGAGAACTTTGGATTTAATTTATGTTTAAAAACAAAAATTAACAAAATATAATTCCTACTTAGAAAAATAAATATATTTACCCAGGAAAGTGAACTTATATTTTCATTTATCTTCATATAAACATGTCCTAAGAAATTAAGCAACTTGCTACACATTATATGTCTTCAACATTAAAATATTAGAATCATTCATGTTCTAGAAGTAGCAATATTATATTCTTATTGAATTATTGTAAACAGCTCCCTAGTTTATAAGTGCTTAATCACCAATGCAACAGACATTTGAAGAGCTACATTGCCAAATTTACTTTATAATTTTAATTAACTGCTTTTTTGCCTTTCTAATTAAATTTGCTCTTGTTATTTTTGATGTTTTAGCATTGGTAGAGAACAAACTTTGCTGGCAAGACTCAGGAATATTTTCAACGGTAATGATCATTTTCAATATGAAAGAACAAGAAAAGAAGAAACAGAGTGTTCTAAATAAGACTATGTTAAACAAATTTGGGGTATTTTTAAAAATTATGTCCAGTTTATAAAAATAAATCTTGGAAAGCAGTTATCAACATTTGCCACCTAAGTATGTCAGTTTTATTGCATGTTTTTAGCAAGATTATATGCCATGAAATTTAAGTAGTTCAATGTGGTATTTGATTAAAATGTGATTTCATAAGGAAACTTTGTATATGGGTCAACTATTGATCATTGTTATAAATAGACTCATGATTTAAAAAAAATTAAGACGCTAATTACTGAGAACATAAATTTATGTAATTTTCTATTTCCTTTTCCTAAAAAGCCAATATTCTTCAGCTATTTAACCAGTTGTATCCCTTTTGTTCATGTCAAAATTCTCTATCTTTTTCAGAATAAAATTCATTATTTTTCTTTTAATATTTTCTACCTACTATCACTGTAAAGATCATATTCAATACATTACAGCTGTTTTAATGTTTGTTTAGTAGCTTTGCCTAATACCTCCTTGATCGAGAGTTATTTGAATTATTCTGTATAGGTTGCTGAAGGCATTTAATTTAGTGAGTAATTTTCTGAAGTCAAATTTACTTCCTTCTCAGCCCAATCAGCTTCTATATGTATTCTAACAACTTGGGACTTATACTCACAAGTTATTTTTCTTATGTTGGAGAATCATCATTTACACAAATTTGGTATTCTTTTAATTCTATCAATGAACCCACAAATCCTTTGTTACACTAAGTAGCTATCATAGAAAGATTAATGTTTGACGTAGGTTAAAATTAATAATTGTCCCTTTCATTCCCAACAGAAATCACCTTTTCCCATGTACCACTTTCCCAGTTACTTAGGTGGTAACTAGAGACTATTTTTCAGGAACTTCTGAATTTCACTTGTTTTATGGACATAAACATACCCCAGATATTATAGAATAAATCCTTACAGACGTAGGCTTCCAGGTGCCATTATGTGACACTGCTATCTATCCCCACCCTCCCAATGAGGATGACATTGTGTTGTTTCTTTTTATATCCAATTCCAGCCAGTTGTGGCACAAGAAAGATACATTCTTTTTTTTTTTTATTCTGGTTAATAGAGCAATTAGAGAACAATGATAAAAGCCACACTGCCCAGTAATGTCCTGCAATTATTTAAGATTACTATCATTTTCCAACAAACTCTTTCCATAGCAAATATGAAAATATGAATAATCATTCCTGAGTGAGGGCACAAGCCCTCTGGTAGCATTACTGGTGGGAATAGTTCTTTATTAGTGTCAGTATTCAATTTCTCCATTCATTTGACACTGTGTTGTCTCTCCAGGCTTCTTTCCAGTTACAGCTTGTTTCCTGGAAGATAGCTCTCTCTAGTGTCCCTTTTTGGGTTAACAAGTATTGTGCCTCATGATGGTGAGTTTCTAGGTTTTCCTGATTTATTAGCCATAGATGAACTCCTACCACGTTTACAGTCTGTTTACCAAAGTGGAGCTAGTGCTTACCACGCCACTACCTGTATTGTTGCCATTACACATTGATGAAACATGGGCAGTTTGGGAAAATGGTCTGAACCTCCAAGTATCAGTGTTCCTTGAGACTGCCAATTGATACATTAAACCCTCAAATGTAGTTCCATCTGAGTGTAGCATAACACTTCCCAGAGAATAAGTTGGTGTACCTTTGGATGGGAGCTGTCTGTAATAACAGGCATCAAATATCAGTGAACCAGAGTGGCTGTTTTGCCTATCATACTGCTTAGAACACACAGTGGTCCATGTGCAAAGGACACCTTAATTGGCCCTATGTGAGTACAGTGAACTTTTCCTCTTAATATATTCTTTTTCTTTTTTTAAAAAAAGGCAAAACAAATTTTTTTATTTCAGTTGTAGGCATTAATTATTTAATAGACATAGTCTTACTTAATCTTTAGAGCAACTTGTTTAATCCTTATAAAAATAGTAGGTACTATTTCTATCCCAATTTAATAAATAAAGAAACTTGGCTTGGATAACCAGGCCCATCAAAACCTATGACCAATATTATCTTAATCCCAAAGTCATTTATTTATGTATTCACTCATAATGGATATATGTATTTTGGAAGTATATGTGATAATACATTCATAAAATACATAAAGATCAAATAAGGGTAATTGGGCTATCAATCACCTTAAATATGTATCTTTTCTTCTTGCTAGAAACATTTGAATTGCTTCCTTCTAGCTATTTTTGAATGCATTATTGTAAATTATAGACACCCTGCTGATCTATTGAACACTGGATCATATTTCTTCTACCTAACTGAATATTTGTACCCAATAATCCCTTCATTCTCTTCTCCCCTGTACCCTTAAATAGACCCTTAAGCATATAAATATTTATTAGTAAACTTCACTGTACTATCCTCTTCCCAGTTGTCTTCTAGCATTAGCTAAGGAATAATCAATAATTCAGGCATCAGAACGATATGATGTCCCATGATGGTGGGAGCAGTTTTGATCCAGGAGAACCCCCAAATTGGGGATCAACCCAGGAGGGATCTTGGCTTTGACTGACAGAGTAAATTGAAAGCAAAGCAAGTTTATTAGAACAGCAGAGTATAGAAAAATGGCAGTTTGATAGACAGAGCAGGGCTACCCTCTAGGCAGAGTAACTCCTGTGGATTGCTGACTAGCTATATTTATAGCTACTCCTTAATTATCTGCTAAGTAAGAAATGGGTGATTCACAAAGTTTCTAGAAAAGGGATGGGGAGTTCCTGGAACTAAGGGCTCCTCTCATTTAAAACCATAAAAGGTAACTTCCAGGCATTACCATGGCATTTATAAACTGTCATGGCACTGTTGGGAGTGTATTTTAGCATGGAAATGCATTATAATTAGCATATCATGAGCAATGAGGGCAATGAGGGATTGCTTTCATCACTATGATCGTTTATTTTTAATTTTGGGGGGTACATAGTAGGTGTATATATTTATGGGGTACATGAGATTTTTTCATACAGGAATGCAATGTGAAATAAGCACATCATGAGGAATGGGGTGTTCATCCCCTCAAACTTTTATTCTTTGAGTTACAAACAATCCAATTACCCTCTTTAAATTATTTTAAATATACAATGCAGTTATTATTGCCTATAGTCACCTTATTGTACTATCAAATGGTAGGTCTTATTCATTCTTTCTAATTTTCTTTTGTAACCATTAACCATCACCACCTCCCTCCCCAGCCTCCCATTACCCTTTCCAGCCTCTGGTAACCATCTTCTACTCTTTATGTCCATGAATTAAATTGTTTTCATTTTTAGATCCCACAAATAAGTGAAAACTTGTGATGTTTGTCTTTCTGTGCCTGGCCTATTTCACTTAACATAATGATCTTCAATTCCATCTGTGTTGTTGCAATGACTAGATCTCATTCTTGTTTATTGCTGAATAGAACTTCATTGTGTAATAGGTACCACATTTTCTTTATATTTCATCTGTGGATGGACACTTAGGTTGCTTCCAAATCTGAGCTACTATGAACAATGTTGCAACAAACATAGAAGAGCAGATATTTCTTTGATATACTGATTTGTTTTCTCTGGGGTATATACATAGCAATGGGATTGCTGGGTCCTATGGCAGCTCAATTTTTAGTTTTTGAGGAACCTCCAAACTGCTCTCCATGGTGATTGTACTAACTTACATTCCAACCAAGAGCCAGTGAGGTTCCCTCTTCTCTACATCCTCATCTACATTTGTTATTTTTGCCTTTCTTTGGGATATAAGACGTTTTAACTGGGGTGAGATGATATTGCATTGTAGTCTTGATACGCATTTCTCTAATGATCAATGATGTTGAGCACCTTTTCATATGCCTGTTTGCCATTTGTATGTCTTCTTTTGAGAAATGTCTATTCAAATCATTTGCCTATCTTTAGATTAGATTATTAGATTTGTTTTCCTGTGGAGTTGTTTGAGTTCCTTATATGTTTTGGTTATAAGGTTGTCATTTCACTTTGTTGATTGTTTCCTTTGCTGTGGAGAAGGTTTTTAACTTGATGTCATCTCATTTGTCCATTTTTGCTTTGGTTGCCTGTGCTTATGAGGATTGCTCAATACATTTTTGCCCAGACCAATGCCCTGGAAATTTTCCCCAATGTTTTCTTATAACAGTTTCATAGTTTGAAGTCTTAAATGTAAGTATTTAGTCCATTTTGATTTGATGTTTGTATGTGGCAAGATAGAGGGGTCTAGTTTCGTATATATTTTAGATATGGGTCTAATTCCATATACTTCTTAGGATTTTTTTTTTGTGTGTGTGTAGAATGTCATCGGTATTTTGATAGAGATTACATTGAATCTGTGGGTTGCTTTGGGAACTATGAATATTTTAACAATATTGATTCTTCTAATCCATGAATATAGAATATTTTTCCATTTTTTGTGTCTTCTGTAATTTCTTTTATCAGTGTTTTATAGTTTTCATTACAGAGATCTTTCACTTGTTTGGTTAATTTTTTGTTATTTAATTTTATGTGTCACTATTGTAAATGGGTTTACTTTTTTGTTTCTTTTTTACATTGTTCACTTTTAACATATAAAAATGCTGCTAATTTTTGTATGTTGATATTGTATCCTGCAACTTTACTGAATTTGTTTATTACTACTCATAGTTTTCTTGTGGAGTCTTTAGGTTTTACCAAATATAAAATTATATATTTTTTTCTTTTTTTTTTTTTTTTGAGACGGAGTCTCGCTCTTTCACCCAGGCTGGAGTGCGGTGGCGCGATCTCTGCTCACTGCAAGCTCCGCCTCCCGGGTTCACGCCATTCTCCTGCCTCAGCCTCTCCGAGTAGCTGGGACTACAGGCACCCGCCACCACGCACGGCTAATTTTTTGTATTTTTAGTAGAGACGGGGTTTCACCATGGTCTCGATCTCCTGACCTCGTGATCCGCCCGCCTCGGCCTCCCAAAGTGCTGGGATTACAAGTGTGAGCCACCGCGCCTGGCCACCAAATATAAAATTATATTATCTGTGAACAAGAACAATTTGACTTCTTCCTTTCCAATTTGAATGTCATTTTATATCTTTCTCTTGTCTCGTTGCTCTAGCTAGGACATCCAGTACTATGTTGAATAATAGTGGTAACAGGGGACATCCTTGTTGTGTACCAGACCTTAGGGAAAAGGCTTTCAGTTTTTCCCCATTCCTTGTATGTTACTAGCTGTGGGTCTATTGTATATGGCTTTTACTATGTTGAGATGTATTACTTCCAAGCCTACTTTTCTGAGGGTATTTATCATGAAAAGATGTTGAATTCTATCAAATGCTTTTTCAGCATTAATTGAAATGGTCATATGGGTTTATCCTTTATTCGGTAGATATGATGTATCACATTGACATATTTGCATATGTTGAACCATACTTGCATCCCAGGGATTAATCCCACTTGGTCATGATAAATAATCTTTCTAAAGTATTGTTGAATTTGGTTTGCTAGTATTTTGTTGAAAATTTTTGCATCAATATTCACCAGTGATATTGGCTTGTAGTTTTGTTTTTCTAATGTGTCTTTGTCTGGTTTTGGTATCAGGGTAAGACTGACCTCATAGAATGAGTTTTGAACTATTCCCACCTCCTATATATTTTGGAATACTTTGAGTAGGACTGGTAATAATTCTTTAAATGTTTGGAAGAATTCAGCAGTAGAGCCATCGGGTCCCAGGCTTTTCTTTACTGGAAGACTTTTTATTAAGACTTCAATCTCATTACTTATAATTGGTCTGTTCAGTTTTTTGGTTTCTTTCTGATAAAATCTTGGTAGGTTGTATGTAGGTAGAAATTTGTCCATTTATCCTAGATTTTCCAATGTTTTGGCATATAGTTGCTCACAATAGCCAGTAATGACCCTTGGATTTCTTCAGTACCAGTTGTAATGTCTCTTTCTTCGTTTCTAATTTTATTTATTTGAATCTTCTCTCTTTTTTTCTTAGTCTGGATAAATGTTTGTGAAATTTGTTTACATTTTTAAAAGCCCACATTTTTATTTCATTCATATTTTGTATTGTTGTTTTCATTTCAATTTCATGTATTTTTGTTCTTATTTTTATTATTTCTTTTCTTCTACTAATTTGGAGTTTGGTTTGCTCTTGCTTTTCTTGTTCTTTAAGACGCACCGTTAGATTCTTCATTTGAAGATTTTCCTCTTTTATACAAGACTTACAGCTGTAAACTTCCCTCTTAGTACTGCTTTTGCTGGATCTTCTAGGCTTTGATACGTTGTGTTTCCATTATCATTTTTGTTTCAAAAAAAATTTAAATGTCTTTAATGTCTTTGTTACATTATTCATTGACCCACTGGTCGTTCAGGAGCATATTGTTTATTTGTATATGTATAGTTTCCAAAAATTTCTCTTATTATTAATTTCTAGTTTTATTCCTTTGTGGTCAGAGAAGATGCTTGATATTATTTCACTTTTTTAATGTTTTAAGACCTGTCTTATGACCTAACATATTGGTCTATCCTTGAGAATAATTTATTTTCTGAGGAAAGAATGTGTGTTCTGAAGCCCTTGGATAAAACGTTCTGTAAATATCTATTAGGTCCTTTTGGTCTATAGTGCAGATTAAATCTGATGTTTCTTTGTTGATTGTCTGTCTGGACGATCTGGCCAACGCTGAATGTGGTGTCTTTGGGATTAGTTGAGCCTTCGGACTCATCTAAAAGTTTCAGTCTTTAGGGCCTAAACTGCTTTTAAAGTTTACTTAGAGACACAGAATGCTATATCCCTCAGTGGCAAGGTTTGCAGGCACTCAATTTCGGGCTGTTGTGATTGGTGAATCCCCTCTGCCTAGGGCTGGTTTAAATGTTCCCCCCATAGGCGGGCATCAGCTGAGTTTAATCTGGTTTTCCTTTCTGCTGTAACAGAGCGGCACTGAGTTCAGTGCCCCCCAATTGCTGTGTTCTCCCTTCCTCAGTGCCCAGAGAGGCTCTCCATCCCGAGTTGCAGCTGCTGGGGTTGGGAGGGGCGGGGGGTGGAGAATGGCAGAAATTCAGGACTGTTTTCTCTATCTTTTCAGTGCCTTTTTCAGATCTACCGCACCAAAGAAGGTGTTTTTTTCTGTGTAGATAGTTGCTAATTTGGTGTCTTTGGCGGGGAGACTACTGGTGGAGCTTTCTATTCCACCATCTTGCTCCACCTCCTTCACCATCTTGGTTTTAGCTGATTTGGGCCAGTTTCTTTACTGCATCCTGCTTTGACCAGATCCTGTTTTTGACCAGCAGGATCATGACTGGTGCTCAGAAAACAAGTCCTGCTGATCTCATACCTCTGTTCAACCCAAATCCAGTTATAAGCCACTGACTGTTTTGGACTATAAAAAATATAAGATAGTCTTCTACTTAGGATATGTGCTGAAGATATCAGTAGTGTTATTAAAATCTGATGTTTTATATTGTATAATAAAATGTGTTAATATTTAGAAGATTAGCATGTATAGTAAACTTTATTTTCCAAATGGCCTATGGTATTACAAAAACATTTATGATGAAAGATCCATTAGAAATGCAAAATAAATCAGTGGGTTTTAAAGAGAATGAGAAATCATAGCTGTGTTTGCAGATTCCACATTGCAATTAATTATTAAGAAGTAGCTACTTTTTGGTTATGCTGAGGATCAAAGAAAATCTACAGTTATTTGAAAAGATTATTTAAAAACTGTTCTATTTTCCAATGACATTTAAGCATGAGACAAAATTTTATTCTTACAGTTCAACTGAAGCAACCTAGCACAATAGCTTTAATGAAGAATCTGATGTAAGAATCAAATTGCCTTTTATTAAACCACATGTTAGAGATCACTACAAATAAACTAATTCTACTCCCTAACAAATTTATTGTTCTTGAAAATAATTCTTCATTAACTATGTTATTTATGTAACCTCATATTGAGATTATTTTATCTTTTATTATTATTATTTTTATTTATTTATTTATTTATTTTTTGAGATGGAGTCTTGCTCTGTCGCCCAGGCTGGAGTACAGTGGCTCAGTCTCGGCTCACTGCCAGCTCCGCCTCCCAGGTTCACGCCATTCTCCTGCCTCAGCCTCCTGAGTAGCTGGGACTACAGGCGTCCACCAACACGCCCGGCTAATTTTTTGTGTTTTTAGTAGAGACGGGGTTTCCCCGTGTTAGCCAGGATGGTCTCGATCTCCTGACCTCGTGATCCACCCTCCTCGGCCTCCCAAAGTGCTGGGATTACAGGCATGACGCACAGCGCCTGACCAATTGTTATATTTTTAATGACATAATAAACAAATATTTTTAAATTTATATGTTTTAATTTTGGATATGGTATATATCAATAAACATAATCTCCATAATCAAAGCTCTCTGGGGTACGCAATAACTTCAAAAGAGCAAAGAGATGCTGAAGCCAAAATGGTTGACTCATTGGCCTGAACATATTAAACTAATGAAAAGAAAGGGAGTAGGAATCCAAACTCACCTGTCAGAGATTTACCTAATCAGAATAATGATCCTTTGTTAGATTTTGGACTTTAGTTTTGCTTAATTCTTAACATCAGGAAGACTGAGGCAATTCTAAAGGTTCTCATTTATCATAGACAATTAAAACAAGGTACAAGCAATATGTTCATAAAAATGCAAAGGCAACAAGCCCTAGTTACGTGTAATATTTGTAATGATATTCATACCAATTATAAATTCAGGTAAAAGCTACTTGACCATTAAATAATCTTTCCAGTCATACTTCCAATATTTAACATAACTCCTTTGCTTTTTTTCTCTCCACCATAGCACCTCCAAATCCAAAAAGGTTAATGTTAAAGCATTTTCAGACCCAATCTTTATTCTCTTTCAAGTAAATTACTGTACTTTGGGCTTCTGCTTTTAGTAGTGACTTAACTGAGACACATCATTTGCACAGAAATAATCAGCCTCCTGCTTATTTTTTTGGCTTTCCAAGACCAAAGTTAGTTAAGTCATCCAAGTCTGGGATCACTCCCATCAAGGGACCTATCATTACTGTGTCAATGACATTGATTTCAGTGTTTCTCCCTGACATTCATAGACCTAGATTAAAGTGACTTTTAATCCAGCCACATTCTCACTGTGGAATGCAGTATTCCATTTGTGGCTGGGGAAGGGGTGGGCAAGCCATCCCTCCCAAGGCAGGTTTGACCAGTCTTGAACTTTACTCACGGCCACGAATTAGATGTTATACTCTCAGAAGCATTTACTTACAGAAAATTGCATCCACATGGGGATTGGTTGTCCACACAAATAATCACTGCATTCCGTGATATCTTAAATGCATGTCTTAAGCTCCTGATCTTTAATTCTAATAGTCCATTTTAATTATGATTTACCAGGCTTCACTGAAATTATTCTATGAAATGTCCAAGTTTCTTACCCTCAAATGATTACTAAATGTACTTACCATTTAATAATCACTTGTTTTGACAACAGATACCTATATAGTCTTTCAGTAATCAATAGTCTTTATTATGTTACTTGAGTGAATATGATACCTGTTCAGATAGTCTGGAGAAGAAGGTCTTCAGATGATAGAAAAAGGCTTATCTTTTCCACTTTTCTCCTGTTACTATTTTCTATCTTAAGGTCTCATTTTCACCAGTACTATAGCAACCAACAGAAAAGGGAATTTTTCACTTCTTTCCCTCTTGAATTTTATGAGCAATTAATACACTTAGCCAATTCCCTCAGATTCTAAATCATTTTAGTCTATATTCCATTGAGAAGCTATTCATTACAATTAGCATGAAAGTTTTGCCACTTCATATGAAGTATGATCAGGTAGCCATCCTGACATCAACTCCTCAATATATTTTTCCATCTCCTACTTTATCTCACTAAAAAGTACCTTAGTCATTAATATTTGTGAACATGATAAATAAGACTTATCACTGCACCAATCTAAGCTAATGCAAATGACTGGATTATTATGTCAGATTCACATAAGGAAAGTTGCACCTTTTCAGTTACTCAAGCCACAAACTTTGACATCATCTTTGACTTAAACTCTTTACCTCAAACCCTCTTATCTCTATCTTTAAAATATTTATGATCCAGAGTCTGAAAAGTCTGACATTTCTTACGTTGTATACTATTACTATGCCAATCTAAGTCACCAAAATGTTTATTGAAATAATACCCTCTATATCTATTTCTACCTTATCTATTTTGAACACAGCAACCAACGGTGTATTTTACAGACAGTTCATGTTAATTATTTGATCAAACTTTCCAACTGCCTCAAAGTAAAAGCCAAAGTTCTTACCATAAATATAACTCTATTTTTTTTTTTCGTTCATGACAGCTGGTTTCCACTCTGCTGTAGTCTGGCTGGTATCCATGTATCATGAAGAAACCCCCTCCGATAAATGCAACAATGCACACATGCACACTCAGCTTAGAGCTTTCGTGTGTGTTCTTTCTCCTCCTGGAGTGGTCTTTCCTCACGTACACATATGGCTCCTTTCCTCTCTACCTTCATATCTCTGTTTATTTGCTTCTCTATTAGAAACCTCTAGCTGCATGAGCAGCCACTGCCTCACCTCTAATCCAGCTGCTTTATTGTTTTCCACAGCACTTATCATCATCTGACCATTGTGGACTAGCAGATTCATTTGTTTATTGCCTATTGTGTCTCACCAAAATGCAAAATCTCCGAGCTCAAAGATTTTGTTTTGCCTCTAATACTTTACTGCAAATATTAAGCACAAGACGACATTTTAACAAATCAAATATTTGTTGAGTAAATGAATGAATGCTTGCACGAGTGCATGGATAAATAATAAATATTTTTTTCAAGTAGCTTCAGATACTAATATCCTCAAACATTTTCCCACACTGTTAACTGAAAAACAAATAATGTAAACCTGACAACTTAAGTATGTTTTCTTCCTCTTTTCCCAAACACAAACACAGAAAATAAATATTTTTTAAAAATCTGTGATATAGTGTTTAATGTTGTATTTATTTTAAAAGACTTCTGGGCCATTCAACCTAGAAGGATGAATATATGTATATAAGTTATCTATTTTTCATAATAAGCTTTTATCATAACAATAGATTGCACTTTATTCCCTGAAGTACATAGAGAAAAACACCTACAATGCTTGAAGATAGTAAAAGGAGAAACCATTAAAAATGGATCAGCAAATGTACCAATATTAAATTTAAAGTCCTGGGGAAGAGCTTCAAAATGGCCAACTAGAGACATTTCATTAACATCAGGGTTTTACTTTTTTATACCTGGTAGGAACATTATCACAGATATTACATATAACTAAGTCATGTTGTCTTTGCATTTTTTAATGAACACATTGACTTTGTTTTAACTGGCTGTGATAAATCAGAACCTTTAGAATTGGCCCAGCTTTTCTGATATGGACTTACCTCCTCCACAAGGAACCCAAAGAGTGAGTAGATAATCATACATCAAATAGATCATCCAAGAAAGAACACTGGAATTCAACAGAGAAGTGACTGGAAACACCTAAGGCAAGGAAGGCTAGACAGCCTGCTTGGCTGGGATCATCTGGGACCTGGGGAGACTCCCCAGTGCAGGGTAAAGGTAAGAGAGAGACCCCCAGCAGTCCATGTTCCCACCCTGGATGCCTGCAATCCTAGCCACAGGAGAGTCCCTTGACCCTCCTGGATCTTGAGACTAACATAGGGAGAAGCCTAGAGAACACGTGATTGCCCCAAAGAGAAAACATATGCTGAGTCCATGACACCTCCTGAGTCCTATGCAACTACACAAAGTTGACATTTTGATCCAGCTCCCAACAGACTGCACCTTGCCCTAAGACTCAACGGTACCTGTATCTTCACATCCCTGGAGCCCCACTGACATCCCACAACTGCAGCCACCACTGTAGCTAGCTGCTGCCACCAGAGATGAAGCACAGGCCACCAGCAGTGACCCACTACCTCCAGCAGAAGTGCCACTCTGAACTTTTCCCACACCAAGACAGAGCCTCCCCTCTGCCTCCCCAAACTGCCATCACTGCAGGCTGCTGCCACTGGGGCTGAAGCATGACTGAAATATATGTTCCTCACCCACCTACGTATAGCTGCTACCACTGAAAGCATCTCTACTCTCCCTAGTAGCAGAGTCACAACACAACTCCTGCCACCCTCCACTGAAGCAGTCTACTGGAGGCCTAAGGCTGACCCCACCCCATCCCTGCCTATCACAGCCAGTGCCTGAATGCACTATTGGGGGCCCCCTGGCCAAGTATCACCACCTGCCCTGCCTAGAACATGCAGTTCAGGGTCCTGGGGGTAGCCCAGCCCAGTGCACAACTATTGGCATCTGAGCACTTATCCTAGGGGCCTGAAGTTGGATTCACCCATCCTACCACTACCACCACAGCTGACACCTACCTGCACTCACCACTTGTGAGCCTGAAGACTGGTCAGCCCAGCCAATGGTAGCTACAGCCAACACTAGCACATACCTCTCAGGACCTATAGGGTTGTCTTGCCATTACTACTGCTATTGCCCATGCCACTTCTGCTGCCTAGGCACAGCAGAAGATGCCCACACATTCAGCTTACCACTGCCACTACCAGCATCTGAGAAAATCACCCGGAGGCCCCAAAATTGGCCCACCTGGACCTGCTAACACTGGTGCCATGGTACACTACCCTTGAGTCCAAGGACAGACATGCTTACCCCAATGCTTCCATCAATGGGGCCTGACGACTAGGCCACCTGGTTTCTCTGTCCCCAGCAAAACTTCACCAAAGCCTCCACTAATAACTGTACCATAAGCCATTGAGGAAATCACAGATACAATTGATGCTGTTTATAGGTGAAGAAATCACACACTAATGACATTAATGCATGCACTCAGGATCAAATCCAAAGTGTCCAACCCAACAAACATCATAGATATAACTTTAGGAAAATGTCTTCTCTTAGGAAAGTTACTTTAAAAATAGGAAAGAGTGACTGTAACACATGCACAGATATCAACCTAAGAATACAAGCAACATAAAAAAGTAAGGAAATATGGCTTACAAAACCATAGAAAAAGATTTTAAAATATAATATTGAAGAAGCTCAGAAAATACAGAATAATAAACCATACAATTAAATCAGAAAAGCAATCCAGGATAGAGTAAGAAATTTGACAAAGAGATAACCATTATGAACCAAATGGAAATCTGGAACTGAAGAATTCATTGAATGAAATACAAAATATATTCAAAAGCCTCAAAAATTGACTAAATCCAGCAGAAGGATCTCAGAATTTGAAGGCCAGTCCTTTGAGATAACCAAGACAAAAATTTGAAATAAGGAGTTTTAAAAAAATGAACACAGCCTACACAACATATGGAACATCATAAAGCAACACAATCTTTGAACTTTTGGTGTCCCAGAAGGCAAAGAGAAAAGGAAAGTGATAGAAAACTTCATGAGAGAAATAATACTGACAACTTTCCATGACTAGCAAGAAATACAGATATCCCAATATAGGAAAAGACTCAAAAGTTACCACTACAGAAGACCACCAAATCACAATAATAAATGATAAGAGAAAAAGAAAAAGGCTATACAAAACAACCAGAAATCATTAAACTTTCTCCTTAAATGATATAGACTATCAGAATGGATTAAAAAGGACCCAACTATATGCTTCCTACAAGAAACCTCGTCATATTTGTAGACATATATAACCTAAAGTAATAAGATGAAAAAAGAAATATTTTAAAATGGAAATCAAAATTGAGCTTGAGTAGTCATACTTAAGTCAGATAAAATAGACTTTAAGTCAAAAACAGTAAAAAGAGACAAAAAATTATATAATGATAAAAGGATCAATTCAGCAAGAGGATGTAACAATTCTAAACATATTTGCCCAACAAAGAACACTCAAATATATAAAGCAAATATTACTAGATTTAAAGGGAAAGATTGGCTCATATACAACAATATTTGGAGACTTCAACACCATACTGTCATCATTAGACAGAACACATAGACAGAAAATTAGAACCCTCATCCCCCAAAACATAGAAGAGATAGTAAAACAAAAATGCATTTTTAAAGGTAAACAAAATGGATAACCTACTTTCTAGATGAGCCAAGAAAATTACTTCTCCTCAATTATTTCAAAAAACTGAAGAAGAGGGAATTCTCTCTAACAGGCCAGCATTAGTCTGATATCAAAACCACACTAAGATGCAAGAACAAAGAAAAAAAAAAGAAAACTGAAAGCTCACATTCTTGACAAACATATATGCAGTAGTCCTCAAGAAAATAGTAAAAAATTGAATCTAACAGCACATCGAAACCACAATACATCATGATCAAGTAGGATTTATCCCAGAATGCAAGGATGTTTCAACATACACAAATCAAAAAATGTGATACACCACATCAACAGAATCAAGGGCAAAATCAGTATGATCATCTCAATAGATATAGAAAAGCACTTGATAAGATTTGACATCTCTTTATAATAAAAAGTCTCAACAAACTAGACATAGAAGGAACATATTCAACATAAGAAAGGCCACATATAACAAACCCACAGTCAATAGCATACCAAATGGGGAAAAACTGAAAGTCAAATTGTCCTTCTTTGCTAATTATATAATCTTGTATCTAGAAAAACCTATAGACTTTCCCAGTAAACCTTTTAGATTTGATAAACAAATTCAGTAAAGTTGCAGGATACAAGATCAACATAGAAAAATCAGTAGCATTTGTATATACCAATAATTAATTAGCTGAGAAAAAAAAGCAATGGCATTTACAATATCTATTAAAAAATAAAATACCTGGGGATAAATGTAACAAAGAGGGTAAAAGGTCTCCACAAGGAAAACTATAAAACACCAATAAAAGAAATTGAAGAGGACATAAATGGATTAGAGAACTAATATTGATAAAATGATCATATATCCCAAAGCAATCTACAGATTCAATTCAAAATCCATTAAAATGCTAACATCATTTCTCACAGAATTATAAAAAAAATCCTAAAGTTCATTGGAACCAAAAAAGAGCCCAAATAGCCAAAGCAATTCTAAGCAAAAGGAACAAAGCTGGAGACATAACACTACCTGACTTCAAAATATATTACAAGGCTATAAAAAAAAAAACAGTTTGGTATTGGTATAAAAACAGACATGGAACAATTTAACAGAATAGAGATAAATAAAAAAACATGTATCTACAGCCAACTGATTTTTGAGAGAGGCATAAAGAACACTCAGTAGGGATAGATATTTTCTTCAACACATGGTTCTGGGAAACTGAATATTCATATGTAGAAGAATGAAACAGCACCCCTATCTTTCACCATATACAAAAATCAACCAAAGATAAATTAAAGACTTAAATATAAGATCCAAAACTATAAAACTACAAGAGGAAGCCTACACAAATATTAATACTTCTGTATATTAATCTAGGCAAAGGTTTTATGGTTAGTACCTAAAAAAATACAAAAAAAACCCAAAAATAGACAAATACATCTATATTAAGCTAAAATGTTTCTGCATAACAAAGGAAAATGTCAATAGAGTAAAGAGAAAACCTGTTGAATTGGATAAAACATTTGCAAACTATTAATCTAATGAGAGACTAGTACTCAGAATATAAAAGGTAGTTAAAGAATCCAACAGGAAAAAAACAAATCACATTAAAAAGTAGACAAACGACATAAATAGACATTTCTCAAAAAAAGAAATACAACCAGCCAACAGGTATATTTAAAAATGATCGACATCACTAATAACCAGGGAAATGCAAATCAAAACCACAATGGGGTTTTATCTTACCCCAGTTAGAATGGCTATTATGAAAAGACAAAAAATAACAGAAGCTAGTGAGAATGGAAGAAAAAACCTCCATTTTCCAAGAAAGAAAGGAACTCTTAGGCTCATGGTGGAAATGTCAATTAGTACAGCCACTATGAAAAACTGAATGAAGATTTTTCAAAAAACTAAAACTAGAACTACTACACAATTCAGCAATTCCACTACTGGGCATTTATCCAGTGGAAAACAAATCAGTATACCAAAGTTATACCTCCATTCACATGTTTATTGCAGCACTATTCACAATAGCCAAGATATGGAATCAACCTAAGTATTCATCAATGGATGAATGGATAAAGAAAATGTGGTATGCATACAAAATAAAATACTGTTTGTCCATAACAACAAATGAGATAATGTCATTCATAGCAAATGGATAAAACTGAAGGTCAATACGTTAAGTTAAAGAAGGCAAGCTGAAAAAGACAAATATCCCATGCTCTTACTCATATTTGGAAACTAAAAAGTGTTTATCCTGTGCAGGTAGGAAATAGAATGATAGGTATCAGAGGCTGGGAAGAGTGTGTGAGTGAGAAGTGGGGGATGAATAGAGGTTAGTTGGTACAGGCATAAAGTCGAATATAAAATATAAATTATAAGGTTTGCTAGCACAGTAGGGTGACTATAGTTAGCAACAACGAATTTTTTTTATTTTATTATTATTATACTTTAAGTTTTAGGGTACATGTGCACAATGTGCAGGTTTGTTACATACGTATACATGTGCCATGTTGGTGTGCTGCACCCATTAACTCGTCATTTAGCATTAGGTATATCTCCTAATGCTATCCCTCCCCCCTCCCCCCACCCCACAACAGTCCCCAGAGTGTGATGTTCCCCTTCCTGTGTCCATGTGTTCTCATTGTTCAATTCCCATCTATGAGTGAGAACATGTGGTGCTTGGGTTTTTGTCCTTGCGATAGTTTACTGAGAATGATGGTTTCCAGTTTCATTCATGTCCCTACAAAGGACATGAACTCATCATTTTTTATGGATGCATAGTATTCCATGCTGTATATGTGCCACATTTTCTTAATCCAGTCTATCATTGTTGGACATTTGCGTTGGTCCCAAGTCCTTGTTATTGTGAATAGTGCCGCAATAAACATATGTGTGCATGTGTCTTTATAGCAGCATGATTTATAATCCTTTGGGTATATACCCAGTAATGGGATGGCTGGGTCAAATGGTATTTCTAGTTCTAGATCCCTGAGGAATCACCACACTGACTTTCACAATGGTTGAACTAGTTTACAGTCCCACCAACGGTGTAAAAGTGTTCCTATTTCTCCACATCCTCTTTTGCACCTGTTGTTTCCTGACTTTTTAATGATCGCCATTCTAACTGGTGTGAGATGGTATCTCACTGTGGTTTTGATTTGCATTTCCCTGATGGCCAGTGATGATGAGCATTTTTGCATGTGTTTTTTGGCTGCATAAATATCTTCTTTTGGGAAGTGTCTGTTCATGTCCTTTGCCCACTTTTTGATGGGGTTGTTTGTTTTTTTCTTGTAAATTTGTTTGAGTTCATTGTAGATTCTGGATATTAGCCCTTTGTCAGATGAGTAGGCTGCGAAAATTTTCTCCCATTTTGTAGGTTTCCTGTTCACTCTGATAGTAGTTTCTTTTGCTGTGCAGAAGCTCTTTAGTTTAATTAGATCCCATTTGTCAATTTTGGCTTTTGTTGCCATTGCTTCTTGTGTTTTAGACATGAAGTCCTTGCCCACGCCTATGTCCTGAATGATATTGCCTAGGTTGTCTTCTAGGGTTTTTATGGTTTTAGGTCTAACATGTAAGTCTTTAATCCATCTTGAATTAATTTTTGTATAAGGTTTAAGGAAGGGATCCAGTTTCAGCTTTCTACATATGGCTAGCCAGCTTTCCCAGCACCATTTATTAAATAGAGAATCCTTTCCCCATTGCTTGTTTTTGTCAGGTTTGTCAAAGATCAGATAGTTGTAGATATGCGGTGTTATTTCTGAGGGCTCTGTTCTGTTGCAACAATGCATTTTATATTTCAAAATAGGTAGAAGAGAAAATTTGAAATGTTCCCAACACATATAAATAATAAATATTCGGATGATAGGCACCCCAAATACTCTGGCTCAATCATTACATATTCTATGCTTGTAACAACTACTCACATGTATCCCATAAAAACGTTAAATATATCTCAATTAAGAAAGAAATAAATAAAATTAAAATCTCCTATATGTCAGATGTCAACTAATAAGGAAAAAAAAACAGTCAAGCCCCACTCTGGGAAAAGTTTTTTTTAAAACTTTATGTAATGCTGCAACAACGCTTATAATAGGGGAAAAATCAAAACAACCTGTTTCTCAGTAGAGGAGTGGGTAAACTGTGCCTTATACAACACTGCTGTTAAAATGGAATTCAGCAAGATGTAAGAATGTATATGAATCTCAAAATAACATTATCCAAAAAAAGTTACAAAAGTATACGCATGTATGATACCACTTATGTAATTTAAAACACAGAACAACAGCCATAGATTATATAAGCTTGTGTGGAAATCATACATAATTGTTACCTCAGAGAAGGAAAAATAGGGAACTCAGAATGGAGCTTTAAATGTATCTGTAATTTATTTAAAAGAACCAACTAGCAGAAATTTTAACAAAATTTAACTTTCTTGATGAGTATATGAGTGTCTCTATTATCTTTGTTTCTCTCCTCCTCACCTTTTAAACAATTCCAAACTAATAGAAAAATAGTTTAAATACATTTTTTCTTAATCCTTTTGAAAATAATGCTCCATCAACAATAAATATTTCAGAATTTCTTCCAAACACATTCTTCAGTATAAACATCAAAAGAAGAAAATTAATATCATCAGTACCTGACTACTGTGTAATACTTAGCCTCCATTAAAGTTTTTACAATTTTCAACATTTTTTTTAATTTTGAAAGATCCAGTCCAGAATCTCACATTGCATTTAGGTGTTATCATTTTAATCTTCTTGCATCTATATCATTTATTCATCCTTTCTTTTACTTTCATGATTTTGACACTTTCAATGATTACAGGTTAGCTATTTTGGAGAGGATTTTGGAGAGTGTTTGTTTTTAATATAATTAAAAACAAAATCTCCTCCCAACCCAGAAAACTTCTTCATAAAGCTACAAGGGGAAAAATAATTTTAGTTTTATTACTAAGTAAGTATTAAACGAGAGTGTGATTCTCATCATAGGCAATCTGCTAAGACATTGCAGAGGCAGAAGGAAATCTCACCCTTTTACATAGCAAGCAGCAACAATCTATTACATATATATTCTCCTACAAACAATAACTAGTCCTTGAGTAACAGACCTTGACAGCACATTTGTCACACATAGTTCATCCCAAATACAGTTGGTAGTTAGGATAACCATCTGTGTTTGTTAATTGGCTTTATCTAAAGGAAAAATGAACTTCTTCTATAATTATTACAGGAGGTGGTTTTACAACTTGGATTGAGATGCTCACTCACCAAAGTTAGGCTGCTACCCTCCCCCAGAAACTGAGAGGTAGGTAGGTGCCATCTCCTTTGATGATGACATTTCGGAGATGGTTCCCAGGTCCTTGAGAAACACACTCGGGGGTCTGTAAGGCTTGAAGGGAGCTTTTTTTAGTTTTTTATAAATCTTATGTAGATTTCAGAGATAGGGAAAAGACTTACAAGCTTTCTAAAGTAAATGTTTTAAGAAAAGGGAGTAGTCTCTTTGCTTATTTTCCATAGGGAGCTTTTTCTTTTCTTTTGATTTTTACTTACTTTCATAAATGTTACTCAATTTGGATGTGTTTAATGTATCCTTATGACTAGACTCAGATTCGGTATCTTTGGCAGGAGTAACATGGAAGTAATTTCGTTTTCTCATTTAATCCTATCAGTTGGTACCTGATTTCATTGTGTCTCACTACTGGTGATGTTAATTTTGATCCTTTGATTAGAGCGGTTTGTGATAGGGTTTTTCATTTTAGAATTATTTCTGCACTCCCTTTAAAATTAATAATAATTTTGTGGAAAAGGTACCTTAAGAGAAGACTTATTCCTTATCGAAATTTTCAGTGTATATACATACTTATTTTAGTCAGTAGGGGCTTCTAATTTTCTGTTTTTATTCAGTGGGCTATAATTCATTAATACAACTACTTATTTTGATCTTCAATTATTTCTGGTCTGACCAGTGGAAGCCCCTTCAAATGGGCTTATGTTTCCTTCTAACATATCCCTATATTGTTGGATGAATTCCTTATTTTCTAGCAAGAAATAATTTTCTAAAGTCATGTTGTACTTTTTCTGTCCCAACCCTGGAATCAGCAATTTCTCCAAGATGGTTTGGTTCTTTTTAGTGAAGAATTGTTCATAGAAACCAGTATCTGGATGCTAAACATGCTTGATGCCATTTGTCTGTCACTGTTTCCTGTCTATTCAGTAGACACACCTAGGAAGGTGGTATGTGTGCAGCTGTATATTTCTATATCTATACTGATGTTATGAATTCACACTATTGTCTCTAGTTCAATTCCAGTAACAGAAGGTACATTTTTGTTTTCAACATTTCTGTATTTTGTAACTATTTTTCTGATAGTGAGAAATCTGTACACCATACGCTTCATTAACCTAATTATGTGATGGGACCTCTTGTATTTAACAAATTCCCTATCCCATATGACTTCCTGTCCCCAGTACTCCACCATGTAGAATCCCTACTCAAGCTGGGCCACGGCTGCCAACTCCCCATTTGTATACCTTCATACTTATATGAAGTTCAAAATCATGTGTTAGGCAATCCTCTTCCATGGGAACCCCTCATCTAGCTAAGGCTACTAGGCCCACTCCTGGAGTGTCCTCTGTATTAGACATCCTCTCACCAAACTCAGGTTATTATTTTCCAAGGGAAGGTAAGTGAAATCCAAACAGAAAGAAGAAAGAGTTATTACATTTTAAAAATATTAAAATCCAACCACATAAAAAAATACAACAAAAACTAATTTACTGGCATCATCCCATTGCCAGGAGTCACCAACTACTCTCAGGTTGAGTAATTCACTAGGAAGACTCATAGGACTCAATATATGTGTAGCATATATGTAGTTCATGATTATAATTTATTATAGGGAAATATTGTCTACCAAGGAAGCTAATTAAGGTTTCAGCACCCAGGATTTTTATTGGGAACTGGTCATATAGGCAGCCTCTGTCTAGCAAGTACTGAAATTCTAGACTTCCAGAAGGAAAGCAGATATTCTCCATAAACCATGTTGTATAAACAATTTAGTTCCAGTAAGCCACTCTTCATTTCTGGGACTTATGAGAACACTCCTAAATGTAAGTTCCAAGATTTTAGCCCATTTTGTACACAAGTTTTTGAAAAATAGCAGTTAGACGTGCATGTTATGTGAATTTTTTTTTTTTTGGCACAATCATTGACCTTTGTTTGCCTTTAGTTGTAAATTATACCTTAATTGGCCTCTTTCATAAACTGTACATTTATTTTCCAAATGTCACCCCCATTAGATCAAGATATGGAACATTTCTAGCATGCCCAAATGTAGTGATTATTGAAACTTCTATTATTCAAATGAGCTGTAACTGTTTTTTATCTTTATGCAAATGAAATTATACAATATGTACTTGATATGGTTAGGCTGTGTTTCCACCCAAATCTCATCTTGAACTGCAGTTTCTGTAATCCTCATGTGTCGGGGGGAGAGACCAGGTAGAGATAACTGAATCATGAAGGCACTTTCCCCCATCATGTTCTTGTGAAAGTGAGTGAGTTCATAAGAGACCTGATGGTTTTATAGGGAGCTTTTCCCCTTTTGCTCTGCACTTCTTTTTGCTGTCGCCATTTGAAGAAGGACATGTTTGCTTCCTCTTCTGCCATGATTACAAGTTTACTGAGCCCTCTCCAGCCATGCAGAACTGTGAGTCAATTAAACTTCTTTCCTTTATAAATTACCAAGTCTTGGTATATCTTTATTAGCAGCATGAGAATGGACAAATATAGTAAATTGGTACTGGTAGAGTGGGGTGCTGCTATGAGGATACCTGAAAAAGTGGAAGTGACTTTGGAACTGGGTAACAGGCAGAGGTTGGAACTGTTTGGAGGGCTCAGAAGAAGATAGAAAAATGTAGGAAAGTTTAGAACTTCCTAGGGACTTGTTGAATGGCTTTGACCAAAATGTTGATAGTGATATGCACAATAAAGTCCAGGCTTGGGCGGTCTCAGATGGAGATGAGGAACTTGTTGGGAACTGGAGCAAAGGTGACTCTTATTTATGCTTTAGCAAAGAGACAGGCAAGATTTTGCTCCTGTCTTAGAGATCTATGGAAGTTGAACTTGAGAGAGATGATTTAGGGTATCTGGCAGCAGAAATTTCTAAGCAGCAAAGCGTTCAAGAGAAAGCTGAGCATAAAAGTTCAGAAAATTTGCAGACTGAAGGTGCAGTAGAAAAGCAAAAAAAAAAAAAAAAAAATTTTCTGGGGATAAATTAAAGTCTGCTGTAGAAATCTGCATAAGTAACAATGAGCCAAATGTTAATCACCAAGAAAATGGGAAAAATGTCTCCAGGGAATGTCAGAGACCTTCACAGCAGCCCCTCTTACCACAGGTCGAGAGGCCTAGGAGGAAATAATGGTTTTATGGGCTGGGCCCAGGTCCCCCCTGCTGTGTGCATCCTTGGCTTGAAGAGCTGAGGTACAGCTCAGGACATTGCTTCAAACAGTGCAAACCCCAAGCCTTGGCAGCTTACACACGGTGTTGAGCCTGAAGGTACACGGAAGTCAAGAATTGAGGTTTGGGGACCTCCATCTGGATTTCAGCATATGTATGGAAATGCCTGCATGTCCAGGCAGAAGTTTGCTGCAGAGGCAGGGCCCTCATGTAGAATCTCTGCTGGGGCAGTACAGAAGGGAAATCTGGGGTCAGAGCCCCCACATAGAGTCCTCACTGGAGCACTGTCTAGTGGAGCTGTGAGAAGAGGGCCACTGTCCTCCAGACCCCAGAATGGTAGATCCACTGACAGCTTGCACTCTGTGCCTGGAAAAGTCACAGACATTCAATGCCAGCCCATGAAAGCAACTGGGAGGGTAGCTGTACTCTAAAGCCACATGGATGGTACTGCCCAAGGTGTGGATACCCACCTCTTGCATCAGTGTGCCCTGAATGTGAGACATGGAGTCAAAGGAGATCGTTTTGGAACATTAAGGTTTAATGACTGCCCTATTGGATTTCAGACTTGCATGGGGCCTGTAGCCCCTTGGTTTTGGCTAATCTCTCCCATTTGGAAAGGATGTATTTATCCAATGTCTGTACCCCAGGTGTATCTAAGGAGTAACTAACTTGCTTTTGATTTTACAGGCTCATAGGCATAAGGGACACACCTTGTCTCAGATGAGACTTTGGACTGTAGACTTTTGAGTTGATTCTGGAATGAGCTAAGGCTTTGGGAGACTGTTGGAAGGGCATGATTGTGCTTTGAAATGTGAGGACATGTGATTTGGGAGAGGCCAGGGGAGAGTGATGTGGTTTGGCTGTGTTCCCCACCAAATCTCATCTTGAATTGTGCTCCCATAATTCTCATATGTTGTGGGAGGGACCTGGTGGGAGCTAATTGAATAGTGGGGATGATTTCCCCTATACTATTCTCATGGTAGTGAATAAGTCTCATGAGATCTGATGATTTTATCAGAGGCTTCTGCTTTTGCATCTTCCTCATTCTCTGTTTGCCTGCTGCCATCCATGTAAGATGAGACTTGCTCCTCCTTGCCTTCTGCCATGAATGTGAGGCTTCCCCAGCCACCTGGAACTGCAAGTCCAATTAAACGTCTTCCTTTTGTAAATTGCCCAGTCTCGGGTATGCCTTTATCAGCAGCCTGAAAACGGACTAGTACATGACCTTTACTTCTATGACATGATTCCTGTCCCTAAGACTTGGCCTTTCTGGGAAGTCAAGTGAACTGAGTTGTCCACTGTAGTGTCTTCATGCTGGCATGATTTGTACTTCATCATTCAGCACTGAGTGGACTCTGAAATCTTGGCTCAGATATTTGGGTTTTCATTCTGTAGCTCCCTCCTCATGGAACTTGGCACCAAATCCCATCTCTCTTGGTAGTCCCTGTTTCTTCAACCATGTGACATTGATGCTGTCGTTTTCTAAATCCTTGGACAGCACTTTAAAATAAATGCCTTTAGGAATAAATCATAGGTGAAATGGGGCTCACCTCTTGTGTTCTCTTTTTCAAGGATCACAGCCATGTTAGTTTCATTCCAGTGCTGCCTACACAGCACTGTAATTTCACAGATTTTTATCGGCTTTTAGAGTTATTATTGGTGGGAAAGCAGGTCCTATATTAGCTTTTCTATCATAACCAGGAATGCAAAAATAAAAATAATTCCTGTTATTATAACAAACTATTACAGTTTTTAAATTATAATCAGGATTTGGATGTATGTCAACAATTTTTTGTTGGTTCTAAGAGGGGAGTTTAATGTTGTTGTTTTTGTTTTTATATTTCCTACTATCTCACCTTATACAATTTCGTACTTGTGACACAAGACAAGAAATTAAGTGATGGAGATAATCTTCAAGAAATAGCAGGTTACAGTAATGTTTGATATCAGTTAGCAGACCTACATTCATCAGATGTATTAAATTTGGAAAAACAGTAGCAAAAGAACTAAAAATTTTAAATAAACACTTTCAGACCTTGCATTTTTAGAAAACACTTTTTAAACAGAAACTTGATGTCAGACATGTTAAATTAAATTACCATTTAATTTAGAGATATGGAAATATGTAAATCTTAAGTCAAAAATGTATATTATTTCTGTGAAAAATATTCACTTGAACTTTGCAATTATTAACAGTGGAGATATGCTGATGATTAAAATATTTTATTGGCATCTTTTAATGTTAGGATAATAAAAGTCATAGAATTAATCTCGGTGATATAAAGGGGCAGGGAAGTCACCTCCTGATAACATTTCATTTAGTAAGTGATTCCAAGCATTTGGCTTTTAGATTTGCACCTTGCAGTCACTTGAGGAAGCCTCTTCAATTTTTATATTGATTCATGCCTTTCAAGATGCTGACTTGAATCTGATTTCCCCATATAATGCACTCAATAGTACCTATTTTAACTTCCGGTGTCATGCAAAGTGAATCTAACCTTCTTGTACTCAACAATTGCTCAAGAATTTAGAAGATACCTATCATTGTCACTAAACTTCCTTCCTGCCTGATAAGCAGGCCCATATCATGAAATCAGTCATAATTTGCTGGTTTAGATTCTACTATCTTCCTGGCCTGTCTTTTTTGAATGTGCCACCTGGTTTTGGTATTTCTTTTAAATTGTATACACAGGTACAGTCTGTATAGCATAGAGAACTTTAGAATATTTGCTTAGATATTCTTGAAGACTATTTCTGTTAATGAAACTAATATAATACATTCTAGAGTAGTTTTACAGTATTGTTTACTCTTATTGTACTTATATTTAACTAGACAATTCAATAATTTTACATTTATTGCTGCTGTATTATAGGGCCCAAGTTCCTTTTACAAATTTTTGTATGTTCTATCTAGTTATTTTTGGTTCACTATTCCAACTTCTGATTGCATTTTAAATCTATTATTAACAAATTCATCATCTCCTCTTTACTTCTGCCAACTTCCTGTTGACTGGCAAGGTTTTGCCAGCAATGTTTATCTAAAAATCACCAATAAACTATTGCATAACGTGTTCAAAAGAAGAACCCATGGCAACCCACCAGCCTTGTTGATCAGTATTATTAATGATTTCAATTAAAATAATAACATGATTAGAGCTACTATTTATTCTGCCCCCACTCTGTCAGGCATTATGTTTGCCTACATTTTTAATTCATATTCAATAAAAATCATTATTGAATTACTTTTATGTGCAACCTTGTAGCAATGTCACAAAATATGTATTGTATTTTGTCCATGATTTACTTGAAACGTAAAGTTTCTCAGCTATCAAGTGTAGGAGCCAGAATTTGGACCCTGTTAATATTCTCTAAAATTCAAGCTTACATTATTATCTTGAACTGCTTCCCACAAATCATAGACTTTTGATTCTGATTCCTACCATGTAGTCTAATAGGTTTCTGACTCTCAATTGGCAATGGACATTCTATGGAGCATATTTTCAAAGGCACTGATATGTGCAGTATTAACTTCACAGACTCCTAAGTCATTTTTCCTTAATGTGTTTTCCGTGGAACACTAGTCTCCATAATAATTTGTTAAAAATGAATTTATTTTTTTAATTCAAACACTAAACGAATGGGCAGTCACCAAAACATATCTCTTCCCTGTGGATTCTGAAACAATTGGGCAGGAGACGTGTGTGAAATAGAGAGCAAATATCTGACTTGTAATTGGTAAATATTGATTGGAAAACCCATCTTGGATCCAAGGCAAAAATTATGCCTTCTACACTTTAATTTTCAGCAGCTGCAAAAATTGTAGGCCTCTTCCCTTACTAGAACAGAGCATGGTGTGGAAAGCTTTGAGTTTATGAGCGTGAATGCCAATAAAAAGCTTGGCTGTGTTCATTCATTTTTTTCTCCCTATAGCATCAGTTAAAGAAATCACTTATTTTTAGCAAAGGACAAGAACAAGTAAGAGTAGGAAGGACCTGAAAGTATTACTCTTTTCTCTTGAAATGTTATTCTTTCTCTAGAGAAACTGGGGAGTGCATAAATGACATCCTTTTCTAAAAAGTCATTCATGTTTGCTTTCTGAAAAAAAGTTAAAAAGAAGAATTTAGTATATCTGTTTTTAAATTTTAAACCTAAAGCCTACTTGAATGAAAAGATTGAAATAATATGCAGGTAGACTGAACCATAGATGATGTCATGTAGTCCATCTTCCTATTAGATATGTAAGAAATGCTGAAGGAAACGTTCCACTGTGGCTTTCTTATGTCCATGGGTTTCTCATCCACAGTCATTCCTCTCTGCCCTTCTTCCACATAACCTTAAGTCCTAACTGCATCTCAATTCCTTTTACTAAAATGCCCAACTAATATTTAAGAATAATTTCTTAGAACTATTTCTAATCAATTATCCCCAGAGCTAGCTGAGTTTCATCTGAACCCTCTTGTTAAATCTCCATAAAACACTGGCTCCCTTCTCTCTCAAGCGAGAATCCTTCTTCAGCAGCTTTCAGTCGTGATGGTGCTCTGGTTGATTTTCTTCCACAGATGCTGGAATCCATCCTACAATAATCCTGCCACACCATTTTGCGGCTGTAATCATCTATACATGTTAATGCAAATGAATATGCACATATATATGTGATGAATATGCACGGATATATGCGATGAATATGCACATATATATGTGATGAATATGCACATATATATGTGATGAATATGCACATATATATGTGATGAATATGCACATATATATGTGATGAATATGCACATATATACATGTGTCAAGTGTTGCACCAGCTGTTCCTTCTGCAGCTCATTGCCTGGCTGACTTCTACTTAGGCTTTGTGTTTCAGTGTATCATTTCTTTGCTGGACAACTTTCCTACCATGGCCTCATGCCTTTTTGTATAGAAACAGGGACTAATTCCATTGAAATAGGAACTTACTTTCTTCGTATGAATTAACCAACAATCAAAAAACAACTATGCCAGGCACAGTATTAGACTTTGGAGCCACAGTGTTGTTTAAGAGAGGTTCCTGTGTTGAATTTACAGTGTATTAGCAAATACACCATTTTTGGAAGCTAATATGTCAGTTCATTTAACACTGTGTAGCAATTATCATGTGCTAGAAAATACTTTAAGTATTTTAAAAAATACCAAAACTAAAGATAGGCTGGGCACGGTGGCTCACGCCTGTAATCCCAGCACTTTGGGAGTCTGAGGTGGGTGGATCACGAGGTCAGGAGTTCAAGACCAGCCTGGCCAAGAAGGTGAAACCCCGTCTCTACTAAAAATACAAAAAATTAGCCAGTTGCAGTGGCAGGCACCTGTAACCCCAGCTACTCGGGAAGCTGAGGCAGGAGAATCGCTTGAACTCAGAGGGCAGAGGTTGCATTGAGCTGAGATTGTGCCACTGCACTCCAGCCTCCAGCCTGATGACAGAGTGAGACTCTGTCTCAAAAAAAAAAAAAAGAAAAAAAAACCTAGCTAATAATAACCCTGTGATAGGTACTACTGGATACACCTAAGGGTAAATATATTCCTATTTTACAGATTAGGAATCTGAGATGAGATACGCAGAAGTCAAGTATCTCCTCTTGTCCAGTAAGTGGTGGAGCCAAGATACAACAAAGGACTTATGGCCTGAATCTGAACTTTAAAACACTATATTCTGTAGCCTGCTATGATCTAGAAACAAAAGATTCTTTATTTTTACTTATATAGATCTAGGGCTTCTTCTACAAACACTATTTTATAAATCTGGGATCTTAATTATCAGTAAAAAGAACCTTGCAAATAAAACAGACCAACAGATCTTAATCTTATGACTGTTAAAACTATCCCTGGGAAATGCTGCTATCAAACATATGATAATTTTATATTTAAAACACAGACATGAAAGATTGTTCTTGTTTGTATTTAGTAGTGAACATTTAAAAATTCAATTTAACCAGAAAATATTTATAAGGTAATAAGTCAGCTTTAAATTTCAAAGAAAAACAATCCAATGGCTAGCTAATGAGCAAACCAAGTGAAAATAATAAACTTATATTTGAAGGAAGAATAAAAGCCAGTCTCTATGCAAAAATGCCCAGATATGCAAATTATGCTGTGAAGTCTGTTTGGTATGCTAGCACATGTTTACAAACCTGGATTTCCAAGATGAGTACCAAATGAAACTGTGATTGACTTTGAACATAAGAGCCACACATAGTCTAATTTTCCTCTGTAAACACAACTCAAACTACACGATGGAGGTAACATGAATGAATTTAAATAACACTACTTTACAATATACAATGCCATGTACTCTAATGCAATTTCTGAAGAGAGAAATATTTATCACTTAAAATTGTCAGTTATTATTTATTTTCAGCCTGAACCAATAGTCAGTAGAACCCACTCTGCCTTAATAGAAAAGCTGTATTAATACACTAAAAAAAAAACATTCATTTTCCTAGCAATGCTTATTTCTCCTTGTGTTTCTCTCTTATTTATTTATGTATTTATTTATTCATTTATTTTGGACATATCTGAATGTGTTTGGTCTGTGGCTCTGTGAAGAGAGGTGTTCTAAGTTATTCGTCCCTGATTCTTTCAGAGCTTGTTTAGGCAACTAAATACAAATTAGGTAAATGTTAAGGTCAATTTAAATCTTCTCCCTTTTTGTATCTGCCTTCTCTAATAAAACGTTGTTTAATCCAGGCATTCATACCTTTAGGAGACTAAAGAAAAGTACGTATATTAATTCATGCAGATTTGATAAATAATTATGGACTGAAGCCTACTTCTTCCAAAGAACATTATGGCTTTCAAATGTCAATTGGATGCTTTAATGCAAAGCAAAAAGTTAGGGCTAATCAAACATGAATGTACAAAAACACCATCTAAGAAATGGTTTTAAAATGTGGACTCCAGAGCACCATCACTAGATAATTTGGCTCAATAGATCCAATATGTGGCTTAAGGAAATGCATTTTAATATGTCTCCAAATGATTCTAATACAAATGACCCAATAGCTACACTGTAAAAACAGCTACAATAAATAAGGTGGATATTTCTGGCACTATGCAGAGGGAGGAGGTTGCAGATATAGTTTTAAATGAAACATCTTCTTTATCAAACTGATATATGATAATAACTTTGAACATTGCTACTAAATGGTAAATTTAATGTTTATATCATATTTGTAATATAATTGTGTGACAGCAGCAATATTCAGTTAGACATATTTCTCTCTATGATATTGGCATCAAATTTCAACTGTTGGATACAAAATAGATGTTCAAATGAAATAGTCTTAAAAAAAAATCATTCATCATTTTGCACTCATTTACAAAAAATACTTTTGATATTTTTACAAAAAATATAAAAAACATTTTTGATATTGCTGTCTTTAATTCTATAAATTATTTTAAAATGAAACCACTGAAATTTATTTTCTATAACAGTTTTCTACAACAATTAAGGGTAAAAGCAAATGTTATAAAATACTCCCAAGTAGATATATAAATATTTAGTAACAGCTGATTTGCCCATGCAGTTCATTTTCTCAAACAATAGTTTCCCTACATAGTTGAGGTACACCTTCTCAATGTGTTGCCATGATAGGAGCACTGCCCTTGTCAGTGTCCCAATCTTCTGCTTATTGTCACACCACATTTAAGGTGAATATTGTATGCCCCTACTTTGCACATAAATGAAAACTCAATGTTCAGAGCTCTGCTTGGAGGTCAGTAGAAAATAATAGACTTTATCTGCTCTACTTTTCAGATAGAGCACTATCTTTGACATATTGGAAAAACTTAATGCCTCATATTTTACTTTTAAAAAATAGATTTTGCGTTTATGTTGTTAAAAAGCAAACATACCAAATATTTTACGTAGTTTTTGTAACACATTGTAATTCACATAAAATGAATTTTAAAATTCTCAAAAAAATACAGCTACCTTTAGCTTAGTTTTATCACTCATCTTTTTTTCTATTGAAGGACTTGGTTCTCTTAAATATAACTATCACAGAAGGTAAGCTAGCTGTGCCTAATTGGATGTTTTGCTTACTAAATGCTCCTTTTAAGTTAAGTTACATGTGTAAGATGGTGCATCAAGAGTATTCCAAAAATAATTTCTGTGTACAGTAATCAGTTATATAACTGGAACAATGACAATTTCTGTAAGTTTGATATCTTTTGAATGTAGTATCAGAAGCAAAGATTCTATGTCTCAAGAACACAGTACATACCTTAAGTAAAACAAATGTTTTTTTTCTTAAGTTGAATTGGATTAAACCTATGAAATAAACTTCTTAAATCTGTCACAAAGTTAAGATCAGAGGTCTACTCAGAAAGATTTTGACATAGCATATGCCTCTATAAAAATATTTAATATGTATTAAACTTTAAATTTTAATAATTTTGAACTTAATCCGGTTAAGAGCATATTGAATTTTGAGAAAGTAGAAACTGAAGCATAATTTTAGCAGCTTATGTGAGGTAATATTCCCTATTTATGTTTAAATTTGCCAAAAACTCCAATATTCATACTCTTGGGGCATTTAAAGCAAGTTTAAATTGAATCTACCAATATTTTAAGACTTATAAATTAGTGTGGATTAAAGAGAAGTGTTTTTCAATGCTCATCAATTTTTAAATTTTTTTATAATTTAATATTTAGGAAGTAGTGTGTAATCTAGCAAAAAAATGCACTTATACAAATAAAAATTAATGCCTGTCAGATTGTTGTTGTATACATGATTTATGCTTAAAGTAAGATAATAAACAGGATATGTGAGAAAACCGTGGTACCTGAAACTCAGCTGAACTCTCTGTCAATCATCCACCTCTTTATCATTTCTCGTGTCTTTCTCTAAAATTCTGAGCACAATGAACAGATTTTCCTACACAGGGGAGAAGAAGTCTTGGTAAAGTGTATATGATTAAAATAATTAACAGTAAATATAAACATACTTTAATTACTTCTCATTTTTTTGACAGGCACATCTAACATGAACTTTAAAAATGTAATATGGAATTCATCAAAGACAAATGTTTGCATTCAATGTTTCCTGGGATAAGTTTTCACACAGATAAAATAAAAAATAAAACTTCAAATGCTATTTACAATATAAGTGACAATATAGAGTAAACCTATGGATTGAATAAAATGGCCCTGTGCACATAGTAGATCCAATATCTGCCCTGGAGGGGAACTGGAAATACTTTTAGAAAGGCTAAAAACACACACAAGTAAGTTTACTTAATACATATTCATATTGCTGGGTGACCTAGAATATTATAAAATTGCTTGTTAGATTATTCATTAAATATGAATATCTATGCATTTTGGATGAAAGTTAAATCTTAGAAGATATCAACAAAATAGGTAATTTTATTAAAGAGACAGAAAGGCTAGGGTGTGGAGAAATAAAATGTTAGAACCACAACAGCTATTTGGTATTTCACAATTAGAAAAATCTTGTCAGAGTATCATGTTTTTTGATAGGTTTCTTTTAGCTATCCTGGATTTCCATTTGAGAAGTAATTAAAAAAGAAAAATTCAAATAGTCCCCCTCAACTACACTCCTAATTTAATTATCTGCTGGCTCAAATTCATATTGAAGTCAAAGAGATGAAAACGAAAAATTCTCTTTCTTGAGATTAAAGTTTTCAACATGAAAGGAAATGCCAAATTGGAAAATCTTATATCTAAAAACTATTACTATATCTTTGCATCAATTTAATGAAGTATGTAGCAACTGGACAACAGTTATCAAGAAACAAATGACTCTCAAATGAAGTGAATTTTCAAGATATATCACTCCTGAAAAATAAACATGTAAGAAGTTCAGAGCATTGTAATAAAATACTATGTAAGAGATTTATAGATACAGTCTGTTAAAAAGGAAGGAAACAGAGAAAACATAGCTGGAGATGGATCATAATAACTCATATGATATTTACTCTGTGCTGGTCACTGTTCTAAGTGTGTTACATTGTAAAAGTTGAAAGTAAAATGTGAGTAGCCAGAATTATTATTAATTCTATTATATAGATAATGAAATGAAGGCACAGCCAGGCTAGTTAACTTGCCAGATCTCACAGCTGCTAAGTGGCTGAGCCATGACACAGACCCAAGGAGTCTGGCCCCAGAGACTGTGCTGTTTATCACTATGATATACTATTTACAATGATGAGAAAGAATCTGAACAATGTCATCAGTAATAGCAACCCTTATAATTGTGAATTAATAGATGAGTAAACTGAGATACATCAGCTTAGTTGAATATTGCAAGTGGCTCATAGACTCAGTCTCAGACTGCTGCCCACTGTTTCTCTTGAACTAGGCCAAACAAAAGTTGAGTTTCCAGCTTAAGATAAAGTTGCATCTGTGAGTGTTGCATAACTTTTATTTTTAATTATACTTTTGATTCAATCTGCTTCAGACACAGTCACGCAGAAGTAGAAATGGTAGGAAAAAAAAGAGAAGGAAGAAGAAAAATAAATGTCATTCTAAATGCCCACGGTGTGCCAAATTGATTTTTAGAGATAATGATTTACTGTCCTTGATATTAAAATTTGATTAGAAAGGTCTAGCTTATGCTAAATTTAACTAGGGGACCAGGCTTCCTTATTTATGTAGAGCACAAGGGTAAATAGAAAGGGAAAGGGCTGTGGAGCGGGGGCAAGAAAGAAGAACTGGTGTTCACTATGGTATGATTCATTCAGTAAACATTTAGTGAAGAACTTCTACATGCTAGGCCCCTTATCTCATGCTACTCATAGCATAATGGTGATGTCACTCATCACAATACTGAAAATTGGAATTTAAAACAGACAAGCCCAATGGATGGCAGATGTAGGACATAGTTCTCTTAGAGCATAAATGGAACTTATTATTGAAAGCAGGGAAGTTGTGTGGAGGCAATGGAAAGGGAGAGGGACAGAGTGGGGGAAGTACAGATAAATAAATATTGGTGTGCTACTAAAATGTAAAGATGGCTTTCCTGGAGTGTGGCTTGGGTGACTGGGTGGTTACACCTGCCATACACTGAGATAAGGGACAGTGGAATAAGACAGGATTTTTTGTTTGTTTGTTGATTTCTGTTTTTATTATTTTAAACATGTTAAGTTTGGGGTGAATGTGTTATCTTTGGGGAGACAAGTAAGCAGATGAACACAAAAGTCTGAAAATATAGATGTGCATGTCTTAAGCTTATGGCTGAAAAGTTGAAGTATGTATATAGGCGGGATTACTAAAAAGTGGTCATGGACACAAACAGAAGCTATTCCCCATGCCTTGCAAAACCTAATATTTAATAATTTGGTGATAAACCAGCAAGTGATACTGAAAAGTTGATAATCAAAAGTGTAGAAAGAAAACCACATGTAATTCATTTAGCAGAAGCTGATAAGGGAGTGTTTCAAATAGGAAGTACCACTAAATATTATATAATCCATATAACAGTATGTTATTCCAAGGGTTAAGAAAAATGTCAATGCAGTATGCCTACTGAATATGACATCAAGGAAAATTAATAAGCATAGCAATAGTTGTTTGAGATGATTGATGATGAATCAGGTCTAATTTGGGAATGCTAAAGGTTTTGAGGTGAAGACATGAAGGCAACTGTCATGAGTTTGCATATGATAAAGAGGAAAAGAATAGAATAATGGGCAAAAAGTGAAATTAGGTTGAGGGGGGTGTCCTTGAAACATGGGGAGAGCTCCACTTTGTTATAAATCCAGTGGATTTATTTTTGACACTCTGGCAGGCCAAAAATATTTGTAAAACATGCCCACTTAAAAATATAAAAACACCTAAATGCGTATTTTCTATATAAAGATGGTGATCTATACATACTTAGGTTTTATAACATATAAATATACTATACATATTTTATAATACATATTTATTTCATACATTTGGTAACATAGAAACATACGTGTGTGAGGGTGTATATGCACACTGTTACCTTACAGGAAAAGGAGGGAACCCTCAGAAGAAAAAGCAGAGCAGCACCAACAGGAATAAACTTAAGGAATTACAATGAAATGGAACAATGTAAAATATACCCTGCTGAAAGCAATGCAAATTTTTGCAACTATTTTGCGAAAAATAAGGATTATTTAGTAAAGCAGATGAGGCACAGACCCTAGGATCTAGAATTTCCACCTGTAATAATACATGCTAAGAGACATGTATCAGATGTCTCTTGACACCACCAAGTCCTTTGAGTTTTAAGCTGTTGCTTGTAGTTTTCTGGTGAATAACTTCGCTTATGAAGTTATTTAAGCTTATGGCTAAGAATAGCGGGGTATCTAATCCCAGTTTGGGCCTTAGCTATTGTGTTATGAGAACATTAAAGTCACTTTCATAGCTTATTTCAATTTAGCTGCAGGTTTTTACAGACTAAAGTTGAGCTAGATTAAGATAAGAATCTTAAAAATGCTTTACACCGAGTTTTATTAATTTGGTTTAATTTTATGACTGCAGTGGCTGGCATGAAATTTACCAACCTTATGTAATTTTCCAACCCGGCAGCATTGTTTCTAACAGCAACACAATGAAACAAACAAAAAAACTCTGGTATTAACTTTTATAGATAAATAATGATATACAAACATATATTTTATATATGCATATATAATGTGAATATATATACAATGCAGTATTAATAGTATGGAGCAATAGAGAATGAATCAACTGCAGCTACTTAAATTAACAATGTTGGCTCTAATAAACATATCATTAAAAAAATTGCAGAAGTTTACAGTATGACATACTTTAATAAATGATAGACATGCAAAACTGAACAATTTATATTATATATTGATATATACAAATATATTTCTGTTTAAGTATAAATAAAAGCAAATTACTTAAAAATAGTAATAATTGCCACCTTTAAAGAGTAGTTAGAGATTAATTTGATGAAGAAGAGATCCTCAGGGCTTTAAAGATACTAATAATATTCTATTTCTTGCAGCATTTAAGCCATCTGTGGGTGTTGGCTTTTTATTATTACTCCTTGTCTCATATATATGCAAGTGTTTGTGTATGTGTATGTTTATGTTTGTGTTTATATATTTCACATATTCACTTCTGGGAAAAGTTGAAGATTCTTTTTATGAAAGTGTTTGAAACATGCCTATCGATTAAATATTCCATAGAGATAATATTGGAGAAATTCCTAAATGGAACTAAAAAATGTTTTATGAACTCCAGTGTGACTTTGATTTCTATGGGATTATGTACATATAGAAACTATCATTCTCAGCAAACTATCGCAAGGACAGAAAACCAAACACCGCATGTTCTCACTCATAGGTGGGAATTGAACAATGAGAACACATGGACACAGGAAGGCATACATCACACACTGGGGCCTGTTGTGGGGTGGGGGGAGGGAGGAGGGATAGCATTAGGAGATATACCTAATGTAAATGATGAATTAGTCAGTGCAGCACACCAACATGGCACATGTATACATATGTAACAAACCTGCACGTTGTGCACACGTACCCTAGAACTTAAAGTATAATAAAAAAAATTTTTAAAAAAGACTAACAAATCAGGACTCTGACTAGTGTTTAAAAAATGATGCTTTTCAACCCCATCAAAAAGTGGGCAAAGGACATGAACAGACACTTCTCAAAAGAAGACATTTATGCAGCCAGAAAACACATGAAGAAATGCTCATCATCACTGGCCATCAGAGAAATGCAAATCAAAACCACAGTGAGATACCATCTCACACCAGTTAGAATGGCCATCATTAAAAAATCAGGAAACAACAGGTGCTGGAGAGGATGTGGAGAAATAGGAACACTTTTACACTGTTGGTGGGACTGTAAACTAGTTCAACCATTGTGGAAGTCAGTGTGGCGATTCCTCAGGGATCTAGAACTAGAAATACCATTTGACCCAGCCATCCCATTACTGGGTATATACCCAAAGGAGTATAAATCATGCTGCTATAAAGACACATGCACACGTATGTTTATTGCGGCACTATTCACAATAGCGAAGACTTGGAACCAACCCAAATGTCCAACAACCATAGACTGGATTCAGAAAATGTGGCACATATACACCATGGAATACTATGCAGCCATAAAAAATGATGAGTTCGTGTCCTTTGTAGGGACATGGATGAAACTGGAAAACATCATTCTCAGTAAACTATCGCAAGGACAAAAAACCAAACACCGCATGTTCTCACTCATAGGTGGGAATTGAACAATGAGAACTCATGGACACAGGAAGGGGAACATCACATTCCGGGTACTGTTGTGGGGTGGGGGGTGGGGGGGGCGGGGACAGCATTAGGAGATATACCTAATGCTAAATGACGAGCTAATGGGTGCAGGAAATCAACATGGCACATGGATACATATGTAACAAACCTGCACATTGTGCACATGTACCCTAAAACCTAAAGTATAAAAAAAAAAAAAAGATGCTTTTTTCTTATGAAGAACTTATCACTGTAATTGGGCTTACTGTTAAAATAGCCTAATTAGTTGATGTGGGGGGATACTAATTTACCGTGACAAATCTATAAGTTTCCTGGTGTTGCTTTTTAAATAAACAGAATCAAATTAAAAAAAAAAGAAATGATGATAATTGTGTTTTCCCTAGTTTGTAACTATAATAAATTGAGGGTTTATTTCGGGGAAAGCATTTAAATTACTTCATCTTTTTGCTTGGCATATTTCACTTGCCAAAAATGGAAAACAGACATTTTGAACAGAGATTAAACATACACATACACAACTCATATACACATATACATACGCTCAACTACACGAAGATGTTAGACTTAAATATATTTTACTTTGAGCAAACCATCTTCTAGTTTCTGTCTGCTGTTTAAAACAGCAATGTCTTGAGAATCAAAGATCCTTTTACTCCTCCCTTTGGATAAAAGCCAAGCTTATGCTTTCTTTTATAAGTAGAGAGCAGTAAATAATTTTTAAAATGAAATACTTTAAAAGAAATAAAGCCATTATCAACCTGCTGAATAAGGAAGCAATTCATATTTTCCTGGACCACAAAGGTCTTTAGAAACAATGAATAACAAGCCTAATTGTTGCTGAAGTCATTAGAAAACACACTGAAATGTTTACTCGGGCTTTCTATACAAGAAAATACAATAACGGCGAGATTCACATATAATAAGGAATTCCAGTTTATATACAATATGCCTCTCAGTTCCAAATCCCTTATACCCTTTATGTTCTTTAAAGTTGAGCCTGATAGTTGCTGTTTCCAAATTCTAAACTATAAGCCAGTTTTTTTTACCACCATCGTACATTTAGAAAGACGATACATAGACATTGAACATTGTAAACAGATTCCTACTTTCAATAAGTGGTTGAGAAAACTACAAATGTTTTTCTGCCTTGGTGAGCTGGGTAAAATAACAAGAATGCAATTATTATTACTTATAAATATTGTTTTTGCCAGTATTTATTGAGCATTTTCCTTATGATTGAATTGCACTAAATGATTTACACGGACTAATTCACTTAATCCCTTTTCAACAAATAATAACCATTATTATCATCCTTATTTTATAATTGAGGAAACAGCTAAGAAGGCTTAAATAACTTGGCAAGTGCACATAGTAACCATGTTACAAGGCTGAGCCATGAGTACAGTTCTCTAAACCCAGCACACTCTTAATCTCTATATTGTCCTTTTTTATCAATAAGATCTCTCCTTCAAAGGGATGCCTTCTATCACCATTGCATCTGAACAGAGCTACTGTGAGTCGAGTCACTATCAACAATATAATGTAAGCTTGTCCTATATTCTTCACAGCATTAACCATTACCTGCAATTACCTTGCACACTTGTTTAGTTGTTTATAATTAATCTTTCTTTCTCTGATAGCATGACCTTGTCTATCAGGTTTAGTACTGTATTTGCAAGATAATAGTTCTGGTACATAGTAAGTACTCTGTAGTAATTGTGGAGCTAATGAATGAACCACTTGGTTTCTAGTCACGCCACATAACAGATCCCACATGTCCAACTGCCTATGTATATTTTCAACTAATAATTTCAGAAATATTTAATGTAATATGTCTAAATGTGAACTCGTTTTTATCATCTCAGTAAATTAAAAAGAAAAAACCTTTATTTCTTAAGTCTTAACCCTGAGTCATTTTTGTCTTTCTTTTATTTTTTTAATCCAAAATACTAATTTATGTAGGCTCAGCCTTCTAAATATCTCACGGTTCTTTTTACTTCTTTCATTCATTGCAATATCTATAGCTAAAGCTGCCATTGTCTCTGGATTGAATCTGTTCAACCGCTTTCTGATGCCTTTGCCTTCTGGTATAATCTTCCTATAATCTGTTTTCCACTCTAGAAATCAAATGTGCATCTTTAGCACAATAGACATGGAATTTCTGTATTTACAACAGTTTGTTGTGCCTGTCCCATCTTTGGAATAAAATCCAAATTATTTTCACATGATTCAATATATATTTCAATATTGAAATTGTATTTTTCCCTCTTCACTAGCTATCTTTCAGAATTCTCCATCTTACATGAACTAGGCAACATAGGGTAGGGCCTTACAGCACAGAGTTCTGATTCAGCTTCCCTAGTTCTACATAGAGACTCCATCCACTTCTTAGTTCTGTGATATGGGCAGACTACGTAATCTATGTTGCCCCAGATAACTTGACTGTAAAATGGGAGTGTGTGTATGTGATGATAATAATAATTGCACCTACCAGGTAAGGTTGATGTATTAAATGAGTAAATAATGCAAAACACTGAAAGAAGTTATTTGCTTAGTAAATATCAGCTCTTTCTCCATAGTTCTAGAGTCCTATTTTTAGTTCTATGAGTATGTCATGTTTTCATATATCTCTGTAATTTTGCAATGATAATCATTCAGCTTTTGAATTCTGTATATACACTCCACTTAATCATGTTTCTTTCCATGTTTCTTTCAAGTTTCAGTACAGACATTATCAATTCTAGTGAGCCTTTCCTTACCTCTCAAGAGACAATTGGGTGGTTCTTCCAAGTGGTCTCTTGTAACTCCCTGTAAATGACTCTATCTGTAAGCAACTGACACAATGTTTTATTATTGCCTCTTTCTTTTTTTGTGCCTCCCAGTATATAAATTCCTTGAACCTGGAGACTATGCCTTGCCCAGAGTTATATTTAGTTATAACTCAATTCCTTGTAGCAAGAATACACTCAATCAAATGTCTGTTAAACCCAGTCCAAAAGAGAGCTCATGTAAAAGTTCAATTGCTAAAAGAGAAAATTCCATATAGAAACAAGGTATTTTGATATTGCTCCTCATTGTCTTTGAATATTATGAGGCTCTACTGTGGGGGGAAAGTGGGGCCTCACAGATAATGTCAATCCTTATTCCATCACTTTCACTCCAGGATTTTATGCAAACAGAAGCAATAGTGGGTACTAATTCTCTGGAGAAAAATTGAAATATTGGCAATGCTTGATTTAGCTTTTTCCCTAGGAGAACATGTGCCACTCTGACATTGAATTTAGATTAGGAAATAAGAGTCTGCTGATTAAAATCTTGTCCTAAGTGAAAATAGTGTTTGTAAACAAAGTATTTTCTGAGCCTTAATAAGACCAAAGGAAGCAGTGCTGAGATATGGGTCATCTGCCTTTGTCTTTTTTTTTTTTTTTTTTTTGTAAAAGTAAGCTGAGGAATTAATACAACCTGACATTTTAATATTATGTCTGTTTCTGTGTGTGAGTGTGTGTGTATGTGTCTGTGTGAGAGTGAGAGAGAAATCATCTTTTTCCATGATTTGTAATGCATGCAAAATGATACAAATTAATCATTACTGAGTGTCATAAAACTCCTCAACAGGACAATGTGCTAGGCCATGTGAAATAATTTATCAATCAGAAGGGCAATCGTGGCTAAACAAGGTAATGTTAGTTTTGTTGAAATAGTTTGAGCTTAATGACCTCGTTAGGTTATACAATCAATGAGTATTCAACAATTTTCAAGGTAAAAATCTTTATTGTTTGCTTAATAAGTACTATGCTCATACTCTACACATTTATTCATTATTAAAATTAGATTTTATAAAAACCCATTGATACAGATATTACTAAATCCATTTTATAGATGAATAGACTAATATGTCCATTTGTAAGATTATTCACTCCTTCCTTCATTCCCTCTTTCCTCCTCCTTTTAAAGCAAAATCAATACTAGTAACTGAAAGCCCACTAATTTTTCTACTTCAATACACTTAATATTAATCTTGACCCTTTTAGCCTCTAATTTTACTATAATTTTTCATAATTCAAACATTACATCCATTCAGCCATTCAAAAATTCATTGGTTTGAGCTCTAATGGTTAGAGCTGTGGATAAAACAAGATGTATTCTGGGGCCTTATGTAATATATACCCTGGATGGGAAAATGAACATTAGATGAATGATTAAACATAAGAATTCATAATGACAAATTGAATACAATAATAATTTTGTGTTTCAAAGATAAAATACAACATTTCTTGCAGTATTTCAAACCTCTTCTCTCTAGACAAAGTAAATGCAATTTACTGCAATTAGAGAACTCTAATGCAAAAATGTACACAAGAATAATAAACGGAGGGCTCTTAATACTTTTTCTCATTTTTATTTCATCTTTAATTTTTATGATAATATGACTTATCATCCTAATTGTAAAAAATAGTACCAATAAGTTTAGATAGAACTTCATTAAAAGACTGCAAACAAATAAAAACTATGACTTTGTAAAATGCCCTCTTCATTCAATGCCTATTTAATTCAATAGTTTATTTCCCAGGGTGTTCTGAACATTGTACAAATCTTGATTGGCTTTTAGCAACAGAATTAATTTAAATATAGAATGCCTCTTGAACCCATAAACCATTTTCATTAATGACTTCTAAATAATAGTTAGATTAACAGGCAAACACTTAATTACTGTCTCCTTTTTTAATCAGGCAAGCAATTCTAATATAAACTGACAAGGCATTTATTTAGGAAGCTACTTATTTTAAATAGTCTCTGACAATTTCAAAGGTTTCCTTTTAAGCCTATGAAATGTATATTAGAGATGAAAAATAAACAATAAATTTGAATAACATTTTTAATTTGCTTTTATTAATTTCTGTTTCCAAAATTTATGTTCTCTTGTAGATTGTGGACATCTGAGCAAATGATATGAATCACGGCAGACAGATCTGCCTAAGGAAATCTAACTTTCCAATAGGTCTCAAAAAGTGAGAGTTAATTCAGGAATTTATCACAACTCAGGATCTAGCCTTTAGCTTTTTCCACTCTGAAAGTTGAACCTTTAGTACATTGATATATTGCCTCAAGTCTCAAGGCAGGATTCACAATATCCAAGCACACTGAGATGCTGCAAAAAGTTGGAATGCCAATAACAGATTTTAATGCTATGAAGCTAACATTTGAACATGATACTAATGTTCTTTGGCCAGTGATTTTTATTTCTGTAAGTGAGCCTTATGGGATGTGAAATTATATTTGGAATAATATGCACCAGTTATATAATTTTAATTTTTACTAGCATCAGGTTAAGTATCTGGCTATAATAATTTTATCAACAGAAATATCAGTATTTGACCAACTATACATTACATATGTTTAAAGATTCCATAAATACAAAAGTTTTTACAAATTAATAAAAGGCTCCATGTTTTGAATATTTAATATTTTCTAGCCATGGTAATAAGAGAGTTCCAGATAATATTTTCAAAGACATATTACCAAGTAATACCAAGCAAAATCAATGTACATAAAGTGAGCTAACAAGTACAACAGACATTTTTTATGTTCACAATTGCCTATCATTTCTTGAGCATTCTTTCACTTTTTGAACAAATTCCCATATTACGAGATTTGTCTCCCAATGCAGACGTCAAGATTCACTAGTCCAGGCTTTCTTGCTACTAGGGCTGAACTATGTCCTATTTTTCTCCAACAAGATATTCCAACATGATACTTCATTTAGAGGGGACTACGTGAGGAATCTAATGAGTATGAAATCTATCACTGGAAATATGCATGTTAAAGAACATAAGTACTGGCGTTCCTGGAGTCTAGCTCCATGCTTATTAGTGCCACTGACGATTTCTATCTGTGCTACAGATCTCGGTTGGCCCTTAAACAACACAGGGTAGGAAAGACTCCCTGTACAGCCAAAACTTCTGCCTATAACTATTGACTCTTCCAAAACTTAACTACCAATAGCCTGCTGACCAGAAGCCTTACTGATAACATAACCAGCTAATTAACACATATTTTGTATGTCATATGTATTATTAATGTATACTATATTCTTACAATAAAGCTAGCTATAGAAAAGAAAATGTTATTAAGAAAATCATAAGGCAGAGAAACTATATTTACTATTCATTACATGGAAGTGGATTATCATAAAAGTCTTTATCCTCTTTGTTTTCACATTGAGTAGGCTGAGCAGGAGGAGGAAGAGGAAGGGTTGATCTTGCTGTCTCATGGGTGGCAGTGGTGAATGAGGTGGAGAAGGTAGAATGGGAGGCAGGAGACTCAGGAACAGTTGGTATAAATTTTACTGAAAATAATTCCACATATAAGTGAACCTGTGTAGTTCAAATTTGTGTTGTTCAGGAGTCAAATGTAGTTGCATCCTGTTTCTGGGTACATATATTTTAGTTTCACATGCTTATTTCCCTGAAGATTTTGTGGGCTGTCTAAAAATATTCTTTAATATGTTGTTTTCTCCCTATACGATTCATAGCAAATCCAATTATTCTTTGTAATTAAGAATGCCGACTGACATATCAAAGTAACCCAGATCCTGAGACTATAATTTACCTTTTCCCAAGATTTCAATCTGGGTTGTCTGATTCTGAAATCACTGTGTATGTGTTTATTGTATTAACAATCATTCCATAGAAGTAAACAATTGTCCACTGTCTTCAATAATCTGATTTGTTTAACAAGTTTTTTTTTGGAAAATTGCCAAACTATACTGGGAAACTATCAGTGGTAGTGAACCCATTGGAATCAATGGCTTTTCTTAACAAACTACTTTCATCATTCTCAGGCTGCTCAAGCTGATTTTCCATAAGCAGTGCTTGCAATAAGTTTATATATATATATAAAAAATATATAATATATATGAATATATATACGTGTGTGTATATATATCTACACTCTTTCCCTCTTTTCATTTCATTTTCGTTTCCTATCTGAAATAAATATGGCTCCCGTTGTGTAAGGATATTTCTAGTCATGCAAATACTATATTTTTAAAAGCCATATGTGTTGAAATTCCATTTAGATATGACGAAATGACAGTTCTGTAAAGATTTCAGTTGCTAGAAAACTTAAATTCGCAAAAAACTCCTTAAGGATTTCCACAGGGAATTTTATCTATTGTTTTCTTCTCAAACTTTTTTTATTTTGGAGTAGCTGCATTCATAATAACAATTTTAGAAAACCTTCAATAATCATGTCACAAATATTTAACAGTATTATTATTGTAAGAATTTTTATTACACATTGAATTTTCAACAATATTTTAGATTTAATCATTTCTGTAAACTCACTTTTAATTTGAACACCAAGAGACTTTATGTGAAAAAATTTGCGCATTTCAATGAACTTACAAATGACTTTCTACAACAAATTATTTGTAAGCATCTTTAATTCTTGGTAGTCTTTTCGTTTTACATTGTTTATTAAATAAATATATAGTGCTTCCCCCAAAGATATGTGTATCTTTCAATATGAAGCTTAATAAATAACAGCCATAAATGTTTACCAGGTAGATTTTGTATTTAAAAATAATTTCAAGAAATTCAGAAAATATTTTCCAATTGAAAAAAAAAGAGATTTGTTCTAGACAATAAGTGAAGAACAAGGACATAGAGTGTAACTTTTAAAAAGTAAGTTGTTATTTTAGAATAGATTTAGATTTACAAAAAATTTATGGAGCTAGAACAAAGAATTCATATATGCTCTGTACCTAGTTTTCCCTACTGCTACTATATTATGTTATTATGATGCATTTGTCAAAGTTAACAAACCAATATTGCTATATTATTATTAAAGAAATTCCTAGTTTATTGAGATTTTCTTAGTTTTTATGTAATGCTCTTTTTTTCTGTTTCAGGATCCTATAATTGTTACCATATTATATTTAAAGCATTAAATTTCTCATCATTAGGTATGATGCTCAGTGGGTTTTTCATGCATCTTCTTTATCATGTTGTGGTAGTTCCCTGTTATTCCATTCTGTTTGCTCAGGGATTTTGTCATGAATTAACATTTAATTTTATCAAGTGAATTTTCTGTGTCTAGTGATAAGATCATATTTTTTTTCTTTAGCTTGTTGATGTATTGAATTACATCGATTGACTTAAAAATACAAACCAGCCTTGCATACTTGGAATGAAATCCATTTAGTCTTGTGTAACTTTTGTTACTCATTGTTAAATTCTGTTAGCTACTGTTTTGTTGAGGAATTTTGCATCTGTGTTTATGAAAAATATTGGTCCTCAGGTTTTCCTTTTTAGTGACATTTTTATCTGGTTTTCGTAGAAGGGTAATGCTGTTCTCAGGCAATGAGTTAGGAAGTTTCCCTGTGCTTTAATTTTCCAGAAGAGACAGAAAAATTAGTATCTTTTCTTTCTTCAATGTTTGTTAGAATTTACCAGTGAAATCATTGTTTTCTTTGTTTTTTTTCGCAATATTGTTATTGATTTAATTTTTAAAATGAATATGAAGCTATTCAGATTATCTGTATCTCCTTGTGTGAATTTTGGTAGTTTGTGTCTTTCAAGAAATTGTTTCATTACATTTAAATTTGTAGGTATAGAGTTTTCATTGTGTTTCTTTATTATCCTTTTAATGTGCATGGGATATGTAGTGAGGATCATTCTTTTGCTTCTGTTATTGATATAATGTGTCTTCTCTGTTTTTTGAAATTTGTTTGATAGAAGATTATGATGTTATTAATCTTTCAAAAATATCTACTCATGTTATTGATTTTCTCTATTGTTTTCATTTCTATTGATTTCTATTAATTTTTATAATTTTTTTCTTCTATTTGCTGTAGACTTAAGTTGCTTTTCTTTCTCTAGCTAAAGTTTAAGCTTAGATTCTTGATTCTCCATCTTTCATTTGTTCTAATATATGGATTTAATGCTCTGTTTCCCTCTAAGCATTGCTTTCACTACAACCTGAAGATACTGTCAACTGTATTTTTACTTTATTTCAAAATATTTTTAATTCATATTTCTTGGAATTCTATTTCTTGGAAAACTTACTCATCTACTATTATGTACTGCCCTTTTATATTTGTGATATATTATTTTTTGTTCTGAAGTCTGATTTACATGAAATTCATATTACAAAATTTAAAAATTATTGGTAGGATGGTAGGATGGCATATTGTTTTTATCCTCTTATTTTTACCCTATCAGTCATGATATTTGAAGTGGGTTTCTTATTGACCATATATAGTTGTGCTCTTTTTTTTAAATCTACTGTAACAATCTCTGTCTTTTAAATAGTAACTTTATATAAGTGATATTTAATGTGATAATTGATATAATATGATTAATATCTACCATTTTGGTGTCTTTTCTATTAGTTGCATTTGCCATTATCCTTTTCTTTGTCATTTTGTTTTAGTTGAACATGTTATAAAATTTCATGTTGCCTCATCTCTTACAATATCAATTGTATCTCTTTTACAAATTTTAGAGTGGTTGACCTAGTGTTTCCAGAATACATTTTTAAACTAACCTAAGTCCATTTTGAATTAACATTTGTAGCGATCTTATAACAGTTATCCCAATTTTTCCCTCCATCCTTTATGATATAGATGTACCAATGCCATTCACTCTACTTAACCGTATGTTAAAAATCATCCAATCTATTTCTATTATTATTTTAAATGCCTGTCTTTTAAATCAATTAAGAATAGGGGCTGGGCGCGGTGGCTCACGCCTGTAATCCCAGCACTTTGGGAGGCCAAGGCAGGCGGATCACGAGGTCAAGAGATAGAGACCGTCCTGGACAACATGATAAAACCCCATCTCGACTAAAAATACAAAAAATTAGCCAGGCGTGGTGGCAGGCTCCTGTAGTCCCAGCTACTCAGGAGGCTGAGGCAGGAGAATGGCATGAACCCGCGAAGCGGGGCTTTCAGTGAGCCTAGATCAAGCCACTGCTCTCCAGCCTAGGGGACAAAGCGAGACTCTGCAAAAAAAAAAAAAAAAGAATAGGAAAGATAAAATAGTTCATTTTACCTTCATTTTATTCCCTCCCCAATGTTCTTTTCTTTATGTAGACCCAATTTTCTCACTATATAATTTCTTTCCCTCTGCAAAAGTTTATTTTTATTTTAATTTTTTTGACATAACTTGAAGGGAGGTATTCTGGAGATGAATTTTCTCACTTTTTTTTTTTGGTTTAATAAAGTTCTGATATCTCCTTCATTTTTGACTACTAATTTTGCTGAATATATGGTTCCAGGGCCTTCTCCCCCAACACTTTCAATATTTTACTACACTCTATCCCTGTTTTCATTGTCTGTGACAAAAAGTCCAGTTTAATTCTAATCCCTGTTGCTCTGCAAGAAAGATGTTTCTAAACCACACCCTGTATTCTTCTAAGAATTTCTTTCTGACTTTGCTGTTGGCTTTCTGCAGTTTAATCCCAATATACCTAGGTGTGGATTCTGTGGGGGGTGTGTGTGTGTGTGTGTGTGACAGATAGGGGAAGGTATTATTCTGTTTGGTATTCTCTGAGTTTCCTAGATCTGTGTCTTTTTTTTTCATTATTAATTTTAAAAAAGGATTGGTGATTATTGCTTCAAAAACTTTTTTTTTAACTCTAAAATCTCCTGGTATTCCAGTGATGCCTATATTACATATTTTGAAATGGTCACAGTTCTTGGATGTTCTTCTTTGTTTTTGTTTTTTTTTTCCATATTTTTTCCTTCTCTTTTTTCTCTTTACATTTTAGTTTAGAAAGTCTCAGTTGACCTATCTTCAAGCTTGCTGGTCTTTCCTTGGCCATGAGCGGTCTCCACTGAGGAGCCCTTCAAAGGCATTCTTCGCTTCTATTAAAGTGTCTTTAATGTCTAGCATTTCCTATTAATTTCTTCATAGAACTTCTATCTCTCTGCTTGCATTACCCTTCTGTTCTTGTATATTTTCTACTTTTTGTCTTAGAGCATTTAAAATATTAATCATAATTATTTAAAATTCCTTATCTGACAATTACGAAATCTGTGCCATTTATGAGTCTGGTTCTGATGCTTTGTCTCTTTAGACTGTGTGGGGTGTTTGTTTTTGTTTTTGTTTGATTTGACTTTTTGCCTTATGACTTCTTGATGAAAGCCAAGCATATCATACTGGGTAATAGGAACTCAGGTAAGCAGGACTTTAGTGTGGGATTTTATGTTAATTTGGCTAAACGTTAGGTTACGTCAAATGTTTGCTATAGTGATAGGTACCAGAAAGCTTCAAATTCCTCTAGTTTTCTTGTTTTTGTCTCCCTTCCTGACTCTGAACTCTAACTTTCACCTAAGAACTCGTGTTCAGTTATCATCTGCTTCATCCAGGTCCTTTGCAGCTATACCTATGTAACAAACCTGCAGCTTCTGCACATGTATCCCAGAACTTAAAGTAAAATTTAAAAAGAAAGAGAGAGAGAGAGATCATCTGTATCTTGTAGCTTTTCCCACTGTAATCTATTGTTATTAAATTGAAGTCCTGTTGGTGTGGTGGTCAGTTGTGGAGAAGGAACTTTCAATCATCACAGAATTAGATCTCAGTTTTTAAGCGTACTGTGACTGGGATGTGTCCTTCGTAAGTGTTTCTCTAGTGATGTGGGGTTCTTCCCACTCAGGTGAGACAGGAAGGCTAGAGGGGCCTGGATTGGGAGGAATGTCTTCCTCTCACTGGGATAAGGCACTAGTAAAGCATTTCATCCAGGAGAAGAGGTCTTTGCGTTAGGAGAATACTGAGTGTATTTCACAATGATTATTCTTACCCCATCACATAAAATGAGATCTTCTGATCTTTACAGTGAAAAACTTGTGGGGTTCCTAGAGAGAAAACTCATAAAAGTATGGGGGCCTTTCTATGACTGTGGCCCCCAGGAAGTTCTCACTGTCATCCTTGTGTTCTGTATTTACCCTCAAGCAATTCCATTTAAGTGTCTCCACTGGTTTGTAACTATAGCAGCTCTGCTCTAGATAAGCTTATCCCAGCTGTGAGTCTGAATTCACTTGTCTCTCCAAATTTCCAGACGGGAGTTTTCTAGGACTTCAGTTCTCTGATGAGTTCAAGAGAAGTCATTGATTTTGTTGTTCAGCAATTTCCTATTTTAAAGATGAAATGTCCAAGCTTTTTATTTGTTAAATCTAGGAAAAGTCTACACATATTAAATTTTAAAACACAGAAGTAGTAAATAATGTTTATTATTTCTTCGCCTGTCCTGTGCCCATATAACGGTGAACAGATTTTTAAAAATCATCATGAACTTTTATCAATACAGATATTTTGCCATTAAAAGTAAATATTAATTATGACTAGTTTAAATTTTAAAAGGAACTTTCCCAAAATTAATAACTAAGGTACTACTCTAAAATTTACCTAATACAGAGAGATTCATAATTGCCAATGGAGTTATATAATGATTCTTATGGCATTCGTAACATATATTTTATTTAAACAAATGCTCGTTCATTCATTCAGATATTTATCACGTATCTCCTTTTGCCTGAATCTCCTCTAGGCACTTAAAATACAGAGGTGAACAAATTTTTTCTCTAGCAAGAAAAAAAAGAATCTATAGCTTTCTTTACAAAACACATAGAAATATAAATATGTCTTTCACTTCTTACTTCTGATTTCACAAGGAACTTTTAACATTTTGCATAAATGCTTGAGAGCTGGCTGCCTAGTTTGTAGATTCTAGTGTAAAATGAAGATGTAGTTTTGAAATGCAAATCAAAGGCAAAAGAAGATACATGATAAATATCTGAATGAATTAATGAACATTTGTTTAAATAAAATATAAGCTACGAATGCCATAAGAATCATTATGTAACTCTATTGGCAATTATCCACAATGAGATACCATCTCACACCAGTTAGAATGGTGATCATTAAAAAGTCAGGAAACAACAGGTGCTGAAGAGGATGTGGAGAAATAGGAACACTTTTACACTGTTGGTGGGACTGTAAACTGGTTCAACCATTGTGGAAGTCAGTGTGGTGATTCCTCAGGGATCTAGAGCTAGAAATACCATTTGACCCAGCCATCCCATTACTGGGTGTATACCCAAAGGATTATAAATCATGCTGCTAGAAAGACACATGCACACGTATGTTTATTGCAGCACTATTCACAATAGCAAAGACCTGGAACCAACCCAAATGTCCAACAACCATAGACTGGATTAAGAAAATGTGGCACATATACACCATGGAATACTATGCAGCCATAAAAAAGGATGAGTTCATGTCCTTTGTAGGGACATGGATGAAGCTGGAAACCATCATTCTCAGCAAACTATCGCAAGGACAAAAAAACCAAACACTGCATGTTGTCAATCACAGGTGGGAATTGAACAATGAGAACACTTGGACACTGGAAGGAGGACATCATACACAGGGGTCTGTTGTGGGGTGGGGGGTGGGGGGAGGGGGAAGGGATAGCATTAGGAGATATACCTAATGTAAATGACGAGTTACTGGGTGCAGCACACCAACATGGCACATGTATACATATGTAACAAACCTGCACGTTGTGCACATGTACCCTAAACCTTAAAGTATAATAAAAAATAAATAAATAAATAAATAAAAGAAAATGTAGGACTCTTCATTTAAAAAGCAGGAAAAAAAAAACCTTTTAAAGTTACTACGATATAAGGCTTTATCCTTTATTCTGCAGTCTCTCTCTTGATTCATCATGTTTGATCATTATTTAATGCCTTTCCTGGTAAAATAAAATAAAATAAAATTATTTATATGAATTTTACGTCTTATCTTTACATGTTCCCATGGCAGTTTTAAAGAACATTTAACTTGTATGTGGAATCCCCAAATTTACATAATACATACAATGTATATGTATGTTATTACTAGAATAGCGAAAACAGTATAAAATCTAACTACACTCTTTTTTATTTCAATTATTGATACAAATTCTACCAATACTTTCCACCTTTGGTCTAATGATACGTAAAGAAGGGCTGAAGGAAAAAGAAAGTATCTTCCATTTCTTTCTGTGTCATCATTTTCAGCATTACTGGTTCATTAACTCTGAAAAGTAACAAAAGCAAGAAAGAATATGATAGGGTTTCCTTGTTTATTCATGTTTTATTTTAAGAAAGCTGTTGCCTTCAGCTGTGAATGAACTTTTCATTTGAATAGAGATCTTGGCTTCCTGATTTGTCAGCACCCCATTTATTCAGTCATAGATGGAACATGCTTCCCTTGTATTTACTTTGAGTTTTGGGCAGCTCCACACATTGTGGGGCTGATAGAATCTTGTGCTTACTGAGCATGTTAAAAGTTATAGATGGCTGGGTGCAGTGGCTCCCACCTGGAATCCCAGCACTTTTGGAGGCCGAGGTGGGCGGATCACCTGAGATCAGGAGTTCAAGACCAGCCTGGCCAACATGGTGAAACTCCGTCTCTACTAAAAATACAAAAATTAGCCGGGCATGGTGGTGGGTGCCTGTAGTCCCAGCTAATGGGGAGGCTGAAGCAGGAGAATCGCTTGAACCTGGGAAGTGGGGGTTGTAGAGGCCAAGGTCCCACCATTGCACTCCAGCCTGGGTGACAGAGCAAGACTCTGTCGAAAAAAAAAAATTATAGACAACTGGGAAATGGTAGACACGCACATTTCATATATCTCCTGCGTTCACATGCATACTCTGTTCTCCCACTGTACTTCATTTATGAAACACTAGTTCAAAATTAAAATTATTAGGTATTTCATGATGGTGACAGCAGAGTATTAAACCAAGCATAGTGTCCTTCTGAGCACGTGCCTTGTGTGGCAGCACAAGTAGCATGTCCATGAAGCCAGTCATGCATGGTCGGTCAAATGCACTTGAAACATTTTCTTCTCTTGGCTTTTGGACTCCCTGGCCTTCTTGCATTTCTTCAGCTTCCTGATATCAACCTATTGGTATGTTCCAGGATTAGGCTTCATATATCTTCTCTTCTCCATCTATATCCATGCTTTAGTTACATCACCAATTTCTGAAGTTTGACATAGCTGATGACATTTAATTCTGTCTATATAGCCCTGAATTATCTGCTAAACTCCAAATTCATGTATCCAACCACATGTTCAAACCCTCCTTCATTTATTCAATAGGCATTCCAAAATCACATGGCCAAAACCAAAATATTTATTCTTTCCAAAGTCAGAACTTCTCAGTCTTAGTAATCTTGAGAATGGCATGCTCATTTACTCTCACCAAAGGTGTTGATATCCTGCTTGACTTTCTTCTTTCTTTGGCATCACTCATAAATATATCAATAAGCTCTACCTTCAAAATATTGCACCAATGTAGGCACTTTTTACCACTACCACTATTACTGATGATACTTTAAGCCAAACATCTCACACCTGAACTATTGCGACAGCTTCCTAACTGCTCTCCAAGATTCTTCCGTTATTTCTTAAAGTCTATTTTTCAATCAGTAGCCAAAACAATTCTGTTTATAAATAAATCAGATAAGGTTGCTCCCCTTGCCTGAACCTCCACTGGCTACCTTTGTGACAAATCCATAAACCTTAGCAGGCTACAGGATCCTTCTGGCTCTTTCTCCAAATCCATCTTTACACTCAATTCTGCTCTGATTTCACTGGTGTCAAGTATTGCACCAGACAGCTAATGAAGCTAAAGTTTCAGAGCCCCTCACTTGCACAGGTCCTTTCTGAAACCCTGGGTGGTGCCCTGAAAATACATCCACCTGACAAAAAGGAAGATACTTTAACTACAATTGGTTAGGATCTTTTTTCACATTAACTTATCCTTTTACATATTTGCTCCTGCCAGATGACAATGGAGAACTCAGGACATATTTTTTCTTTTTTCCTTCTTTTTTTTTTTTTTTTTTTTTGGCAGAGTTTCACTTTATCCAGGCTGGAGTGCAGTAGCATGGTCTCGGCTCACTGTAATCTCCGCCTCCCTGGTTCAAGCAATTCTCGTGCCTCAGCCTCCTGCGTAGCTGGGATTGCAGGTGCCTGCCACCATGCCTGGGTGATTTTTTTTTTGTATTTTAGTAGAGATGAGGTTTTACCATGTTGCCCAGGCTGGTCTTGAACTCCTGAGCTCAGGCAATAAGCCAATCTCGGCCTCCCAAAGAACTAAGAGAAACCCTTTTTCTTTACAATCATTAAAAATGCCAGCAATGTCAATGTGGTCTCCAACAGGAAGGTCCTTGGAAGTATTTTTTATTTTGGAACAGCTAATAACCTGACTACACATAGAAGTAACTATGAATACATATGTACGGGGGCGGCAGTAGAGGGGTGGGGGGGACAATTATGCCAGTCAAGCTTTGCAACACAAGAATAATAATAGTTCACAAACTCAAATACAAATAAATTGAACACAAGTAAATTGAAATAAAACTTAAACAAAATAAAAATGCTTTAAATACAATCGAAAGATGTTTTGAAATATTTCACCAAAACAAATGTGAAATTATAGACCTCTGATTTGATGTATATAAAGTACTTTTGCATTTTGTTCAAATTCATTATAACAGAACTAAGAAATATTAAGATACAATTTTATAGTCTCTGAAAGAAAAATGATAGGGATGAGTAAAGAAATCAATTAAAATTATTTTGATATCAAGGAGCAAAATGAAAAATTAAAAAATCATATCCTATCAGAGCAGTAATTAACTGAAAGAAATTGATACATTTTTGAAAAGAAGTAATGAATACACTCTTTAGTTGTTTGATAATCCAGTTATCTAAGATGAGATAATAGTTTGAGCAGAATATAGAAAAAATTTAATCTTCTGCTGATTTGACATGAATACTGATATTAACAAAGACAACACGAAGCTGATAATATAGCACTATAGTAAGCACACATCTATGAAAAAATGATTAATTATCGTTGTCAGTTCAAAGTGTTTTTAAAATCAGTTACTCTACAAAAACGATTAAAATGCTATGAAGTTTTATAGCTTGTACATGTAAAGAACTTGATAGAAGGTCTCAAACATGTGACAATAATCCTAAAACTTCATATGATATTTACAGTAGAGTGAAACAAAATTTTCTAATCCATTAATAAAGAAAAACAACCATGATCAGTTATGCTAGAGGGAAGAATTAATAATTTTTCCATTCTTTCTTTAGAAAATCATGACCATATGGGAAGGATTCAAGAGCATGCAATTAAAAATTGTGGAACAGGCCAGGCGCGGTGGCTCACGCTTGTAATCCCAGCACTTTGGGAGGCCGAGGCGGGTGGATCACGAGGTCAGGAGATCGAGACCATGGTGAAACCCCGTCTCTACTAAAAATACAAAAAAATTAGCCAGGCATGGTGGCAGACGCCTGTAGTCCCAGCTACGCGGAGAGGCTGAGGCAGGAGAATGGCGTGAACCCGGGAGGCGGAGCTTGCAGTGAGCAGAGATTGCGCCACTGCACTCCAGCCTGGGCGACAGAGCGAGACTCCATCTCAAAATAAATAAATAAATAAATAAATAAATAAATAAATAAATAAATAAATAAATAAAAATTGTGGAACAAAATAACACAAAGAGCGTCATACAGTTATTTATTTAATGACATATTATGGATTTCTTGAATTTTATAGTGTTTGTGTTATTTATCAGCTATTTTATATTTCTAATTTATTGTAATTTATTTTCTCATTTCAAGGAACTACTTATTTATAGCTAACTTTGTTTCAATTGGCATTCTTCACTTTAAAAATAACAAAGTCAAAGCCTCAGGCTCACAGAACCTAGGTTTATCCCAAGTAGCCCCTAGCTTTGCTACATATATGTGATACTTATAGTACCTTCAGACTGGAGGCCTCTACAACTCATCAATGAAGATTTCCATGATGACAGAATCAAAATGTGAAGTCTTCCTTCTGTCACCTTCCAGTCACCCTCTATCCTTGTCTGTATTAATACTTTTTTTTCCTGGCACTTACCATTTTCTATTGAATGCAAGGTCACTAAGAGAAGTCCATTGATTGTTTTATTTTATTTTTTTAGAGAGGGTCTCACTCTTTTTTCCAGACTGGAGTGCAGTGGCTTTGTCATGGCTAAGTACAGCTTCAACGTCCTGGGCTCAAGCAATCCTCCCACCTCAGTCTCCTGAGTTGGGTATGTGACACCAATACCCAACTAATTTTTATCATTATTATTATTTGTAGAGACAGGGTCTCCCTATGTCGCTCAGGTTGATCTTGAACTCCCGGCCTCAAGCCATCTTCCCACCTCAGCCTCCCAAAGTGCTGGGATTACAGGTGGTAGCCACTATACCTGGCATAATTGAATGTTATAATGACAGCTGTAACTCCCAATTCCAGAACAGGGCCTGGCTTGTGAGCCATTAGAAAATGTGAATCTGGAACATAAGATATTCTACATTATACTCTTAAATACATTCTGTATTTATGTGTGCAGATATTAATATACAGACAGTCCCTGATTTATGATGGCTATGATTTTCAATTTAACCATGTGTGAATGCAAAAGATATACGCATTCAGTAGTACTTCAAGTGTCTATACAACCATTCAGTTTTTCACTCGATATAGTATTCAATTAATTACCTGAAATATTCAATAGCTTATTATAAAATAGGCTTTGGGTTAGATGATTTTGCCCAACTGTAGGCTAATCTTAATATTCTGAGCACATTTAAATTATGTTAAGCCAAGCTATGATGTTTGATAGGTTACTTGTATTCAATACATTTTTTATCATGAGTTTCTTGGAATATAATGCCATCATAAGTTGAGTAGCATCCATTATCTTTTTTTTAACTCTTACACTACCACATGTATAATTAAGATTATGTTAGAACTATAATGTAGCAAATTAGTGTTTGGCAAAAGTTTTAGAATGTCATTAAGCAACTACGTAACAGCTATTATTCATGAAGCACTGCACTAAGCCTTTATTTAAATGTGAAAAAAATGTAGAATTTTAAATGGTCGGTACCCTAAACACTTATAGTGTATGATGGGAGACAAAATCATACACATCAATCAAGTATGCATTGAAGTAAAATTAATAAAATGAAAAGTACAATAATTTTTTATAATGACTTGGAAAAAAATGAGAACACACTTTCGGCCACTATAATTGCTTTATTTCACTAATGTGATGGAATTTGTTTTTTTTTTTCAGCCAGATGTTATTAATAAAATTAAACTTTATATAATGTAGCTCATTTGTTATTGCCAATTCCTGGATGAAGAAGAGTGAGAACATGACCGTTTTATCAGGATCAGTACAAGACCTAAGTCTTGTAGGAAAAAAATATACAAGACTCACATTACTTTAAATATGGAATAAGCAAATAAGTATTTTCCCCCAATATTCTAAGTGATATATCTTGAAGTTATAGAACATTAAGAAAAATATTTCTACTATTTTGATAGTGAGATCTAAGAAAGAATCTTGATTATGTCTTTATTTGTCTTTTTGTCATTGTCAGTGTTGGTTTATTAAAGCAGGGATTGGAGTAACTGTCCTCTCAAGCTGACTTTCTTGTGGCCGAAGGTGGGGGCACTTTCTTTTCAGAATGGAGCATTTTGCAGATACTCGAAAGTGTGCCATTGTAGAACTCAATATTTAATATTTAATAATAATAAAAGCTAATGTGTAATTATACTTTTAGTTTGCTTATTAAGGTGAAATAATGCAAGTTTGAATGGCAGTTTTGTATGAATTACAGAATAGTTTTTTAAAAAATTCTGTGAAGAATGATGTTGGTAGTTTGACAGGAATAACATTCAATCTGTAAATTGCTTTGGGCAGTGTGGCCATTATACCAATATTGATTCTTCCAATCCATGAGCATGAGATGTTTTTCCATTTATTTGTTTCATCTTTGATTTATTTCAGCAGTGTTTTGTCATTCTCCTTGTAGAGATCTTTCATCATCTTGGTTAGCTGTATTTCTAGGTATTTCATTTTCTTTGTGGCTCTGTAAATGGGATTGTGTTCTTGATCTGACTCTCAGCCTGGACATTACTGGTGTATAGAAAGGCTACTGATTCTTTATGATTATTATTATTATTATACTTTAATTTCTGGAGTACTTGTGCAGAACGTGCAGGTTTGTGACATAGGTATACACTTGCCATGGTGGTTTGCTGCACCCATCAACCCGTCACCTACATTAGGTATTTTTCCTAATGTTATCCCTCCCCTAGCCCTCCACCCCCTGACAGGCCCCGGTGTGTGATATTCCCCTCCTTATGTCCATTTGTTCTCATTGTTCAACTCCCACTTATGAGTGAGAACATGCGGTGCTTGGTTTTCTCTTCTTGTGATAGTTTCCTGAGAATGGCGGTTTCCACCTTCATCCATGTCCCTGCAGAGGACATGAACTCATCCCTTTTTATGGCTGCGTAGTATTCCATGGTGTATATGTGAAAAGTAAACCTTTTCTTTATCAAGTCTATTATTGATGGATATTTGAGTTGGTTCCAAGTCTTTGCTATTGTGAATAGTGCCACAATAAACACACGTGTGCATGTGTCTTTATAATAGCATGATTTATAATCTTTTGGGTATATACCCAGTAATGGGATTGCTGGGTCAAATGCTATTTCTAGTTCTAGATCCTTGAGGAATCGCCACACTGTCTTCCACAATGGCTGAACTAGTTTACAGTCCAACCAACAGTGTAAAAGTGTCCCTATTTCTCCACATCCTCTCTAGCATCTGTTGTTTCCTGACTTTTTAATGATCGCCATTCTAACTGGCGTGAGATGATCTCTCATTGTGGCATTTCTCTAATGACCAGTGATGATCTTTTTTCATATGTCTGTTGCCTGCATAAATGTCTTCTTTTGAGAAGTGTCTGTTCATATCCTTTGCCCACTTTTCGATGGGGTTGTTTGTTGTTTTCTTGTAAATTTGTTTATGTTCTTTGTAGAATCTGGATATTAGCCCTTTGTCAGATGAGTAGATTGCAAAAATTTTCTCCCATTCTGTAGGTTGCCTCTTCACTCTGATGATAGTTTATTTGGCTGTGCAGAAGCTCTTTAGTTTAATTAGATCCCATTTGTCAATTTTGGCTTTTGCTACCACCCCTTCTCCCAAGTGCTGGGATTACAGGCAGGAGCCACCGCTCCCGGCCTCGTTAGGGTTTTCTAGGTATACAATCATATTATCAATAAAGAGATATACTTTGGGTTCTTCTTTTTCCTGTTTGGATGCCTTTTATTTCTTTCTCTTGCCTGATTGCTCTGGCTAGGACTTCCTGTACTGTGTTTAATAGGATGATGAGAGTGGACATTTTTTCTTGCTCCAGTTCTCAAGGGGAAAGCTTCAGGTTTTGCCCATTTAGCATGATGTTGGCTGTGGGTTTTTCATGGGTGACTCTTATTATTTTGAAATATGTTCTTTTGATGCCTAGTTGGAGGATATTGAATTTTATCAAAAGCTTTTTCTGCATCCATTGAGATGATCATGTGGTTTTAGTTTTTAATTATGTTTACGTGGTGAGTCACATTTATTGATTAGCATATGTCAAAACCAAAACATAGCCTAAAGAGTCAAAGCAATTTTAAGCAAAGAAAACAAAGCCACAGGCATCACACTGCCTGACCTCAAAACATACTATAAGGCTATAGTATCCAAAACCACATAGTACTGGTCCGAAAACAGACATATAGACCAATGGAACAGAATAGAAAACCCAGAAATAAAGGCTCACACCTACCACCATCTGATCTTTGACAAGGACAACAAAAACAAGCAATGGGGAAAAACTCCGTATTTACTAAACAGTGCTGGAATAACTGGTTAGCCATGTGCAGAAGAATAAAAGCGCACCCTTAGCTTTTACCATATACAAAAATTAACTCAAGGAGGATTAAATATTTAACTATAAGACCTCAAACTATGAAAATCCTGCAAAAACCTAGGAAATACCTTTCTTGACATTGCCCTTGAAAATAATTTTTGTCTAAGTCCCCAAAAGCAATTGCAACAACAAAAAAACTGACAAGTGAGAACTAACTAAAGTAAAGGGCTTTTGCACAGCAAAAGAAACTATTGACAGAGTAAACAGACAATGTACAAAATGGAAGAAAATATTCACAAACTCTGCATCTGAAAAAAGTCAATATTTAGAATCTATAAGGAACTTAAATCAACAAGCAAATCACAAATAACCCCATTAAAAATGGACAAAGGACATAAACAGACACTTCTCAAAAGAGGATATACAGGCAGCCACCAAATATATGAAAAAAAATGCTCACCATCACTAATCATAAGAGAAATGCAAACAAAAGCCCCACAATGAGACATCATGTCACATTAGTCAAAATGGCTATTTAAAAGTCAAAACACAAGAGATTCTGGTAAGGCTGCAGAGAAAAGGAAATACTTATACACTGTTGGTGAGAATGTAAATTAATTTCGTTACTGTGGAAAGAACTTCGGAGATTTCTCAAAAAATTTACAATAGAGATACCATTTGACCCAGCAATCCTATTACAATATTATTTATATATATATTTATATATATAATATATATATATATACCAAAAGGAAAATAAATTATTATACCAAAAAAAAAAAAAACACATGCACTCATATGTTCATTGCTGTGCTATTTACAATAGCAAAGACATGGAATCATCCCAGGCGCTCATCAAAGGTGGATTGCATGAAGAAAATGTGGCACATACACACCATGGAATACTACTTAGCCATAAAAAGAATGAAATCACATCTTTTGCAGCAACATGGCTGGAGTTGGAGGCCATAATCCTAAGTGAATTAAAGCAGGAACAGAAAACCAAATACTACATCTTCTCTTATAAGTGCGGACTAAACATTGAGCATCCATGGACATAAACATGGGAACAATAGGCAAGGCAAAGTACTAGAATGGGGAGGAAAGGAGGAAAGCATGGGTTAAAAACTACCTGTTGGGTACTATGCTCACTACCTGAGTGAAATATACTCATGTAACAAAACTTCACATGTACCCTCTGTACCTAAAATAAAAGTTAAGGAAAAAAATGAATACCAGTTCCATCACTTGGCCAGCTCTGTGAACTTGGGTAGTTTCCGTTACATCTCCAAAGTTTACCTTCTTCTTTGTAAATTGAGAATAACTATTATTTATTTCTTGAAGGATTGTTGTAAGGAAGACAGGACATCATCAATTTGCAGCATTCAACACAGAATTTTACATATGGTAAAATTCAACTTTGTAAGACTTTTCTGAATTTTAAAAATTTTTGTGGGTACATAGCTGTATATATTTATTGTGTATATGAGATGTTTTGATACAGGCATTCAATGTGAAATAAACACATTATGAAGAATGGGGTATTCATCCCCTCAAGCACTTATCATTTGAGTTGCAAACAATTCAATTATACTCTTTAAATTATTATAAAATGTACAATTTAGTTATTATTAACTATAGTCACCCTGTTGTGCTACGAAATAGTAGGTCTTATTCATTCTTTCTAACCATTTTGTTTTGTACCCATTAACAAGCCCACCTCCCCTACAACCCCCTACTACACTTACCAGCCTCTGGTAAAAATCCTTATACTCTCTATGTCTGTGAGTTCGATTGTTTTCATTTCTAGATCCCACAATTAAGTGAGAATATGCAATGTTTGTCTTTCTGGGCCTGGTTTTTTTAACTCAAAATAACGATCTTCAGTTCCATCCATGTTGTTGTAAATGACAAGATCTCATTTGTTATGGCTAAATAATAGTCATTTGTGTATATGTACCACATTTTCTTTATCCATTCATCTGTCGATGGACACAGGTTGCTTTCAAATATTTGCTATTGTAAACAATGCTGCAACAAACAAAGGAGTGCAGGGAGTGCAGACATTTCTCTGATATAGTGATTTTTTTTTTCTTTTGGATATATACTCAGTAACAGGATTATTAAAACATATGGTAGCTCAATTTTAATTTTTCTGAGGAGTCTCCAAATTGTTCTCGATAGTGATTGTACTAATTCACATTCCCACCAACTGTGATAAAAGAGTTTCCTTTTCTCCACATCCTCACCAACACTTGTTATTGCCTATCCTTTGGATATAAGCCATTTCACCTGGGAAGAGATGATCTCATTGTAGTTGTGATTTTCATTTCTCTGATGAGCAATGATGTTGAGCACCTTTTCATATGCCTGTTTGCCATTTGTATGTCTTCTTTTGAGAAATGTCAATTTAAATCTTTTGTCTATCTTTTGATCAGATTATTACATTTTTTTCCATAGAGTTGTTTGAGCTCCTTATATATGTTGGTTATGAATTCCTTGTCAGACGAGTAGTTTGAAAATGTTTTCTCCCATTATGTGGGTTGTCTTTTCACTTTGTTAATCATATCACTTGCTATGCAGAAGCTCTTTAACTCGATGTCAACCCATTTGTCCATTTTTTCTTTGATTGCCTGCGCTTGTGCTTGCTCAAGAAACTTTTGCCCAGACCTGTGTCCCAGAGATTTTCCCCAAAGTTTTCCTGTAGTAGTTGCATAGTTTGAGATCTTGGATTTAAATCTTTAATCCATTTTGATTTGTTTTTTGTATGTAGTAAGAAACAGGGGTTTAGTTTCATTCTTCTGTGTATGGATATCTAGTTTTCCCAGCACCATTTATTGAAGAGACTGTTTTTCCCCAGTGTAGATTCTTGGCATTTTGGCCAAAAATAAGTTCACTGTATGTGTGTGGGTTTGTTTCTGGGTTTTTTATTCTGTTCCCTTTGTCTATGTGTCTATTTTAATGCCAGCACCAGGTGGTTTTGTTTACTACAGCACTAGTAAAACGGGCTTCTGGGTCTGGTGGGGACTTGGAGAACTTTTCTGTCTAGCTAAAGGATTGTAAACACACCAATCAGTGCTCTGTGTCTAGCTAAAGGTTTGTAAATGCACCCAGTAGCACTCTGTAAAAAACACCAATCAGCACTCTGTAAAATGGACCAATCAGCAGGACGTGGGCAGGGCCAAATAAGGGAATAAAAGCTGGCCACCTAAGCCAACAGCGGCAACCTGCTCGGGCCCTTTCCATGCTGTGGAAGCTTTGTTCTTTCAGTCTTCACAGTAAATCTTGCTGCTGCTCACTCTTTGGGTCCCCACTACCTTTATGAGCTGTAACACTCACCACATGGGTCTGCGGCTTCATTCCTGAAGTCAGCGAGACCACAAACCCACTGTGTGGAACAAACAACTCTGGACGCTCCACCTTTAAGAGCTATAACACTCACTGCAAAGGTCTGTGGCTTCACTCCTGGTGTCAGCAAGACCACAAACCCACCAGAAGGAAGAAACTCTAGACACATCTGAGCATCTGAAGGAACAAACTCCGGACACACCATCTTTAAGAACTGTAACACCGTTTGGGTCTGCAGCTTCATTCTTGAAGTCAGAGAGGCCAAGAATCCACAGGAAGGAACCAATTCCAGACACAGTGTGATTCATTCAGTTCTGTTCTTTTTGCTTAGGATGGCTTTGGCTGTTCTTGGTATTTTGTGGTTCCATATGAATTTTAGAATTGTTTTTTCTATTTCTATGAAGAATGTCATTGGTATGTTGATAGCGATTGCATTGAATCTGTGGATTGTGTTGGGGAGTTTAGTAATACTTGTTCTTCCAATTCATGAACATAGAATAATTTTTCCATTTTTTGATGTCCTCTTCGATTTTTTTTGTCAGTGTGTTGTATTTTTGTTTGTTTGTTTGTTTGTTTTTGAGATGAAGTCTTCCTTTGCCACCCAAGCTGGAGTGCAGTTGCACTATCTCGGCTCACTGCAACCTCTGCCTCCCAGGTTCAAGAGATACACTCCTGCTTCAGCCTCCTGAGTAGCTGGGACTACAGGGATGTGCCACCATGCCTGGCTAATTTTCATATTTTTAGTGGAGACCGGGTTTCACTGTGTTGGCCAGGCTGGTCTCGAACTCATGACCTCATGATCTGCCCGCCTAAGCCTCCGAAAGTGCTGGGATTACAGGCGTGAGCCACCATGACTGGCCAAAAATTTTTATCATAGAGATATTTTACTTCCTTAGATAATCCTAGGTATTTAATTTTATGGGTGATTATTGTAAACGGAATTACTTTTAAAAATTTTTTCTCATATTGTTTACTGTTGGAATATAAAAATCCTATTGATTTTTGTGTGTTTATTTTGTACCTGCAACTTAACTTGATTTGTTTATCAGTTGTAAATTTTTTCTTGTGGAGTCTTTAGTATTTTCCAAACCTAGGATTATGTTAACTTCAAACAAAGATAATCTGACTTCTTCCTTTCCAATTTCAATGCCCTTTACCTTTTTCTCTTGTCTGATTGCTCTGGATATGAAATCCAGCACTATGTTTAATAATAAGGGTGACAGTGGGTATCCTTGTCATGCTCCAGATCTTAGGGGAAAGTCTCTCAGTTTTTCCTCATTCAGTATGATACTAGCTGTGAATTTCTTATATATGGCTTTTATTATGTTGACGCGTGTGTTCCTTCTATCCCTAGATTTCAGAATTTTTATCATAAACAGATGCTGAATTTTTCAAATGCTTTTCAGCATCAATTGAAATGATCATATGGTTTCTATCTTTCATTCTGTTGATATGGTATATCACATTGATTGGTTTGCATGTGTTAAACCATCCTTACATCCCAGAAATAAATCACAGTCAGTCATGACTTTCTAATGCATTGTTGAATTTGATTTGCTAGTATTTTGTTGAGAACATTTCCATTGATATTCACCAGAGACAGTGGCCTGTAGTTTTTTGTTTGTTTGTTTGTTTTGCTTTTCTGTTTTGTTTTGTTTTGTTTTAATGTGTCTTTGTCTGGTTTTGATATCAGGGTAATATTGGTTTTGTAGAATGAGTTTGGAAGTGTTTCCCTCTCTATTTTTTCAGAACAATTTGCATAGGATTATTTGTTCTCCTTTAAAGGTTTGGTAGGATTCAACAGTGAAGCCATCAGGTCCCAACATTTTCTATACTGGGCTTCAGTCTCATTATTCGTTATTGGTCTGTTCAGGTTTTGGATTTCTTCCTGGTTCAATCTTGGCAGGTTGTATGTATCTAGAAATTTGTCCATTTCTTCTAGATTTTCCAATTTATTGGCATGTAGTTGCTCATAGTAGTCACTAATGATCCCTTAAATTTCTACAGTATCAGTTGTAATCTCTCCTTTTAATTTCTTATTTTAATTATTTGTATTTTCTTTCTTATTTTCTTAGTCTGGCCTAAGGTTTCTTAATTTTGTTTAACTTTTGGAAAAAATCAACTTTTTCTTTTATTGATTTTGTATCGTTTTATTCATTTCAATTTCCTTTATTTCTGCTGTGATCTTCATTATTTCTTGTCTTCTACTAATTTTGTGTTTGGAATGCTCTTTCTTTTCTAGTATTTTAGGATGCATTGTTAGATTGTTCATTTGCAGTGTTTCCTCTTTTTTTTATGTACATACCTCTAACTAAAAAGTTCTCTCTTAGTATTGCTTTTACTGTATCCCACAGGTTTCATTATCTTTTGTTTCTGTCTTTATTTGTTTCAAGTTTTTCAATTTCCCTCTTAATTTCTTTATTGATCCACTGGTCATTCAGGAGCTCATTGTTTAATTTCCGTTTATTTGTATGGTTTCCTAAATTTCTCTTGTTATTAATTTCTAGCTTAATCCTATTGTGGTCAGAGAAGATGCTTGATATTATTTCAATTTTTTGAATGTTTTAAGAGTTGTTTTTTGACCTAACATATAACCGATCCTTGAGAATAACATGTGCTGAAGAAAAGAATGTGCATTCTCCTGCTCTTGGGTGAGATATTCTGCAAATAACTCAGATCCATTTGGTCCATATTGCAGATTAAGTCTGATATTTCTTTGTTAATTTTCTGTCTGGAATATCTGTCCAATGCTGAAAGTGAGGTGGTGATGTCTCCAGTTATTATTGTATTGGAGTCTATCTATCTCTTTAGTTCTAATAATATTTTCTTCATATATCTGGGTACTCCAATGTTAGGTGTGTATATATTTAAACATGTTATATCCTATTGCTGAATTAACCCCTTTATCATTATATAGTGACCTTCTTTGTCTCTTCTTATAGGTTTTGTCTTAAAATTTATTTTGTCAAAAATAATTGTAGCAACTTCTGCTATTTTTTGGTTTCCATTGGCATGGAATATCTTTTTCTATTCCTTTATTTACAGTTTCTGTGTGTCTTTACCGTGAGGTGTGTTTCTTGTAGGCAACAGATCATTGGGTCTTGTTTTTTCATTCATTCACTGTTATTGTTGGTAAGTACAAGCTTACTCCTGGCATTTTGTTGTTTGCTTTCTGATTGATTTGTAGTCTTCTCTCCTTCTTTCTTTCATTCTTGTCTTCCTCTAATGAAAATGATTTTCTCTGCTGATATAATTTAGTTTCTTGCTTTTTATTTTTTGTGTATCCATTATATGTTTTTTTGGCTTCTGGTTACCATGAGGCTTGGAAATACTCTCTTGTAACCCTTTATTTTAACCTGATAATGACTTAATGCTATAAGCATAAACCAACAAACAATCAAGCAAAAATAAAACAAATAAAATCTTGTCTTAACTTCATCATCTGCTTTTTTAACTTTTTATTGTTTCTATTTGCATCTTTTTGTACTGACTATGTCTTGGAAAGCGGTTGTAGTTATTATTTCTGATTAATTGATCATTTATTCTTTCCACTTAGGATAAAAATAGTTTACACACCACAGCTACAGTGTTATAATATTATGTGTTTTTCTGTGTATTTACTATTACCAGTAAGTATTTTACCTTCAGGTGGTATTAATTGCTCATTAATTTCCTCTTCTTTCTAATTGAAGTACTCCCTTTAGTATTTCTTGGAGGATAGGTCTGACATTAATAACGTCCCTCAACTTTAAAAAAAACTTTTATTATACTTTAAGTTCTAGGGTACATGTGCACAACGTGCAGGTTTGTTACATAGGTATACATGTGCCATGTTGGTGTGCTGCACCCATCAACTTGTCTTTTACATTAGGTCTATCTCCTAATGCTGTCCCTCCTGCCTCCCCCGACCCCTCAACAGGCCCCAGTGTGTTTCACCATGTTGACCAGGCTGGTCTCGAACTTCTGACCTCAGGTGATCTGCCCACCTTGACCTCCCAAGATGTTGGGATTATAAGGGTTAGCAGCCACACCCAGCCTAGACATCCTTTTAAGCTTATTTAGAGACTGAGAGCACTTGGCCCTTGGTGGCAAGTTTTGCAGACATTCAAGTTCAGTCTGCTGAGATTCCCCTCTGGCTAGGGCTGGTTTAAATGCTCCCTCTGTGGGCAGGTGTCAGCTGAGTTTGGTCTGGTTTCCCCTTCTGCTCTAACAAAGCAGCACTGAGTTCAGCTCAGTGCTGAATTGCTGTGTTCTCCCTTCCCCCAGGGCTCAGAGATGCCCTCTACACCATGCTTCTGCTCCTGGGGGTGAGGGAAGGGGTGGTGTCAGTGATTTGGGATTTTTTTTTTTTTTTACCTCTACAGTGTCTCTTTCAGTGATTATGAATTTAAAACAAGGTGCTATGAGTTCTCATCTAATTTTTGGTTCTTATAAAGGTGATTTTTTTTCTGTGTAGATAGTTGTTAACTTGATGTCCTTGCTGGGGGGACAATCAGTGGAGACTTATATTCTGTCATCTTGCTCCTCAACTTTGTAAAATTTAACTTTGATATTCCAAGGAGAGGAATTTATTTGGCATCTCTCCCTATACGTCTATTATGTGTATCTGATAATAAGGTGGTGTGAAACTTTACTGCCCCAGGAAGCAACTGAAGCAAGACTGCCTGCAGAGAAATCAAGGCACTTTGTGGATTCTGGATGATCTGTATTACATTTAGAGAGGCACTGGGAAGTGTGCTACCTGGGGTGAAAAACCCTCAATATTTGGGCTGTATTTTGTTTCTTGAATAAAACAATGTTAGGCATGTATCACTTGATGGAGAATGGAAAGTTACCAGTACATTATGGCTCCTCATAAATCTTAGATATTGCCACCCACACACCCTCCCGCCAACAACATGAACACATATGCATATACAAACACAACTCACATCTTATTTTGGATGGGAATATTTAAAAACTACAAGTAGGGGAAGATAAACGTGACAGTGTTATGTGAGATATTTACCTTCTATTTCATATTATACTTTTTTATTCCGCCTAGCTAAATGGAGATGAGCACCATCCCGTGCATCTGGGAAGGCTGGATGCTAGATGCATTGTGATGATACCACCTTCTATGCAGTCCTCTCAAGGGGCAATGATTTTCTCTCCTGTATCACTCATCCTTGAATACAGCAATAATACATCTTTCTTTTCACTGCCGTGTTCATACATAGCAATACATTCTCTTTTAAAACATACAGCATAGGAAAAGCTTGTGCCATGACCTTATAGCACTAATTACTATCCTTGTTGCAGGTATTTCTGGGAATACTTGGGTAACTCACCCTCCATTTTAGATTGTAAACCCAGCTACTGTAATTTTCTCCACCGCTAATCTTCTCTTTGAGTGATTTCAATATCTTCAAGATATCCAATTTCCTGGACACACTAAGAGTAGAGTAATAAGAGCATTCTACCCCAGGTACAGGTAATAAAGATAAAATTGTCTTTGGAGGATTTTAAAACAATAAAAAAACTAAGTGAATTTGGTCTGCTTGTTATTATCACTATGTGGCAGCATTTCTAAGCAATGTCAATGTTCGAAAATCTTTTAATGGGCTATATTTTATTCAATTGTGCTTACTATTTTAAAATTTAATCTATAGTTAGCTTTAAACTAACATAGTTTTATTAATTTTTAATAAACATTTTAATGCACATGGAAGCTAATTAAGAGAACTCCCACTTATATATCATTGGCCCCCACACATTTAAACTTGACTACATGTGTTCATTTTGAGAAAAAGTTCATCATGGTTTGAAATTGTTGGGAATTTTTTGTGTTCTTCCAGTATTATAACAGTTAATGATTGTACGTGAAACTTTAATAAAAGACAAATTTAAGCAATTTTTGTGTGTACATGTGTTTGATCATTTCTATGGATTTTTATGGTTATCACTCAAAATAATTTTGATATATAGAAGAGGGGGTGTTAAAAATTCTCTGGCTGGTGTTAAATATGCAATGTATACCATTACTTGCACACCCACTTCACAACTTTCTCCGCAAAGTAACACAAGAAGAGAAAGCCAAACACAGCATATTCTCACTCATAAGTGGGAGTTGAACAATGAGAACACATGGACAAAGGGAGGGGAACATCACATACTAGGGCCTGTCGGGGGGTGGGGGGCAAGGGGAGGAATAGCATTAGGAGAAATACCTAACGTAAATGACGAGTTGATGGGTGCAGCAAACCACCATGGAACATGTATACATATGTAACAAACTTGCACGTTGTGCACATGTACCCTAGAACTTAAAGTATAATTTAAAAAAAAAAACTTTCTCTTCTCAAGATATTTTTTTCATCCATCCTAATTCAGTACCCTATGCAAGGCATAGGCTGCTGATTTTTACTTCCCATAACAGCTGCCCTCCACAATCACACTTTCAAGCATTTACTTCTTAAGAACACCTCTTATCTTGCAGGGCCAGTCCTGCTAGTCCAATTACCCTACACTTTTCTGTTCACCTAAATATGTATAATCTATTCAATACATCACTTTTTTTCAGGGTTCTTCCCTGACTTTTAAAGCTTCCTTCTGAATCCAGGTTTGATTCAAAGGTCTGTCATTCTAGTGACTCCCCTCTATGTACATTCACTTCTTTGTATCTCTCTTTCGTTATTTTATTCTCCTGTTAAAAGTAAATGCCAGTAAAATTCAACTCTTCACCTACTCTGTGCATCCCCTTGGGCACCTTAACTTACTGGAGAAACACATTACAATGCCAACAGTTCTCATTTTAGTTAATGACTATTGTTTCTGCTTTACTACCTGTCCCTAGGTTATTCAATATACCCACTCTCCTAGGACTCTTTCTTATTTTTATCTTCCCTTTCCACCAACCTTCAAAATTGTCTCCCCACTTTTCCTTCTGAACTGAACGCCTTCCTTCCTTATTTCATATAGAACATTGTTGCAATCACATTCCATAAATTACTGTCTTAATATATCTCCACTTACCTGCATCTGTTGTCATACACTTTGCCTCCCCTTCTGTTACCATAGAAGTATTGTGTATATTCTAAGCAATGTCAGTCCCTCTGCTCATGCACTGGATCCTATCCACTTCCACCTGTCTCAGGAAAGTCAATTCAACAATTCTCTGTCCTATATCATATATTGACCCTTCTGCTGAATCACGACCACTACCATAACTTTTGGTGAAGCATTTTTTTAGCTTCTTTGTAGGGAATATATATCTACCTTGAACCTATGTTTCCTTAAAACTAGTATCCCATTTCTCTTCCCATCTAACAGAAAATCACCTCAAAATTTCTGTCAACATTTATATTTTCTAATTTTTCTATTCTTACATTTTCTTGAACTCATTCGATTAGTTTTTAATATCTACTACTTACCAATGAGACAACTTTTTTGGTGGCCACCAGTGGCTTCCATATTTCTTTATTCAATGGTCAATTCCCCATTAGTGTCCTACTTGATCTCTCACATAATTATTAATTACTTCCTCTTCTAAACATGTTCTTCATTTGGTCCCAGGACATCACTCTTTCTCACACTCTACATTGTTCTTTCTCAGTCTTCTTTGTGGATCCTAGTACTCTCACAGATATCCAAAGGTCAAACTTAGACCAAGTGTTCAGACCTAGTAACTCTTCTTTGTTTCTTCTATAATGTCATTACCCGTTCTCTCTATAACATCATTCAATCTTATGATTTTATATATCATCACCTTACTGAGGACTCTTTAATGTATATCTCCAGTCTAGAGAGCTATCTTGATCTCAAGACTTAGTAACCTATTTGATATCTCCATATAGATATCTAGTAGACATATGAACTATACCTAGCCACAACTAAGTCATAATATTTTTGTATTAAAATCAGCAGATTTTGCAATATTCTTCATCTCAGTAAATGACAATCTTATCCTTTGAGTTGTTGAAATTAAAAATCTGTAGTGAACTCTTTTTGTTTGCAGCCTATATCTAACCCATTAGAAAGCCATATTAGTTGTTCCTTAAAATCCACCCCCCCAAAATAAAACCTCCATATTTAGTAATCTGATTCACCAAATTTTCTTCAAGTCTTTTTAACCCATCTCTGCTTTTGCTTTTAGTTCCACCCATATCCCTGTCTACTTTAAATACAGAAGTCAAAGTTATCTTTTTAAAATGTAAATCAAATCACTTCGCTTCCATACTCAAAGCTCTCAATGATTTCACATTGTATTTTCAGTCATAGGCACAGTCCATTCAGTGGCCAACATAACCAGACAGTTCAGACCCACTGCCATCTCCATGATCAACTTTTCTCTCACTCTTCTACCTATGCACACTGACACAGGCACGCTTTGCTTCTATATTATTTTCCTAAACACCAAAATGTTCTCCAACTCAGTGACTTTGTACCTAATATTCCCTCTAGCTTAATAGCTCTTCCAATAAACATCTGCATAATTCCTGCACGCATTTACATTGGAGAAATATCAATGTGCCTGATCACAGTGTTCTGGGAGAAAGCCATGTAAAGTATTACTTCAAAAGTTATGTTGCACCTATTCATTTTGTAAAATACAAGTTAATCTGAATTCTGGAACACATCTTGCCCTAAGAGATAAATATTGTGGAGCTATGTAAGGATTGCATCACCAAAACCATAATTTTCTTCTTTATGGAAAATTTAAGGTTTGTTTAAGCCTTTATGGAAAATTTAAGGTTTGTTTAAAGGGTAGTTTTTTACTAAAGATTTTTATTTTTCTTTAAGAACCGATGCTAGAACCTAACATCTATGTAAGATGCAATTCTCCTGGATTTTACCAAGATCCTTACCATAATCCTTCAGATAGTGGTTATTGTCCTCATTTTCAGAAGATAAAACTGAGACCCAAATTATATAATTAGTTTAAGATGACAGAGTTTAGGAAAAAAATTAGAATACAAAACAAGACAAAACTAAGGTAATGGAAACAATTATGGAGATATTAAATAATTAAAAGCCTCTTCTTAGTAGGTAAATTTTAGTCTAAAATATGTTCATAAGTCATTTTTAATAAAATTAAGGTCAACATAACTAACAAAAATTTTATTAACTAAAATATTTTATTTTTAAAAGTTGTGGTAAATCTACAGTAAGAACAATGGGAAGACTTTGATAACAGAAACTGATTTGTTTTATATCTATACAGTCAGCATATAGGGATTCAATAAAAGGTTTATCTGGCCAACTGAAAGGGATTTTTTTTTTTTTTTTTTTTGAGACGAGTCTCGCCTTGTCACCAGGCTGGAGTGCAGTAGCGCTATCTCGGCTCACTACAAGCTCCGCCTCCCAGGTTCACACCATTCTTCTGCCTCAGCCTCCCGAGTAGCTGGGACTACAGGCGCCTGGCTAATTTTTTGTATTTTTAGTAAAGACAGGGTTTCACTGTGTTAGCCAGGATGGTCTCAAACTCCTGACCTCGTGATCTGCCCTCCTCGGCCTCCCAAAGTGCTGGGATTACAGGCGTGAGCCACCGTGCCCGGCCAGAAAGGGATTTTCAAAAAACTACATAAGATACTGCCATTATTCTCAAGGAACATAAAAGTTTGTTAATAAAGATAAGAGAAAAATAAGTCAATCTGTTGTTCCACTTTATGCAATTAGTTTTCCTACGATGTGACTTCTGGCCTTGTCTTAATTTGCATGTCATATTATGAACATCCAAAGACTGATGCAATAAATGTGCTTTATTTTGACTACTCTTTTGAAAGACTACATGAGAGAATTATTTATAGGAATATTTCATATACTAAATTATATTCTGATATTGCTAGTGACTAAATTAAATATTTTTACATCTTAGTTTACCTTTTATTTTTAAATCCAGGTCATGTAGGATTAATTTATATTTATATGGTAATTGCTTATTACTTTAACTTTCTGGATATGTTTATAAAAGATATTTAGCATAACACTATTCATATCAATTTGTTTGTGATAAATTGAATCAAGGTTTAGTTTTAAATCACATTATTTTTCTATTCTTTGGGTTAAAACAAATAAGTGAAATTAGTTTCCTTTGTTCAAGTTTCACCTTGATATCTATCTTATAAGTTCATTTTTCCACTTTACCTGTCTATTTCCATTTCTTCTGGTGAAGCTCTCAGTGGCATTGAGAATATTTTAGTACAGATGTACAACAAGGTAATGCATGCATGCCAGCCTTTCTTGAAGTTTCTAGTTATACCTTCAGAGGAAGTAATATTATAACAAGCAAATTAAAGAGCCATGAAAATGTAATGAAAACAAGTTTATGTCAAAGGAATAAATGGTAGCAACTGAAAATAAGCCACCTGCTTCTCATTAAGCAAACAAGTGATGTGGCACATAATTAAGGGGCTGAAAAATGTATTTTGCACCCCAGGATCTTTTATAATACTAGAACTTTAGGCTGCTGAATGTGAGCAAGGGAACAATGCACCATAACAGTCTCTTACAGGATCTTCATTATAGTGAAGAGGAATTCTCAAAAACAAAAGACATTTATCAGGTGACTGTAGAACATGCTTCCATTATTTTGGTCCTAGAGCTAGCAGAGAAGGAAATCAGTAACAGACACAATTAATAGAGGTCATGTCTTTTCACCAGCAGTCCCCAACCGTTTTGACACCAGGGACTGGTTTCATGGAAGACAATTTTTCTATGGATGGGGGATGAGGGGAGGGGTGGGGTGAGGTTGGGTGGAGAATGGTTTCCAGACAAAACTGTTCCACTTCAGATCATCAGGCATTAGATTCTCATAAGGAGCACTGCAATTTAGATCCCTTGCATGCGCAGTTCACTGTAGGGTTTGAGCTCCTGTGAGAATGTAATGCCTCTGCTGATCTGATCTGACAGGAGGTGGAGCTCAGGCAGTAATGCTTTGCTACCCAGTGGCTCAGCCCCTGCTGTGCGGCCCAGTTCCTAACAGGCCGAGGACTCTTACCAGTCTGCAGCCTGGGAGCTGTCTACTCCTGTTTTACACCTTTTCTATAGTAGTGGTTCTAACACTTTTGCATGTAATAGAATCACAGGGAAGCCTTGCTCAAATGAATATATCAGTTCCATCCTGATTTCTGGCTCAGTGTGTTTGGCGTAGGGCCACAGACTGCATTTGTAGCACATTCCCAGGGGGTGCTGCTGCTGTTTGTCCAGGAATCACAATGTGGTCACCACTATGCTAGACAATCCTTAAGGGCAGTGAAAAAAAGTTTTCAGAGATTTTAAAAAACTTTTATGAAAAATAGATACATGAGCATGCATAACCATGCACCTTAAATAATTTCACATAATTAGAAAATCTGATTTGTCTCAAATTTAATGTAGGAGGTACAGAACTTAAGTAAATGTATACCCAACCTGAACATCAGATTGTTGAATTCATTCTTTTAGCCCACAGTGATTTTCACGCAAATACACACATACACAGGCATGCATGCTCTCACACACAGCTATTTGTTGGTGTGTATTTAGAATAATTCTTTGCAAAAGTTACTTTTCTTTCTAATGAAGTCTATGTGGTATTTTAAGAATGTTGTGAAAGTAAATAACATAATAAAATAACGCATATGAATATGGAGCACACATGCCCTTATACATCACACAGAAATAAGCAGCAACAACAAAAGCCACTGGTGGAAAGATTGGGAGATAATAGCAAGAGAAAAAAGCCAGTGGTTCCTCCTCAATCTTTTGTTCTCCTAAAAAGCAAGAGCAGTGCTTATCATTCACGTAGAACTGTGTCTTCTATTCAATACACAGTGAAGGAAAACTGCTTCATTTTTACACAGAAAAAAAGTGCCATGGTTTTCACATATCCGTCCAGTGATGAAGCTAAATGTAATTCACCCAGTTTATAATCTATGCTTCAAAAAATAACTGAGTCTAAAATGACCACCCAATTGCTGGCACATTAATAAAATAATGGCAGGACATATCTTCTGTTGAAAGATAGACAAAGCAGTGCCTTAAAGAGAAGTCATACCTTTGGTAAAAATTAATTTAAACAAAAATTTTCCTAGCAACACACTATTTTCTGGATATTAGTGTGAATAGAAGTTAAAGGTACCATAAACTGGTAAAATGATCTGTGAACAGATGCATGAACAAAGAGCAACTATTTTATGCAAATAATAATGAAGGTATTATATCAAAGATACGACCAGAGAGCCACACATGGCAATAGGACAATAAGAGTAAGGCACTAAGAAGATCAGCAGAACTAGAAAAATAAAGTGTGAAATGAATTAAGCAATTTTGTCACATTAGAAACTGTTTCTTCAGGTCATATTATCGTTACATGTCTGAAATAAGAGGTACTTGCCAATGTGTTGGAGTTGATATTCTGGTGCCTCAATGTAGTTGAGCAAGTAGCTCCCCCAAATAACGTTGATTGTCCTAAGTGTATGTTTTCTATTATTTATGTAAGTAAGTGTGGTCATACAATCATTTATTTAAGGCTTATCGCCCATGCTGTGGATATTACACATAAAAAGTGAAACGTAATTCCTGAAAGCTCATGAAAAATAAGATACAATTGTTTCAAGTTAAAGGAAATCATAGTCTAAAGCAGGTATTGCCAAATTCCTGCAAAGCACAGATGATACTTGATTTCTGGTCTGTTCTTATAAGCCTAAGAGCCAAGAATGTTTCTTATATTTTAATTGGTTGTGGCACAAAAAATTTTAAATGCAATAGAGATATAATGTAGCTTGCAAAGTTTAATATCTTGATTGTATGGCACATTAATTAAAATGTTTGCAAACACTTGGCCTGTAGTTATGATTTTTATATTGATTTATTTTTAAATTGAATTATCAGAGTGCAAGGAGAAAACATTTGAACTTTCTATGTATGTGTACATGCACATAATCTTTTCAATATTTTTGTACATGTTGTATTATGTACTTATAATATTTATGCCAGCAGACGCCATTAAATAAATAAATGTTCACGTATTGAATGTGCTGCTTCAACTTCTCTTTTACTAAGGTGGCAGGTGATCTAAAACATTAGTCATATACTGGTCTAGATAAGTTGAACAAAAAAGATTAAATACGAAATTATTTGAAATGGGTGAAGAAATAAATTAAGTGCTGATGATAAAATTTAATAAGAGTACAGAGAAGGAAAAGTTATTGAAGCTTTGAGTTGTCATTTGGTGAAGATAGCCTTAAAAGTTACAAAGGAAGTTATGGCTTGTGCTGTAAAATACACTTTTTCCATCAACATTGAAGTCTGAAACTGTGTTTTTACTCTTTTGTTTCACTTAGGTGAGTTTAATTAGGAGTTTCAAGAAGAAGAATAAAAAATAAATACAATCTCTCAGATTACCGTTAACATGATTAATATTAATTAATCACTAATTAATTAATATGTATTGTATCACTTTGTTTTTTGAGAAAACATTTTTATATGACTGATATAATCTTTCAGGAGTAATTTTAACTCAGGGACAGTATCTATAAACAGTATTTGCTGGTAAAAATTGATACAAATATTATGGAGAGCAATTTAAATCTAAAATCTAAAAAGTGTACCTATAAATGTTCTTCAATTTACAATGGGATTATATCTGGATAAATGTACTTTCAACTTAACAATAGTTTCAACACCCCATGGGTTTAGCCAGATATAATCCCATTGTCAGTTGAGGGATATACCGATTGAGTATCACTTTTGCACTATGGTACAGTAAAAAAAATTGTAAGTCAAATCACTGTAAGTCAAGGAGTGCCTATATTTTCAAGATTAAATAGTTTTGATTTTAGAAATTTGCCCCCCAAAATAAACTCACATATGCACATTACCTTAGTTACATTCAAAATTAAGTCTCCTATACCACTGGAGTTCTCACTTTATAGTTTGCTGAGTTCTTCCCTTTCTTTACTATGTACTAATATCAACATCTTAATGCTTACATGCTCCATTTTCAATAAGTGTTATGTCCTAACACTGCAAAACATGAAAGTTTTTGGAACTCCATTCATTAATAAGTTAGTGGAATATTGCAGTTGTTTGAAACAAAGTGCAACAAAAATTTAAATGTATTTCAAGCAGAATAAAACGAAATTGATGACAGAAACAAAGAAAGAAATAGTTTTGCTGAATTACTTTTCTTGAATATTCAATATTAGCTCTTCATAAAAAATTGTATTTTGATCACTCTTCCTGGGTATATATCAATTTTTTTCATTAATGACTAATAACCCAATTTAAAAATGGGCTACAGACTTGAATAGACATTATGAAAAATACAAATAGCCAATAGGCACATGAAAAAACATAGCAAATAAGTACATGAAAAACCAATCAACATAACTAATCATTAGGGAAATACAAACGAAAACCACTATGAGATGTCACTTTACACCTGTCAAAGTGGTTATTATTTTTTTAAAAGGAGATACAATTATTGCCAGTGTGACATGGAGAAATCAAAACTCTTGTACAGTGTTGATGGGAATGCAAAATTGTTTAACCACTATGGGAAACAGTTTGGGGCTTCCTTAAAATATTGAAAATAAAACTACCATATGACCCAGCAACCTCACTCTGACTATTCATCCAAAATAATTGAAATCAGGATCTGGAAGAAATATTAGCTCTCCTATGTTCATTGCAGTACTATTCACAATAGCCAAGATGTGAAAACAACCTAAATGTCCCTTCACAGATGAATGAATGAATAAATAAATTGTGGTCTGCATAAATAATGAAATACTGTTCAGCCTTAAAAAAGAAGAAAATTCTACAGGATGAAACAATATGGATAAACCTGGAGGAAATTAAATGAGGTGAGACAGTCACAGAAAAATACTGCATGATTCCACTTATGTGAAATATATAAAATAGTCAAATTCCGAGAGTCAAAGAGTGGAATGGTGGTTACCAGAGGATGGGATGTGGGGGAAAAGAGAGAGTTACTAATCAGGCGGCATAATATTCAGTCATACAAGATGCATAAGTTCCAAAGTTCTGCTATACAACAGTGTACCTATAATAAATAATAATGTACTGTAAGCTTCAAAAATTTTAAGATGGTAAATCTCATGCTAATTGTTCTTACCACAATAAAATAAAATAAATATTTTTTAAATATGCAGTCTTGAAAACAGATTGCATTTTTTTGTTGTTGAAATGTTTAAACAATGAATTGAAAAAAGTATTATTTGTAAAAACTGTTTAAAGAACATGACTATATACACAAATATTTTATTTATGTCAATTTTCAATATTTAAATAATACATAAGTTATTTTAATGGACATGTGGACATGGGCATAAATTATATTAAATTTTCATAAAATTTATTTTTGCAAATGAGTTTTCAAATAGAAAAATTTTGTCTAAATTTTTTTATCAGAAATTAATATTTCAAAGCATTTAAAGATTAAATTGCATTGCCATTTAAGGTTCTGGAAAATTAAGAAAAAAATAAATTATTAATAAAATGTATCAACGGAAATGATGGAGACAAGCCATCGGATATACTGTTTGCTCCTAATGTTTTTAAGTGCCTTTTAAAATGTACACACGCACATACGTACACGTGAACATACCAAAATCTATATATGATGCTGGTGGAACATCAAAATGACAATATAATTTAACTGTGAGTGCCAAGAGTAATACCTGCTTTTATTTTCTCCCTTGAACTTTTCTATATTTGACATTTTAAAAAATAGTCAATATCTATTACCTTTCATAGCTAACAAAAAATTGAATATATGTGAGTCTTTTAACAGTTTGAAAGGTGGTACATTGGTTTGAAGATTCTGGAGCCAGACTGTCTGGATTTAAATTCCAGTTGTCCCTCTTAACACCTAAGTGACCTTATTAAGTGACCTAGTATTCTGACCTGTAAAAATGGAGATAGTGTTAATAGTTATCTCACAGGAATGTTATATGAAAATTAAAGTTAGTGTTTATGGTATGTTTAGAATTGTATCCTATATAAAGAAAACAATGAAATTAGCTATATATTATTGCTCTTGTTATTACCCCAAATCAGAAACTAATTATTTAACGGGTTTTAATCTTATTAAATTTCAAATTTTCTTATTAAATTTTTCATTTTATTTTAAGTAATTTATATTCTTTATGCCAGTGAATGTTACTTTTACTTTATATCGAAATAATTTAAAAAACTATTCATATTTACTAACACAAAATTTTGGAGAAAATGTACAGCTTTGATTTGTCCTAAATATGCATCATTAATACCAGTATTTTATTTTCACATGGTTCTTTCTGTATTTATTAAGATTGAGTGATTAGTTTTACAGATATATAGCTATATTTCTAACTAGATTATTTCTAACCCTTTGTCTTAAAGTCTTTCCTTTTATGTGTACTTCATGATCATATATATTTTCTAGGAGTAGCAATTAGAATAAAACAAAGTATTTAGGTCTAGACGAGCGATTTTTTTGTTTATTAATAAAGTATTAAAATAGTCTTCTTAACCTCAATATCTTTTTGGTTGTTGTGACATAATAAGTCTAATTTCATATATAAATTTTTTCTTTATATCCACATCTATGTTTAGATACTGGTGCATTAGATTGTACAATGCATATATTTATAGTTAGCCAATATCTTTTGAGAATGATCCTATAACATTTTCATAGTTTCTCAACTTGTATTTCTTGCCTTTCCAAGGTAGGACTGAATTAAAATAGCACCAAATCAAACCAACCAGCAAAGAAAATGAATTCCAATTTCTTAAAATCCTTGCAGTTATATGCAAGGACACAGGCCACCAAACTATGGCCTGAGGCCTGTTTTTGCATGGCCAGTATATTAGTTTCCTAGGGCTGCTATAATGTACTAGAAGCTGAGTAGCTTAAAAGAAAAGAAATTTACTGTCTTTTAGAGGCTACAGATCAAAGTGTTGTCAGGGCCATGCACCTCCTGAAACCTACAGGGCCAGTCTCCTTTGCTTCTTCCTAGCTTCCATTAGTTTACCAGAAATCTTTGTCTATTCAGCTTGCAGCTGTTAAACTCCAGTCTCTGCTTTTTTCTTCACATGATGTTCTTCCTGTGTGTTTCTGTCTTTAGAAAGCCATCTTCTTAAAGGGACACCAATCATAATGGACTAGGGGCTAAACGTACTCTACTATGACCTTATTTTAACTTAGATAATCACATCTACAATGACCCTATTTTCAAATAAGCTCTCAATCTGAAGTACTGGGGTTTAGGACTTCACTTTTGTTTTTTTTTTCTTTTTTGGAGACACAATTCAGCCCGTAACAACCAGCAAGGAAAGAAGAGTTTTTACATTGTTAAAGTTGTAAACATATTTATTTCCCTATGTCATATCATATACATTTTGCACTGAATTCTATCTGCTTACTAAACACACTCTACACCAGAATTAATCATCAGTAGCTTGCATTCTTGTTTCTACATACATTTGCAGTATTGGTGCTGTTGGTGCCATATACAAACTGATCACCTCTGATCATGCTTTCTCCTCAGTGTGCTTTGATTCTCTTTGTTCAGTCTATCTGAAATGTCATCCCCTCATTGTCATTTCTCAGAATTACAACATATTCACTGTTAATACCTAGATTATTCAGTTTGCACTTTCCTAATTGCCACTAGAATAAAATAATTATTCCCTAAAAATTACATGCATTGGTTATTTGCATTGCTTATTGTATATATTTAATGTTTTATACTGTTATTACTTGAACAGGACTTACTATACATCCACATTTACATTCTAAAGTGCCTAACACAATAGTATAACAATTTTTCAAAAATATTTTATTGATGCTTTCTTGAATGACTTAAGCAAAATACTGAATTGAATTATCCAAATAATTGTTTCCTTTCACTATATCACTTGACATGAGTACATAGTCGGTAGGTAAATATAAAACAAATAATTAGTGCAAAGTTTCAGACGTTAGAAACCACTATGTGTTTATAGGCCAACAAAAATCTGTTTGAAAAACTGATGATAACAGCTATTTAACCTTATTGTATCTTTTTTCAAAAACATATTTATTTCTATAACTTATAGTTATTACAATGTGCTAATGTAAGACTTTCTATATGATGCTGGAATTGATTTATTTAAGGGCTAAATGGAAAATACTTTAAAAAATTCATTTTCTGTAAGAAATATAAAATTCCACATATATAAAAAACAATAATAATAAAAAGGATAGGTATTAAAATTATACCCAAATTCTATCACGGCAAAACCACAGTCTCAAATAGTTATTAATTCCATAAGCAGAAAATATGGCTTCTAGCCTCTTTTTGAAAATACAAACAATTAGTAATTTATTATTTATTGCAGTTATAACTGTACTGCTGAATAGAATTTGAGATAAAATTTGTAAAAGTGCTCACAAGGATTAACAATTTAGTTTTCCTTGAACACCATTGTGTCCTCTTCCTATCTGTACTTGCAATGTTAACCAATCTAAACCATTCTTTATTAAATCTAAGGTAGCTAAACCCATAGAATCTCTCTAAAGGAAGCTATTTACATTTCACAAGCAAAGAAATCCATTTTCAGGATGTTTCTGTATTATGACAGCAAGATTAGTTCAAAAATGAAAAATTCAGACAATCAAGCAGCTGTTTCATATACAAAATGCCAAACATCTGGTTCTCCTGACTCTTTTTCTCACTGATTTGATTGAAACAGCAGGGTTGATTGTGTTGTGCAAATATAGCCTCAGAACAGGAAAATTAAGGAGTAAAAATCTTGACTTTATTGTAGACTTCTTAAAAATCCTGAATTCAGAGACTCTGAGGCTATAGTGTCAGCTACTTGAACAGCCTGCCTTCTATTGTATTCTTAGTTGATTCAGTAAGATGTTTACCAAAGAACTCTGGAACTGCAAGATAATTTTAATTAGCATAGTCGTTAGCATTTTTGTTCCCCAGTGACCTTCATTACATGATTTCCCAAGTCTAGACAAATGTACTAAGGACTGCTTAGATGTTCATTACAATTCCAGTTCCACATATAAACCAGTTATATGCCTCAAGAGATGACCATTTACTAGATAAATATTTGCACATTATAGTGAATGGCATAGAACCCTATCTCATATCTTTCGTATGAATGTGAAATATAATCTGAGTTCCAGTCAAATGAGTTGTGCTTATTCACATTTCTGAAAACATGCTGTTTTTACCACCTGCTATGCTTTGCTTCCATAGCTTACCATAACATTCGAAAGAAGTTGGAAATCATTAAAATAATAATTGGTATGTTCATAACAAATATTGGTAGCCAGTCAGCTATCAACAAGAAGGCTGTCATGGGATGGTAGAGTGGAAAAACATCAAACAGAAAGGAAAAGAATAGAAGAATGTCACAGGGAAATGAGAAGTAATACAGAGAATAATTTCATACCAAAATCAAGACCAAGCTTCAGTGGAAATAGCATAATGATGTCCTCTGAAAAAATGAGAATTATTGATATGGTTTGGCTCTTTGTTCAGCATGGGGGCAGTTTCCCCCATGCTGTTCTTGGAACGGTGAGCAAGTTCTCACGAGATCTCATTATTTAAAAGTGGCAACCCCCACCCCCCATACACACTCTCTCTCCTGCCACCATGTAAGACCTGTCTTGCTTCCCCTTTGCATTCTACCATGATTGGAAGTGTCCTGAGTTTTCCCCAGCCCTGTGGAACCATGAGTCAATTATACCTCTTTGTTTATAAATTACCCAGTTTCAGGTAGTTCTTTACAGCAGTTTGAAAATGGGCTAATACAGAAAATTGGTATTGGTGTGGCTGGCCAGGTTTCATTAGTGCAGGCCTCCATTACTACTGTTTCAGTACTGACTAAGTAGCTAGGTTAAATATTAAAAGCTGATAGAGCCAGTGCCCTCATACAAAGGCTGGAATGTAACAAAAGTCCACCAAGAGTTTTGCCTATGCCTTTCCCTGACCTTGAAGCATGACAAAATAAAGAAGAAATTTTTAACAAGACTCATTTAGGATTAAACAAGTTTTATTGGGGGTATGAAGGAACTCCCCAAAACTCCATGATTTAGCAGGAGACAAGATAAGGGTAATCACCTGAGCACCTGGACCCATTTTGATTAAATAAATTTACAGAGGTCCAGAGGAAGGTGTTGGTACTCAGATCTTAGTTATAGATTTGAGGAAGTTAACCACTTATGTCTTTAGATGAATGCACACTTACACATAGACATTGAACTTAGAAGTTATATAAGCTTTGGAAAACTACGTAATTTGAGTTGGTCTGGCAATAGTTTCTAGGCCTTCTCCCTGTAACTGATTACAAAAATAAAAACTCTCTTCTCTCCCAGTTCATCTGCATCTCATTATTAGGCCAAGAGAATAAGCAGCCCAACCCTCAGTTTGGTCCCAGAACACTGGTAGAGTGGGGCACTGCTATAAAGATACCTAGAAAAGTGGAAGTGACTTTGTAAATGGGTAACAGGCAGAGGTTGGAAAAGTTTAGAAGGCTCAGAAAATGACAGGAAGCTGTGGGAAAAGTTAGAACTTCCTAAAGATTTGTTGAGTGGTTTTGACCAAAATGCTGATAGTGATATGGACAATGAAGTCTAGGCTGAGGTGGTCTCAGATATAGATGAGGAACTTATTGGGGACTTGAGCAAAGGTCACTCTTGCTATGCTTTAAGAGAGATACGGGCAGCATTTTGCCACTGATGTAGAGATCTGTGGAACTTTGAATTTAAGAGAGATGATTTAGGGTATCTGGCAGTTTAAATATCTAAGCAGCAAAGCATTCAAGATGTGGCCTGGCTTTTTTTAAAAGTGTACAGTCAAATGTATTCACAAACAGAAGATCTGAAATTGGAACTTATGTTTCAAAGGAAAGTAGAACACAAATTTTGGAAAATTTGCAGCCTGACCATGCAGTAGAAAAGAAAAATCCATTTTCTGGGGAGGAATTGAAGCAGACTGCAGAAATTTTCATAAGTATCAAGGAGCCAAAGGTTAATAGCCAAGACAATGGAGACAACATCTCCATGGCATTTCAGAAATCTTCACTGTAGCCTATCTGATATGGTGTGGCTGTGTCCCTACCCAAATCTCATCTCCAATTGTAATCTTCATAATTCCCACAAGTTGAGGGAGGGACCTGGTGGGAGGTGATTGGATCCTGGGGGTGGTTTCCCTCATGCTATTCTCATGATAGTGAGTGAGTTCTCACAAGATCTGATGGTTTTATAAATGACAGTTTACCCTGTGCTTTTTGCTCTCTCTCACCTACTGTCATGTAATACATGCATGCTTCCCCTTCCACCAAACTTTTAAGTTTCCTGAGGCCTCCCCAGGCATGCAGAACTGTGAGTTAATTAAACCTCTTTTCTTTATAAATTACCTAGTTTCAGGCAGTTCTTCATAGCAGTGTGAGAATGGACTAACACATGGTAAATTAGTACCAGTAGAGTGGAGTACTGCTATATAAATACCCAAAAATGTGGAAGCAACTTGGGAACTGGATAACAAACAGAGGTTGGAAGAGTCTGGAGTTTGGAGGGCCCAAAAGAAGACAGGAAGAAGTGGGAAAGTTTGGAACTTCCTAGAGACTTGCTGAATGGTTTTGACCAAAATGCTGACAGTGATATGGACAATGAAGCCCAGGCTGAGGTGGTCTCAGATGGAAATGAAGAGATTATTTGGAACTGGAGAAAAGGTCACTTTTGCTTTGTTTTAGCAAAGAGACTGGCAGCGTTTTGCCCCTGCCCTAGAGATATGTGAAACTTTGAACTTGAAAGAGATGATCTGAAATTGGAACTTATGTTTAAAAGGGAAGCAGAGCATAGAGGTTTGAAAAATTTGCAGCCCGATGATGCGATAGAAAAGGAAAACCCATTTTCTGGAGAGAAATTCAAGTGGGCTGCATAAATTTGCATAAGTAATGGAGAGCCAAATGTTAATCACCAAGACAATAGGGAAAATGTCTCCAGGCCATGTCAGAGATCTTGGCAGCTGCCCCTCCCATGACAGACTCAGAGGTTAGGAGGGAAAAATGGTTTCCTGGGCCAGGCCCAGAACACTAGTGCTCTGTATTGCCTTGGAATAGGGTGCACTGTGTCTCAGCCATGGCTAAAAGGGGCCAACGTACAGCTTGTACAGTAGTCAAGAATTGAGGTTTGGAAACCTCCACCTAGATTTCACAGGATGTACGGAAATGCCTGGATGTTCAGGCAGAAGTCTGCTGCAGAGGCTGTGTCCTCATGGAGGACCTCTGCTAGAGCAGTATGGAAGGAAAATGTGGGGTGTTACCCCACACAGAGTCCCCACTGGACACTGGCTAGTGGAGCTGTGAGAAGAGGGCCACCATTTTCCAGACCCCAGAATGGTAGATCCACTGACAGCTTGCACCATGTACCTGGAAAAGTTGCAGATGCTCAAGGTCAGCCCATGAAAGCAGCTGGGAGGGAAGTTGTACCCTGCAAAGTCACAAGGGGAAAGCAGCCCAAGGCCTTGGGAGCCCACCATTTGCATCAGAATGTCCTGAACGTGAGACATGGAGTTAAAGATGATAATTTTGGAGCTTTAAGATGTAATGACTGCCTGTTGGATTTTGGACTTGCATGGGGGCTCTAGCCCGTTTGTTTTGGCCAATTTCTCCCATTGTAATGGGGACATTTATCCAATACCTGCACTCCCATTGTATCTTGGAAGTATTTAAATTGCCTTTGATTTTACAGGCTCATAGGCAGAAGGGACTTGCCTTGTCTCAGATGAAACTTTGGATTTGGATTTTAGGTTAATTCCAATATGAGTTAAGACTGGGGGACTGTTGGGAAGGTATGATTGGTTTTGAAAAGTGAGGACATAAGATTTGGGAGAGCTTGGGGAGGAATAATATGGTTTGGCTGCATCACCACCCAAATCCCATTTGTAATTGTAATGCCCTTAATCCCCATGTTTCGAGTGAGGGACCCGGTGGGAGGAGATTGAATGATGGCAGCAGTTTTCCCCATGCTGTTCTTGTGATAGTGAGGGAGTTCTCACAAGATCTGATGGTTTTATAAATGGCAGTTCCCCCTGGGCTTTTTGTTCTCTCTCACCTGCCACCATGTGAGAAGTATCTGCTTCTTCTTCTGCCATAATTGCAAATTTCCTGAGGACTCCCCAGCCATGCAGAATTGTGTGTCAATTAAACCTCTTTTCTTAAAAAATAAATTATCTAGTCTCAATAGTTCTTTATAGTACTGTAAGAATGAACTAATACACTGTTCCATCACAGGCCCAAAGACCTAGGAGGGAAAAATGTTTTCATGGGCTGGGCTCAGGGCCCTGCTACTCTGTGCAGCTTGGGGACAGGGTGCCCTTTGTCTCAGCCACTCCAGCTCCAGCTGTGGCTATAAAGAGCCAAGATACAGCTTTAGCCATTGCTTCAGAGGTTGCAAGCCCCAAGCCTTGGTAGCTTCCATGTGGTGTTGGACCTGCAGGTGTGCAGAACACAAGAGATGAGCTTTGGGAGCCTCCACCTAAATTGCAGAAGATGTACAGAAAGGCCTGGATATCCAGGCAGAAGTCTGTTGCAGGGATGAAGCCATTACGGAGAACGTAGTGCAATGCAGAAGAGAAAAGTTGGGTTGGAGCCCCCAACCCAGAGTCTCCACTGGGTCACTGCCTAGTGGATCTGTGAGAAGAGGGCCATCATCCTGCAGGCCCCAGAATGGTAGATACACCATGGCTTGCACAGTGATACTGGAAAAGCCACAAGCGTTCAACAACAGCCCATGAAAGCAGGTGCAGGGACTGTACCCTGTAGAACCACAAAAGCAGAGCTGCCCCAGGCCTTGGGAGCCCACCTCTTGCATCGGCATGTCCTGGGTTTTAGACATGAGGTCAAAGGAGATTTTTTTGATGTTTTGGATTTAATAACTGCCCTGTAGGTTTTCAGACTTGTATGGGGCTTGTAGCCCATTTGTTTTGACCAATTTCTCCCTTTTGGAACAGGAGCATTACTCAATGCCTGTATACCCATTGTACCTTAGAAGTAACTAACATGCTTTTGATTTTAGAGGCTCACAGGTGGAAGGGCCTTCCCTTGTTTCAGGTGAGACTTTTGACTTGGACTTTTGGTTTAATGCTGGAATTAGTTAAGACTTTGGGGGACCGTTGGGAAGGCATAATTGTGTTTTGAAATGTGAGCATTATACCTGATTTGGGAGGGGCCACGGACAGAATAACATGGTTTGGCTCTGTGTCCTCACCCAAATCTCATCTTGAATTGTAAACCCCATGTGTCCTGGGAGGAAACTGGTGGGAGGTGATTAGATTATGGGGGTGGTTTCCCCCATGCTGTTCTCACAATAGTGAGTGAGTTTTCATGTGATCTGATGGTTAAAAAGTATTTGTCAGTTCCCCCCTTGCTCTCTCTCTCCTGCTGCCATGTAAGATATGCCTTGTTTCCCCTTCTCCTTCCACCAGGATTGTTAGTTTCCTGAGGCCTCCTCAGCCATGCAGAACTGTGAGTCAATTAATCCTCTTTTGTTTAAAATCTCCTAGTCTCAGGTAGTTTTTTCAGCAGTGCAAAAACAGACTAATGTAGTTATTCAAACATTTTGTCTACATAGTAAAGATTCTAAACTGTTTATTTCTCACAAGTCTTATGTGTATGTGTGTGTGTGTATTTCTCTACTAAACTTGCACTGAAAGAGGAAAACACTATTAAAGTCATATAGCAATTGAAGACATGACCTTCAGCAAGTAATATTCATAATTAACAAACATTACAATTATATTTTGTTAATCAAGATGGAGAAAAACTAAAAAAAACCTTAAACTATAAATATGGAAAGAAAGAAAGAAGAAACAAAGAAAGAAGAAAGAAAGAGAGAGAGAGAGAAAGAAAGAAGGAAAGAAAGAAGAAAGAAAGAGAAAGAAAGAGAAAGAAAGAAAGAAAGAAAAGAAAAGAAAGAAGCAAAAAAGGAAATTTAATTACAGGTGCCTTTTCAGTGCTTCCCATACTTTAGAATAAATTTCTTCTAGCTTTCCAGCTGTGAAGGCAGCCATTGTTCTCAGGGGAGCTAATTATACTAAGAAGCTCGCCTTCCTGGTGGGCTCTAATAAGCACAGTTCATTGCAGAACTTTACCAGTGTGTGTCAAAGACCCACGACTGTGTGAGGCTGATGCTAGGGGCATGCCATACGAAGCTCTGTAATGTAGTTGCAGTAAACACACACTCCATTACTAGGACACTGGTAGAATAGTACAGGAGCCTCAAGAATGAGAAGTTATGATTTCATTAATGCTGAACTGTAGGGGTCAAAGAACTAATGAAAGGGCTAAAGGGATAACGATCCCACCTATGATAAACACTATTTACCATGTAGTCTTGAGCAGACTTCTATGTTAGCAGGAGTCACATGGAGGGGACTGTGTTAGCCATCTGCTCACTGTGCTAGTTGCCATTTTTTCCTGCTTGCTTAGATACCATAAACAGTGACCTAAAGGCAATGAAAAGGCAAACAGTAGTGTGGTGGGTGGGACTTACAAAAAAAACTTAAACAGAGGCAACATATAAACAAGTTTGCCTATAATTTTGCAATCAGAGCTTTATAAAAACAATGCTTATTTTATTTTACCCATCAATTTCTAAATGTTTGCCTGATAAGTTTATTTCTCAAACATGTGGTTATGGAACATAGGTTTATACTTCATGGAATATAATTTTGAATATAACTAAAACAATAACTAATAAAGACATTTACGTGAATGTTATGAGATAATTTCAAATATCTCCAATGAAACACAACTGCTATCAGTGGACATACCCAAATTGGCAACGTATGATTTTGGTATAACCTCATAAACTTTTTTTTATATTGCGAACTTATATTTTGAATATTTTAGTATTTAAAACAAAATATTTTAGTATTTAAAACTAACAAATGTTACTGAGTATGGAAAAAAAAGCTACTTATTTTACTGTTACCATAATAAGAAAACTTTTAAAGAATTCCTGAATATCTAATTCTTTTTTCATAGTGACTCATGCTTCCTTCTTTCTTGATTTCCTCTGAAAGACTGTAAAAAAATCAACCTATCTGCAGACAAATTTGATGCCCTACAATGTAATATTATTAAAAAATACAGTTCTCTCTATGTTACTTTAATGTCAAATAATGGAGTTAGAAGATAACTATCCAAAACTTTATAACCATTATAATTTATGTCTAAGTCCCTAAAATTTCTTTTAGATAACAAGTTTTACTGTGCTTAGCTGTGGATATATAGAAGATTGCTACCTTGATTGTACTGAAACATCCATGCTCCATGGGATGATTCTCTGAAATTTTCCACTGGCAATTCCATGAGTGAGCTTCATAATGACCTGTGGAAACAGCCTGGTTTTCAACACATCCCTGTTGCTTCAATTGAACAAAGTTGGCCAGCTGTAACAAATAGCACAGCAGTTTTCTTTTTCGGTGTCCAATTCAAATCCATTTCATCCCACTTGGGAGGAAATTGCGATTTAGTCTTAAGATTTATGACATGAAAGCAGATGTACTACTCAAAGTTTATGGAATTAACAACAACAAAAATATCTCCACTATGTCTATAGAATAAAATTAACTCTTTATGAAATGCAGGCAGTTTTCTTATGGAATACCCTGGTATAAAAGCAACAATAACAAATACATGAAAGTTACTGTTTTAGGGAACTAAAAACAAATTCATAGTGGAATATAGTTTAGAAAACACACATGCATACGCTTGTGTAAAAAACAAGAAACCAATAAATAAATTCAGTTTCCTGATACTGAAATGCTATTATCAAAAGACAAAATTACAACAAATTTAGTTTAAAGATCCTAATTAGCTTTATTTGCGATTCTAGAATCAGGCAACACTTTATTCTACAAAACAGAATGAGCTTGCCAATGTTCTGAGCAGAGGAGTTTGGTTTTATAGATAAAGGTGGGCTGGAGAAAGCAGAAACAAAGAACAAAAAGTGAATTGTTCATTTTAGAGTTACTTTCTTTGTAAGACGGGAACAGGGAGACAGAACAATAGAGAAATAATTGCTTGTTGACACCAGGTTACTTCCTGTTACTTTTTTATAAGAATTAAAAACAGAGGAAACTTTACTAACAGGTCAACTGAAACTAGACTGGGAATTTGACTATTGTCTCTCATTCTGATTACTTGGAAGGTCAGATAAACAGCTCAGTTTTAGTTTCATGATGTGGAACTTTAGCAGGAATGACTCCATTTTAGTTTGGTCAGTTTGGCCTAGTGCAGGAGATTTGACCAAACCAATGGCTTCCTATAAATATTGTTCAAGCAGTACAAATTCTGACTATGCAGAACTACTTATAATACACAAATATAATGAACAGTTATACTACAAAATGTCATCAGTATTTTCAAAAATGTCAGAATAAATGTAAAGCTTTGAAATTAACTGGTATTTATTAGTATAGTGACTATAGTCATAATTTTATTATCTATTGATATTCATCATGTAGAAGTTTTATAAAACACACAAACATACAAGCATACATCTTATTTTATATCATTTTCAGCCATTTATGTTTTTTTTTTCCAGTTCAAAGGACTCAAATGAATTATTGGGAAGTGAACTGAACAAGGCATATGTAAATTTAAGTTCTAAACATGACCTGCATTCTTTCATTACTATTGCCATGACTGTGAGAGTTTTCATATTTACATAAACTGTCTTTGGTAATTACATAGATAAAAATCTTCCAAGACAAGTTAATATTTTAAGTATATATATGTGTGTGTGTTTGTGTGTGTATACATACATAATCGATGTATACATGTTTGTGTCTATTTATTAGAACTGTGAAGAAACACCATAAAAGTATTTGAAGACCATAAAGTCATATGTGAGAAAACATAGGAAAGAATTTTCTTGTTCTTACGATGTTTTGCAGACCTCATTTACCTATGCTGAAAAATTCCACCTGACCCAAAATTTAATGCCAACTTACAGAGAAAAAAAGTATTGAAATCTTTTTCTAGAAGACAGCTGAAGTCCCTTCAGTTATGACTCATGTCAACTAGTATTGTGTTTTTCTGAATTCTGCACTCCAAAATGACTGACATTTGTGGTTTTATTCCCCAAATCATTGTTCCCTGTCCTCAGAGTAGCTCTGTGCCCTAAAACCCCAGAAAACTGTTTCCCTTCTTAGGGTTCAAAGGCTATTTTTCCTGCTGCACGTCAGTTAAGAAAGAGAAAAATCTCTGTTTCTTTCAATCTTTGGATTTAGTTCAACAGACATGAGGAGAAACGAAATGAAGAGGCTGTAGGGCAGGAGAGAAAGAGGTGATGCAACATATCATCATAATTTCTCATGGCACTGAGCATGAAAATTAGAAAAATGTTAAGTATTTACGAAAATAAGACAAAAACAAAGGAAAGGAACATACCTTGTCATGATTAGCTTCAGTGCTAGGTACTTTATATTTTAATCTTCACACTGTGGAATAACTAATGTCTATATACTTTTTTTTTTTTTTTTTGAGACGGAGTCTCGTTCTGTCGCCCAGGCTGGAGTGTAGTGGCGCGATCTCCGCTCACTGCATGCTCCGCCTCCCGGGTTCAAGCGATTCTCCTGCCTCAGCCTCCCGAGTAGCTGGGACCACAGGCGCCCACAGCCATGCCTGGCTACTTTTTTGTGTGTTTTTAGTAGCGACGGGGTTTCACTATGTTAGCCAGGATGGTCTCCATCTCCTCACCTCCTGATCCGCCCGCCTCGGCCACCCAAAGTGCTGGGATTACAGGCGTGAGCCACCGCACCCGGCCTATATACATTTTACAAATAAGAAAACTATAGTATACATTGTAATCAGTATTTATACCCTTGAATAGCATAATATAAGGGTTTTTTTTGTTTGTTTGGTTGGTTGGTTGGTTGGATTTTGAGACAGGATCTCACTCTGTCGCTCAGATCTCCCCAGTAGCTAGGATGACAAGCACGTGGCACCACATCTGGCTAATATTTGTTTGTTAAAAAATCTTTTATACAGATGGGGCCTCACTATGTTGCCCAGGCTGGACTTAAATTCCTGGTCTCAAATGATCCTCCTGCCTCAGCTTCATCTTAGTGTTGGATTACAGGCATGAAGTCCCATGATTGGCCTAGTATGAGATATTTAAAATGAATCTGAGGTGGCAAAATGACACCAACTAAGTGGAGATTGGTGCCATTCCCAAAACACCTATAAAAATGCTCAATATATACAGATTGGTATTATGTCTACCAACATTCTAAGGTTCGATAAACACATAATACTTAATGATTTCAATTAGACATACTGTATTAGCTAAGAATGAATTGAGTAAAAACTTATTGGAGAATTTATTTCTTTATATTTTTAAACAGTATTTCTATTGGGGATATCATAGCGGGAAAGGATTTGTGTTTAAATTTTAGTCATTTTTTCTTTTTCAATTTTAAATCATTGCATAAGTTTTGATGAGTGTTATTAGATAATCTGGCAGAAAACAGAAGATATTTTCTTTTTGGTTCAGTTGCAGTATGAAGTTCATTAATATCCTGTTCTATTTCAGAGGCTTCTGATAGCTAAAGCAGAATGCTCTTCTTACTGCTCCCAGAAGAAAAAAAATAAAGAAACAATGATGGTTATTATTAAATTCATCTTACAAAGTGGGCAGACCATGATTACTTCTATAACCTGCCAGCCTCTTCCTCTGGGAGGGAACTATACACTGGTTGACCTTAAGATTGATTGTTAAGATCATTGGATTAAAAGAGAACTAGGCTAGGCACAATGGCTCACACCTGTAATCCCAGCACTTTGGGAGGCCGAGGTGGGTGGATCACGAGGTCAAGAGATCGAGACCATTCCGGCCTACATGGTGAAACCCTGTATCTACTAAAAATACAAAAATTAGCTGGATGTGGTGGCACGTGCCTGTAGTCCCAGCTACTCAGGAGGTTGAAGCAGGAGAATTGCTTGAACCTGGGAGGCAGAAGTTGCAATGAGCAGAGATCACGCCACTGAAACAAAGAAAAGAGAACTAAAATGTGAGGAATATTGCATTTATTTGTGTGGGGACAGGTACTTTCTCTCCTCTAATTTCTACATTGTCCTAATTTGTAAAGGATCATGAAGAACATCTTTTAGCCTTTCTTTCCACTCTTTTACATGGAAGATGTTATAGCTACATGTTTATTAAGCTATTTATTGCAGGAGGGTGGCCTTGCTTCCTTGAGAGATAATGTTCATCCATGGTGTACACTCTGCTTGGACTGAAGCTGACAGAGAGAGAGGGATTGACCATTCTTTCAGTCCTACTAACACAGGATTGTTTGTTCCTTAGCTCAGCTAATCCAGGTTCTTGTCTCACAACTACGGAGAATTAGGAACCCAGACACATTGGAGGGTGAGGAGGGTGGAATTAATTAAGCAAAAGGAGAACTCTCAACAAAGAAAGGGGGTCCCACAAGCAGGTTTCCACCTCACTAATTGAATACCAGGGCCACTACACATGAGCTGGAGGCCAGGCTCCCCTGCTACATAAGGCATGAATTCCGGGTGGCTCCACCCCATTCCCCCAATGCGTACATGGGCATGCCCAGGCAAGCCATAGGTAGTTTTGGAAAATGCAACATTCAGTTGGTTAAAAGATATTATTCAGAAAGAATCCTTTGGGAAAGGTGGGCAAACAGGGGCAGAAGTTTTCCCTCTGGGTTGTGGGTTTCATCTGGGACCAGCAGCCCGGTCTTTCAGCCTTCAAGCTGTTTTAGGCTTGAAGGTGAGGTTTCACTGGGGACTCTGTCCTATCTGCTGAGGGCATTTGTCTGCCTTCTGCCTTTATCATTATCTCTGATGATCATGCTTGGGAAAAATGTAACAAATTTAGAGAAAAAAAATAAAATAAAGAGGCGAATCTTATAGTGGCCTCCATACACCACACACCATCTCATTTCCTAGGAGAATTTCTAATTCCAAATTGCATTCTTGTTCAGTATCCAGTACAAAATATTTACCTATACTTAGTTCTCCAGTTGACTGGAGGTGTTTATGTGTTGTATCTCATCAGCAAGGAATTCAAGATGGGGTGTGAGCTGATCAGGACCAACTAACACGGGAATTGTTCAAGGTTTCCATCTGGATACCTTGGAGAATAACATTATAAAAGAGAAACAGTGATGACAAGAAGACAACCTCATTTGGCAGTAAGGAGAGGAGTAAACATAGATAAGTTATATTTTGGACCTGCATAACTTTCAGATCTTCTTGCCACATTCACGGATTTATTACACAAGTATTGGGTATAAGAAATTGGGCAAGTAAGCAATATTACACTTCAAAATTCTGATGGAAGGGGTTATAGAAATCTGGCATAAAAGAGAATTAAGGGAAGTCTTTCATCTTTTATTCCTTTCCATTAAGATTTAAGAGTATACTTTCACAAACATGGCTAGCTGAATATATAACATTGAAAAATAATTTAATTACAAGACACTCATATGCTAGTGAGGAGAGGCAGATGAACAAATAAAAAATTACTAATTAGTGATAATGAGTAATACAACAATAATAGAGTAGGTTAAAGCAGGGAGAGAGAGATGAAGAATGGTATTTTATGTGGGGATACAATGGTCTCTTATGCTAAGGAGAATTTTGAAAAGTTTGGGGCCAGGTGTGGTGGCCCACGCCTGTAATCCCAGCACTTTGGGAGGCAGAGGCAGGCAGATTACTTGAGCCCAGGAGTTCAAGACCAGCCTGGCCAAAATGGTGAAACCCTCCTCTCTACTAAAAATACAAAAAAATTAGCCGAACATGGTGGTGCACACCTGTAATCCCAGCTAGTTGGGCGGCTGAGGCATGAGAGTTGCTTGAAGTGAAGAGGCAGAGGTTGCAGTGAGATGCGATTGCATCATTGCACTTCAACACTTCAACCTGGTGACAAAGCCAGGTTCTGTCTCAAAAAAAAAAAAAAAAAAAAGTTTGGAAGGAAGCGAATGCGGGAGTTATGAGGATATATGGGGAAAAATTCATGCAGAAGGGATAATAAGAACACAGAACTGTAGGTGAGAATTACTGATAAATATTCCTTTAAGGCAATTGAAAATATTAATTTTGAATTTAGAAGAGTAAACAAAGAATAACACATAGATTTAACATCAGGGCACCTCAGAAAGTATATTGTTAATTCATATTAATTAATTAAACATACCCTGTTTGCTGGATCTATGAGAGTCATCACTTTGTATAGGAGAATACAAGAATTAATAAGACTCAGTCTATAGTTTGAATATGGGAGAGAGATTACTGAATAGATCAATGTTATGCTCTACAATAGAAAGTACTAATAACAATGTTAGATATATTGATGGCAGAAGTTTTGAAACAATTGAAGGGTAAACTGACTGGAACAGGCACGGGCCAGGGAGGCCTCCTGGTGAAGATCTTAAAGAATAAGTACAAATAGATTTAATAGAGGCTAGGACATGAGAGGGAAATGGCAGGGCATTTTCACAAATCTTATCCCAATTTAGTTCTACTAGAGAGATAACTGGGAAACAGAATATCATAACATATAACTTGAGGAAGAAATACTGTCTAGATGATGGGCAATCTCGTAGGATGAAAACATCTATTTCACCCAGCAGGTAAATTGGGATCCTTTAAGAAGTTTTAAAGAAGTTGGAACACCATCTGGTTTGCAGTTTCACAAGAGCAGTGCAGTTAAATGGAATATTGTTTTAAAATAACTAGATTGGAATCAAAGGGATTACTAATGATGCTATTGTGTGGGCGTGGGCTAGAAATTAGGAGGGCATTCATTTGTGTAGTCAAAATAGACTTAGGAAGGGGGACAGCATTACCTGAAAAAAATAATATAAGATCTTAGTCATTCATTTACTTTATATAAGTACAATGTCTCCTGGTGGTCCAAGAACTGAACAAAGAACTTGAGTAAATATTGGTAAATAAAATAGAAATTTCCTACTTGTGTGGAGAATAAAAACAAATAGGAGAAATAGAAAAAGTATATGCTCTTCTGTAGGAAATGTGGTTTTATTTTTAAATGCTTTTAGTTAATGTGTGATTAGCATACAATTAAATGATAACCATATAATTAATATATCATCTTATTGGTCCATACATAGCCCATCCCACACCGCCATACCAATGTTTAGAAGTGAGCAAGGCGAGCTTTCTCAGCATCTAAGGGAAAGCCTGAAGAAAAAGCTTAAGCTACTGTAGAAGTTCTTTTCCTGAATGCAAATGGTTGATTGTTTTGTTGCTGGTTTAGAGTCCAGGAAAAAACCTATAAAGCTATTTTCCTCTGTTTAAAAAAATATTGATGGAGATATTTTGTTTCTGGATTGGAATTTTAGTTTTTGATAAAACTGATATGTATTGAAAACAAAAGCCATCAGTTACCTATCTCAAAGGAGAAAAATTCACATCACATGTTTTAAGGCTGAAAATAATCAGCTGATTATGACGCTGGGTCCACATGCTAGTGTAGACTTAAATATGCTACTCTTTTTATTTGTTTTCATTTGTTTATTTGTTTTAGTGCTCTGGTTACAAATGCTCATGTTTAACTACAAGACGATTTACAGGGTGCAATTTTGTCTCATATAAAAGGTTTTTCATGAGCATATATATAGTATGGGAAGAGAAACATGTGCATAATATATATTTTGATCAAGTCTGTGAAGTATATATACAACTCAGTAATAGGGAGTCAGATGGGGACATTAGAAAAGAGGACATGTTTCTTTGAGGACAGGAAATTAAAGCCGAGGAGTGAAAGATGAAACTTAGGATCATGCAATTGAATAAAGAAATAATTATTATAGGAGAGATTTTTGACTAGAAATAAACATGGGAATCATTTTGATAAGTGATTCAACATGATTAAAATTATGAGAATAAATGAAGCCACCTAAGAATATAAAGTATATAAATGCAAAGTAAGAAAGACAGAGAGAAAAGGCATAGTACTGAGGCATCAAAATCCTGAAGAAGTATGTGGGAAAAAAGTAAGATTTTGAAGAAATGTTCACAGAGTAAAAAAAGCAAAAGGAATCAGTGAAGAAACTAGGAGGAAGTGTGTTTAAAGCAGGTGGTTGTCAGTCAATTCTAACCAATATTGCTAAAAGATCAAATGTTATAAAGACTGAGAAATATTCCTTGTTTTTACAAATGATCATTGGTAACAGTAAGAGAAACAGTTTGAGCACAGTGAGAGGGTAGAGCCATCTGGTAGTACATTTAGAAATAATGCTACTGACAAGTAGATTCAGAGATTAAAGTCTGGGCACTAATCTGCTAGGGTCTATGAACTAAAAATAAAATCCTAAATCCCCAACTGACTGAACAGACCCCAGCTGGCCACGGGGGGCCCAGAGAAACCTTAGAAACTGAGTTCCTGGCCATGATGGGACAGGAGGTTGGACATACTTCATTATACACTCCCCACCTTTTGTGAATTAAACACAACTGACTAGCATTAATGTTAAAATAGAGGTCATAAGACTGACAGAACAGACTCTGTGGCAAGAAGATACTTAGTTATAAACAAGACCTGAGGTGACACCAGGAAAGGATTAAGTCATTTACCTCTACACTTAAAGAATAAACTGTGTTCTAACTGCCACAAGGTTTTATTGCTGTTGCTCTTTTGTTGTTGTTGTTTTCTCCTCTAATAGCTAAACAAGCACTGGCTTTGAGATAAGCAATATTAAAACAATTGCTGCTCACCGCCAGACACTCGCTAACTGACCTTTGTTTCATAAACCATAACTACAGCTTTGGTTGAACAGGGCACTGATTTCTGCAACTTTCTCCTGGCAAGAGAACACTGCCTATAGACTGGTTCTGGCCAGTTTTACAGAGGCTGTGCATGTGAATGCCTTTGTGTCCCTGCTTTACCTTTTGACATATACGGCCTAATTTTAATACCTTTAAATGTTTTCTCCACTGACAGGTGAATATGGGTCATCTGTAACATACATGTCTATTTACTATGCATGTATTATGACTACCTTCATAGACAGTCATATTTCCTCCTGTAACCTGTTAAATATTTATACTTGGCCAACCCCTTTAATATAAATTACTGTTCCACCCTCCCCTCCCTTGAAGGGCTTACTTTTGGATTCTCAGCCTGTGGCTGTGCTTCTTGCCTGCAGGCTGTAATCCCCTTCTTAAAAAGTCAAGTTCTCCTTTCCAAATTTGCAAATTGTGTGATTTTTTTAGTTAACAGGTCTGAATGTTTACATCCTCCAATATTCATATATTGAAACCTAGCCCCCAAAATGATGATGTTGGAAGGTATGGCTTTTGGGAGGTAATTGGGTTATGAGGGCAGACCCATGATGAATGGAATTGGTATTGTTATAAGGGGGGCCCAAGGAAACTTGTTTGCCTCTTCGACCATATGAGGACAAAGGTGGAAGGTGTCATCTATGAGAAAGCAGCCTCTCACCAAATGCCAAATCTGTTGACACCTTGATCTTGGAATACTCAGCTTCCAGAGCTGTGAGAAATAAATTTCTGTTGTTTATAAGTTTCCAAAATTATACGATTTTGTAATAAAAGCCTGAATGGGCTAAGCATAAGATTGTCTATCCCTTCCTGTTTTTAAAGAATTTTCTCATGATCTTCAATATTAAAAAGAATTAGTTTTGAGGCACAGCTCTAACTACAGTATCCTAAAAGGAGAGATTTCTTTTTTCAATGCCTCACCAGCCAAGGCACAGGTACACAGGACAGGTTCAGGTAATCGATGTAAATGACACAAAAGAAAAAGATGTTTTTAAAATGCATTTCCACCAGGAGGAATGAAGCATATAACCATGGCCGAGAGAGGGGTATAGCCACATGTTCACAAGGAGCAGAGCTGATGTCCTGAACAAATTATTCCTGCTACTTATTTTACAGGGCCTCCACCTCTTCTCAATTGTGAAAGCTCTCTAGTTTTTCGTTTTTTTTTTAACTTTTTTTTAAAAACAGGATTTCTTAGTTTTGCATGAAATAGCCAGAATTTGTTTATGTTGGTTACAATCAAAAACTCTGGGGAGGATGTTGATCAAAGGGCACACAATTTCAGTTATGCAGGATGAATAAATTCTGGAGATCTAAGCTACAGCATAGTGACTCTAGTTAATAATACTGTAATGCATACTAGAAATTTACTAAGACTGTAGATCTTAAATGTTTTCTCTCTCTCTCTATCTCTCTCACACACATACACACACACACTATGTGAGATGGTATATGTGTTAACTATCTCGATTGTGATAATCATTTCACAATGTGTGTGTCACTGAGCAGCTTAATTTCAAAACAGATTTTAAGACTTTTTTTCTTTTTCTTAAGTTTTAAGATATAACATTGAAACAAACAACAGAAGCCTTTTCCCTTAGCCTTAAAATAGACTCCACAACCCTGTCTTTCTCGCTATCTATACTCCCTTCACATTTATCTAACTGTATGCTAGTATGTAGTTATGTGCCTTCTTAGAAGTTTGAGGGGCTAAACTTGAGAGAGACACACCAAGCCTGCAGACCCAGCTGAAAAATGCCAGAGATACTTTAAGGGGACTAGTTAACAACCAGGCCATTGTTGAGATGACACTGGTCTGCCCTCCAGGTGGAGTGGGACCCCAGATAGTCACTGGAATAAGACACACAGACGTACTCAGCAAAATTCTTGCATGACTTCCATATTAATATTTACCTTTTTAAACCCTTTCCTTCTCCCTAAAACTCAGTTGCTTTGGATAGGAATCCATCCACTTCCTCATTACTACATTTGGTTAGTAGAATCACTTTCTTTCTACCAGACCTCAATATTGTTAATTAGACTCTGCAAGTGTTGAGTATCCACACCTTCCTTTGGTTACATATTCAAATATCAAAATATGTTGCACACCTTAAATATACACAGTGTTTATACAATGTTTATTTGTCAATTATACTTCAATAAAACTGGAGTGAGGGAGCTCTGACTTTCAGAAGCAAGTCTTTCAGGAAGCCTAAGAGAAGGAAAGAGAGAAGATAACAGTATGCTGACAAAGCAGAGTCATGGAACATTTTATTTGTGTTGTTTTTAATTGTGAAAGGAAATTATATTTTTATACAACAAAATTTTGAAGAATCATACTCTCTATGGTGATGCAGTAGGGTCTGTGCTAAGCACTCTTAGAATTAAGCCTTAAGTGGAGAAGATTTGTAACATTGAGGTTTTAGACTTGACAACAAAAGCCAACTACAGGCTATGATGGTTAATGCTTAGGTTTTCCAATGGGAGAAACGGGGAGATGCCATTAGGTATTCTCGTTTTCTGTGTGTCTAGGTGAGAGGTGGGGTTTGGGGTGAAGAACGATTGAAAGTTTTGAAGATTCTATATGCAGAGTCAACTAGGAAACTATTAGACTAGTACCCAGTGTGCCAAAAATTTTGCAAGGCTCCGAAAATTATAGATACTGACCTGTTCTTGGCACTAGTGCACACAATTATGTCTTTCTTTATCTTCATAGACATTTAACAACATAGAGACAAAAGTAAGCTTTAACTACTGGCATCTGAATTTCTTTTCTGGTAGTTTACTAACTTTCACCTCATTTAAAAATGTTATTTACTTAAATACAATCTGGATTTTAAAGATATTTTTCCATATTGCTACAACAAAGTTATAGGTATGTTAATTACATCTCTGCCTATAATTATAAATATTTAAAATCCTTAAGTGGATATGTCAACTGCTGTACCAAAGATTCTGTTGGGATTTTAGTCTGGGCGTTGCTTTTTATGTGCTTTCTGTTTTGTAATTTGGAGTAGGACAGCTTCTCCTCACACCCTATTTTTTTTTTTTTTTTAAAGAAGAAATTAAGATTTATTGAATCCTATTCCTTGGTAACTATTTCAATGCAGTGATTTATTTATTCATTCTTTAAATAAATTAGTGTTATTCTGACAATGAATATTTCCTTAAACTAATATGTATCTAATAGGTTACATTATTTAAATTTATTCCATGAAAATTGTAAGCAAAAGGAGATTTTGTTGCATAATGAAATAAGCAATCCCTGAGGGTTTGAGTTTAGTAGCTTATTCTGCCACTGAATCGGTATGTAACTTAAGGCAACTCATTTTCCAGCTTTTGGTAAATTTTCTAATCCATAAAATAGAGTAATAACTCTGACGTGCTTTGGGGTTTTTCTGAATAACTCCTAACGCATTTTTTATAAAACAATTTTAAATGATAAGGGTGACTATCAAGTTGAAGTTGTTTACAGGCTAATTTAACTAAAACTTTCAATCATCTATAATATAAACACTTAATACTTAGGAAAATATAGAACTGATATGTTTCCCTTTTTGATGTTTAGTGTCTTCAGTTTATTGTGCTGTTTGGAATTAACAGCTTAAGATCTTAAGATAGTGGGCCAAACATTTAACATTTTAAAATAATAATTAATAAATGTCCACAAATCCTCTTGGAAGAACCATTTCAGTTTAGTCAATCTGCTAGAAAATATGCATATTGGTCTTTTTAAGCCCCAACTTAAGCTGAACCTGAAGAATGAGAAAAAAAATAGACAATATTTGTGAGGCATTAAGAAATAGAGCCTTATATTTTCATAAATTTAAAGAGGAAAACGTAGTATGATATATTCCTACTTTATTGTAAATATTTATAAGCAGGTTTATAATAAATTAAAAAAAATTTACAAATATGTTGAAAACATGTTAAAAATCTGTCTGATTCTTAAATGATAAAATATCTAGGTTTCTGAATAAATAAATGTTAACTCCCCAACACAAGTGTTTCCATGAAAGAGTTTTATTTATAAATGGGGATACCTCTGGACAAAAGTTAAGATCTTGTTTTGATTTTGGAGTTACTTGTTCTACTACCTAATATTTATATAATTAGTTATTTCAAAATATTAGAAAGCTCACAAGTTTTGCATGAGTTTAACAAAACAATCTTAAAGCCAGATTTATTGAGACAATATGTACAGAAATGTAAAATTCAACCTTTTTTGATTCACTTTATATTAATTTTGATAAATGCATAAGTTTTGTAACCACCACTACAATCAACACACAGAATACTTCCACCTTTCCAAAAAGTTCCCCTTGCCCCCTTTATAGTCACTCCCTTTCCTACTTTCTTGACACTCAGCTCCTGGAAACCACTAATTTGTTCTCTATTTCTAAACCTTTACCTTTTTCCAGAATTTTATATACATGAACTATTTGAGTTTCTGAGCTGTGCCATTTTTTCTTCTCTCTGAAGAACTTTTAACATTCCTTTCAAGGCAGGGCTACTGGTGACAAATTTCAGTTTTTGTTTGTCTGGGAAATTGTTTTTCTTCACTTTTGAAGGTTAATTTTGTGAAATACAGAATTGAAGGTTTTTTTCATTCAATATTTTAAACACATCACTCCAGTCTATTCTTGCTTGTGTGGTTTCTTATGAGAAATCTGACGTAATTCTTATCTTTGTTCCTCTATGAGTAAGGTGTTTTTTCCAAGATCTCTCCCCACTCGCTTCCTCACACCCCTCGCTTCTTTTAAAATTTTCCTTTTATCTTTGGTTTTCTGCAGCTTGAATATAAGAGGCCTACATCTAGATTTGTGTTATTGTTGTTATTTATTCTTCTAGGTGTTTCCTGAGTTTTCCAGCTTTGTGTTTTGATGCCATTATTAGTTTTAAAATATTCTCAGCCACTATTATTTCATACATTCCTTCTGCTCCTTCTTTTTTTTCCTTCTGCTTTTCACGTTATGCATATTACGCTTTTTGTAATTGTCATAGAGTTTACAGTTCTTGGGATTTTGTTTCATACTTTTTCTTTTCTCTCTCTCTCTCTCTTTTTTTTTTTTTTGGTCTTTGCTTTTTGTTTTGGGGAGTTTCTATTGACCTATCTCCAAGTTCTCTGATTCTTTTCTTGGTCATGTCCAGACTACTGATGAACCCCATTAAATGCACTCTTTATTTATATTACCATGTCTTTAATTTTGAACACTTACCTGTAGTTCTTTTTTGGAATTCCCATCTTCCTATTACATTTACTATCTGTTCTTGCTTATCATCTAATTTTTGCATTGGAACTTTTACTATCTTAATATTAGTTATTTTAAATTCCCCATTTTATAGTTGCAAAATCTGTGTAACATATGAGTCTGGTTCTGATACTTTGTCTCTTAAGAATGTGATGGGTTTTATTGTTTTTTTTAATTTCTTATTTTATGTAGTAACCCTTGAAAATTTTTATTGAAAACAGAATATGAATTATTTGACAATAGAAACTGAGGGATCCTGAATATATCTCTGATCTGTCTACTTTTCTTAGTCCCTTTTCCATAACTTTGGACCATATCTTAATTTTCTTTATTAAATCCAGTGCCCCTTTATTCATTTCCTCACACTGTGGCCGGTATTGACTAAAAATAAAAGTCTTAGCACTACATTCTTCTGATTAAAATAATTAAATGTGTACTTATGTTTATTGTTCAGATATAGAAAGTCATAGATGATAATTTTTCCAACTCTAGACAAAAGAAGAAATGGGACAGAGAGATAGCAAAAGAAAAAGAAAAAGTATAGTTTTATCAGAAAAAAAAGAGATCTATTATAACTTCCCTTGGCAGAATGGGAGAGTAAGAGTGATTCACACTAGATGGGGGTAGGGAGAAACTAAGAGTAAATAAGTTTATAATAGATTCATGTGACCTGGTATGATGTATTAGAATTCTAAAGTCTTCCATCCTCAGAGTGTGTCTACAATGCACATCTACTCTTTCCCACAGCTTCACTGACTGGAGAGGCACAGTAAACCAGAAGCTGAAGTTGGTTCAGGAGAGATAAGACAACTGTCTGTAAGGCACACTTGGTTTCTAGCAAATGCACTGCAATGACCCTCCATAGTCTAGAACTCTCCATAGTCTAAAGAAATGGAGAGGCCAGGCGTGCTGGCTCACGCCTGTAATCCCAGCACTTTGGGAGGCCAAAGCGGGCGGATCATGAGGTCAGGAGATCGAGACCATCCTGGCTAATGTGGTGAAACCCCATCTCTACTAACAATACAAAAAATTAGCTGGGCGTGGTGACGGGCGCCTGTAAGTCCCAGCTACGCGGGAAGCTGAGGCAGGAGAATGGCGTGAACCCAGGAGGTAGAGCTTGCAGTGAGCCGAGATCCGGCCACTGCACTACAGCCTGGGTGACAGAGCGAGACTCCAGCTCCAAAAAAAAAAAAAAGAAATGGAGAGCCAGGAGAACACCCCGAACAACCCGAAAAGCTGCAGTTAAGCTATGAAGAACAGAAAATATCCCATAGGTTGAAAAGCTACAGTGGGGCAGAAACACATAAGTTTCTGAAATCTTACTAATGCTAAAATTCCAGATACCTTAAGAAAAAATTCTGATCCCATCTTCAAATTATTTGAAATCATTAATATATTAAAACTGACAAGTTACAGCAAAATCAAGTTCCAATTCAAATATATGTTGAATTCACTCAGCTCCACACTAGCAGCCTGAGGCAAAAAAAAAAAGAGCATGCTTTCTTATATGGGTAAAAATTACTTCCATTAAACCAAGCTTCTTCAACCTATGGCCCAATGTGGCCCAGGACAGCTTTGAATGTGGCCCAACACAAATTCATATACTTTCTTAAAACGTTATGAGATTCTTTTGTTTTAGCTCCTCGGTTATTGTTAATGTTAGTGTATTTTATATGTGGCCCAAGACAAATCTTCTTCCAGTGTGGCCCAGGGAAGGCAACAGATTGCACACCCTGCACTGAAATATGTCAGGGGTCAACAAACTATGGCTCATGAGTGAAGTATTGGTAAAGCCTATTAGCTTGAAATTATTTTTACGTAACTATACGCTTTAAAATTAAAAGGATTTTCATGAGATATCAAAATTTCATCAAATTCAAATGTTAGTGTCTACAAATAGGGTTTTATTGGAACACAGACACCAGTTCCTTTGCATATTATCTATAGCTGCTTTTGTGCTACAATAGCAGTGTTGAGTAGTACCAATCAAGGCTATATGGACTGCAAAACCTAAAGTATTTACCATTTAGTCCTTTATAAAATTGTACTCCAACTACTGATCTATACTGTGTGTATGGCATTTTAATATATATTCTGTCTTACATAAATTCTTATTTAAAAAATCAGAAAACATGCTAAGATGCAAGAAAATGTGACCCTTGATAAAGATGGAAAACAGGAAATGAAAATGTACCAGGAGAGCCAGAAAAGGTCCAGGAGTTCCAGATGTTCTTTTTCTTTCCCCCGGCCAGGGATCTGAAACTAACTCAGACCTACTTGAAAAGGTGAACAGCCGTTATCACATAGGAAATTTAATCAGACAGAGATGACAATTATAAGAAAGAAATATGAGGAAATGCTAAAAGTGAAAAATGCAATATCAGAAATGAAAAATGTGTTAGATACACTAAGAGTAGGCTGAAAAGAATCAATGAATTTGCTAAAAAGGTCAACATAAATTATCGAAACTGAATTACAATTAGGAGAAAAAACAGAAATGAAACAGGGCATTTGGCATCTGCAGGGTAGTATCAACTAATCTAATATGCATGTAGTTTGAGGTCCAGAAGGAGAGGAGACTATGAGTAGGGCAGAAAAACATATCTGAAATGACACTAGCTGAGAATTTTCCAAAATTTATGAAAACATCAACCTACTTATCCAAGAAACGCAGTGACTAAAGCAAAATAAAAACAAAAACAAAACAAAACCCAACTATACCTGGACACATTGTGTTCAAACTGGTGAGAGCACAGAGAAAGAAGAAATATTAAAAGCAGCCAGAGGAAAGAGGCATATTACATACAGACAGTGAGAAGACCAATGGATGACTTCTCGGCAGATACGATGAAGGCCAGGAAACAAAGGAAAAATGTCTTTAAAGTGTTAAAGGGGGAGAAAAAACAAAAACAAAAACCCCGCCAATCTAAAAGTCTGCACCCAGCTAGATAGGCAGCCAGCAAAAGCAGCAGAGTCACCTCTCTTTCGTCACTTTCCACCAATGCCTCCCACTCACAAAACAACCAGAAAACAGTAGGCCAGAGAGCTTTTGAAATATACTTTTGGGATAACAGCCTTCCTAAAGCAAAACGGACCACAGAGAAACAGATATGAGTTTTGAGAAGACATATCTGATGTGAGTTCTGAGAAGCAAATAGCTTGAGTTGTTGCCAGTTTGGGGCAGCTAAGTGAGGAATGATCCATTTATTTACTCTCTTAATGGGTTTGCTTAATGCCCAGTGGATGGCAGCCAAATGACACTTTATTTCGTTGCGCTGTTATCCTAGCTGATTTCTGTTTACAATTTTCCTTTTTTGGAAGAGGTGCCCTGCTCTAGTTTTTAGCAGTTAATATGGATGTCTCTCTATGTCTTACCTTACTTATTTCCAGACTCGGTTAGCCAGGCTTGCAGGCAAAAGTAGAGAGAGGTCATTAGATATCAAACTCCACTTCATTACAAGTTGGTTATTTGTCAGCTGAGTGTGATCATCATAGAAGTAGCTCATGAATAGAGGAAAAGTCAGTTTATTTTAGCTAACAATATGCTAAATAAACATTCGTACACAGTGTATAATTACTATATTTTTATCATACGTAGGACGTTAGGACATAAATTTTGCTCGAGGCCAATGAAATAAATTGCTCTACTTTTGTAAATGAAGCGGACAAAAACCTTTTGATATTATTTGTTGGAGGCTGTAAATACATTAACTCCTTTTATTTTTTCTAATTAAAATATACTCCATTTTAAAAGCTGAAATTAAATATTTAAATATAGAATAATTGGCCTGTGCTATTAATAGGTATGTGCGAGGATGAGTGAAAAAGCCTGCAAGTGAAATCAAATCAAAGAAAAGAAAGTTGCTTGGAATAACCTGAGCTCATATATAATCTGCAGCATGTTCAATGAATCTATGTAATTTTTTCTTGAAGAAAAGTGGCCATCAGAGTTTAGGATTTAGGGGTTGAAAAACTGACCTGGCAATTTCAAATCCTATATCCAAAGTGGTATCTATGTAATAGCATTTTGAGCAGGTATTGTATCTGGCAAATGCAACAAGTACATGCCAGATGTAAGACTATTTTAACCCTATGCTCAACATATCCTTGGTGTTACATAATTACTTGTTTTGAAAACCACTCTTACTGCAACCACTTTTTTGCAGGTACATAAGTTAATTTGTTTCAGATCCTGCTCTAAAAACTTTGTGCAAGGTAAACTATTTTGTCACATCGTGATGTAATAATAGTCCCTATGTTTTAAATGAATATTTACAAAGATTTTGCTTTACTTGAATCCACAATCCATATATGTAGTTGATCTTAATTCAATATGGATTACATAAAATACCAGGAAAAATGTGAGAATCAGGTATTAAGAAACACAGTTCATTTGAAAATTGAGCCAATTTCTATGTTTAGTATTTGTATTAGGTGTATTTTAAAATAAAAATGGTGAATTTAATAGAGCACAAGGAAAGATAGAATACGTCAATTTAGGTCTTTATCTGACGTTTTCCAGGCTTTTGACCTTGGGAGACACATTTTATTTGAAAACTCGTGATAATAAAACGGTCCTGTTTTCCTCCGAGGGTTATTTTTGAAGATCAAGTTTCATATTAAACGGAATAATACAAAGAAAACTATAATTGTTGTAAAGTAAAAGTATCAATGTTATTGCTATTAATTTAAGGTTAACCAATACATATTTTTTATTTCTTTAATTAGACTAAATTTTGACTTTGAGAAATGTGATTTTTTTCTCAATAATTAGAAATAATCCAATTAAAGCAATTTTTTTTCTATGTTTCTGTTTTGAGACAAAGACCCAAATATGCTCCTGGCCACAAAATTGACACCTATTAGATACATTTAATGCCCATTAATTTCATGAACAGTTATACTATTCATTACATAAACTCTTAATTCACACAAAGTAGCAGATCAAAATTTTGTATTTAATACTGTTTGATTCACAGTTTTGAATAAAAGCTGTATATTTTTCTTTATGTACTTGAATATAATTTTGTTGCTGAGCATTTGTGGGGTTTTTAAAATTATTTTTTATTAATCTTCCCCAGTTAGGTGGTTTGCTTACTGGGGCTTATAGTCCAAGTTTGTATAAAATAAGTTACTAGTATATACATGTGAGAACAACACAAGGATGTTTATAACCACTTTCACTTTCAAAAATAGTAGTTTGAGACTTTCAACTGACTACTAAATAGCCTTAAAAATAAAATAGAAAAATCAGATGGTCATCATCTCTAAGAAGAAAATAGGACTACTTGAATGAAATAGAAATCATTATACATCTGACATAAAAAGTAAGAGGGCTAAATTCTGAATTTAAACAAAAAAGATAGCACTTCAGCTTTCTATCCCCATAAAATAGAAAATTGAGAAGAAACAATCTGCTATTCATCTCGTGTGTTTTGGTATCAGATATCTGTAATGCATGATAAAATATTGAATTATTTTCATACTGATCTCCCTGAATGTTTCCCTTTCCTCCATCAGCAGCCACTCTAGCCATACAGTTTTTTTGAGGCCCTCCCTAGTATCATACAATACGGAATTGAGACACGCCGTAGCAGTGGTTCCCCAATACTCTTCTTCTAGTCACCGGCATTCACCTTGACTGATTACTGCTTATTAAATATCATGAATATCACGCTGTATGCAAAGGCCATTAAGACAGATCATTTTGTAAAAGTACATTTACAGGCATCAACCATGAACTAAAATAACTTAAAACAGAGAGCAAAACATTATTGGCTGGAACAAAGTAAGTGCTCATATTTTCTGAAGAACATTATTCACAGTTTGCCCACTTGTAGTTGTACTGTACAAATCCACTTTACTGTTATTTTGTAAAAGTAAGTCTTAGTCCATTTTAATATGTAAATATAGAAAATGAAATAATTTATTTAAATGTTGGAAAATTAATCATTTTGATTATATGTATATTTAAAAATTATGTAAAATGTATAATTAAAGTTTTGATTAAACACAAATATTACAATTGTATAAGAATTTGATAAATATTTGCATGACACATTAAAGACTTGGAAAATATTTACCAAGTCTTTACCAAGAAGCACACAAAATAAAATATTGCATAAAATAAAGGATATTGAAACAAAAAATGGGAAAAAGCTTTAAGCATTTACATTAAAATAGCATTTATGTTAAAAATATACATGTTATGATTGTTAAATTCATGGAACTATGTACTATGTACATTTCATAGCATACTTAATGAAATAAATCTATACTTTGTATGTTTTGAATTGTTGAATAATTCAAGTAATTTTGAGGTTAATGTTAGCCAACTTTTAAAAAGAGAGTGAAGAAATATTTCATTCAGTGTTGCTGGGAGTGCAAGTTAGTACAAGTATTATAGTTGATCCAAGTATTTACCCATTCATTGTGGGTAAATGTGTATCATAACTAAAAGTAGTTATTTTTGACCAAACCAAATAACTAGTGGGAACTTATCACAATGATATTTGAAATATAACATGTACATATAGTTTAGTCACCACGATCATAGTTTATTCATATTATAAAAGATTTGAGAAAAGTTATTCATACTTCGAATGCTGGTTAAATCAATCATTATAAATATTTATAAGAGATTTTTAAGCACCTGTTAAAATGATTATGGCACTCTACATATAACAATTCTGAAAGATACCCATTATATATATGTTGATAAAAGTAACCCGTTCATAGGATGCTTTAATTTTATGTATATAGTCATGAATTTCATAACAATAGGATCCATTCTGAAAAATATGTCCCCAGTTAAATTTGTCATTTGAACTTCAAAGCATGTACTTCTGCAAACCTAGATAGTATAGCCTACTAATTCACCCAGGCTATATGGTATAGCCTATTATTCTTAGGCTACAAACTTATACAGCATATTACTGTATTAGATACTGTGGGCAATTGTAACACATTGGTAAGTAATGGTGTGTCTAAACATATCTAAACATAGAAAAGGTACCATAAAAACATAGAATTATAATTTTATGAGACCACCATAGTATATGTGGCCCATTTTTCACCAAAACATAATTATGTGATGCACAACTATATACACACAACTACACACACAAACAGTGGTAACTGTGTTACTACATTATAATGTGATTCGGGGTGATGTTTACTTTCTTTGTTGTAGTTCTCTATATTGCTTGAACTTCCTTTTATGTTATGATAGCTCACTTATACTACCAAGGAAAGGAGTACGTTCAATAATAAAAAATACTGAAAGAACAAATTACTGGATTTACATGACAGATGAAATGATAGGTTTCCATCATATTTCAGTTAGTACTTCCAAATAAAGTGTGATGGAACAATATGAATTATATGGTATTTCCTAGAAAAAGTAATAAAAGATAAAGCTTGTTAGAGAAATTCAATATTTGAAGTGGTAGAACTCAATTAGAAGTGTAAAGAGAAAATTTAATCAAAAAAATTGAAAGAATGTTGTCAATATCTGAGCGTAACCTATATGTATTCTCAGAAGAATAATGTAAGTTCATACAAAAACTTGAAAGTCAAGCAAAGAGCTTGGTAAATTGCTCAAATGAAGGGAAAAATCAGATACTTAATTAGGTTTTTTTAATGGAAACAATTATAGGACAAGTTTTAATGGAAATGCAAGTCTCATTTGACTGGAAAGAAAGTCATATATATGTATATCTTGAAAAAGAATTTTCCCTCTTTTTAGATCTCATTCATACGGCAACACACATGTTTCTGGCCATTGCCATTCTCCCTGCTTTCATCTGACTGAGATCTGACCTTCTTTCTGGTACTTGAGCGGGTGGACTGTTCTCCAATTCTAGTATTTCAGCAATAATCTCCCCTTATTCAGGAGCACTTCTGACAAAACCTATATGTCTGGTTCTTTCATGTTTTGGGAGTATCAAGCAAACTCTAACTTGCTCATATATGTATATATACGTATATATATATGAACAAATCTTTAAAATTATTACAAGATGATTCAGGAGAATATCTAAATGAATTAGGGTTAGGTTAGATTTATTAAATAAAACAGAAAAAGTACAAAACCAAAAATATGAGAAAGTTAAATTCAAACATAATAAAGTTATCAATCCCTTTTCATCAAAAGACACTGAAAGAAAATGAAATAGAAGCTGAAATTTGAGGATAGACTTTTGTAATCTCTATAGGTGATGAAGTTTCTATCCAAACTATACAAAACAATACACGTCAGTAAGAAAAAAAAATCAAATATCAAGTGGGAAGGGTGAAACTATTTCTAATAATTATAAATGTATCAAATGTGAAAATAAGACAAGTAATACTCAATGTAAAATCATTTCTGCAACCACAATTTTACAAAAATTAAGGATTCTTATAATACCAATTGTTGGCAAGGATAAGGGAACAACGAATGCTCATACGTTGTTGAAGTGTGTAACTATACAACCAATTTAGAAAATAGTTTGGGACTATTATAGAAAAACTATTTGCATATTCTACTATTAAGCATTATAATCCTATTACAACAGGTAAAGTTTTGATATATGCAAACAAATTATCAACAGCATTGTTTGTAATAGTAAGTAATTGCAAACAGAAGACATAAATAATACAAGTATTTTCCAGACATAACAGAAAAATAAGCATGAAAGTCAGGATAGTGTTGGCCTCAGAGGAAGGAGAGTAGGTAGATTAAACGTAGATTGATTGCATATTGGTAGATGGAAATATATTATGAATGTTCTACTTTTTATGCTGCAAGTTTGGATGCAATAATGTCCATGATACTATTATGCTGTATTATTTTGATATTATACATATATATGTAATATATGTGTATATTATATACATATATATATACACACACACACACAAACACTAAAGTATAATTAGTATTCTTTCCCTTTATCATTTGAATTGTTTATATTTTCTCCCCTAGTTGGGATGGGAAATTTTGGGATTATTATTAAATATGAGGTTGCTTATAATAATAAAATTACAGCTGTCAAAGGATATATCCTTGAATTAGAACCTACTTATTGGCATGCTAATTGTTGCTGATTCAGTCCCTGGGTGGGTTGTTGTATGATCTATTTATATAGCTTAATCTCATATCCTTTGAGAGACCTAGGCTCCATTTTCCTAGAGCTGATAATTCTGCATCAGAAAAGCTGTTAACACTGAATAAATAGTTGCCAAGTGCTGGTAATACAAATGTCATTTAGCGTTATGAAACATTATTTTTAACCCATAAAATTCACATTTATGAGTTTCCTCTTGAGATTCTAAAGATAATGCCTTTTACATCATTCATTTCATTAGAAGTTCCTTAGCTTATCTAGAGCAGATCTGATCTCCCCTTATAAATGGATCTTTATCTACTTGAGTCCACAGAAAATGGGACCCCACTCTATATAATTTTGACCTTTATTTGTAGACTAGGGATCACGAACATAAAAAACAATAAAAAAACACCCAACTCCACCAACAAGCAAAGAAAACAGAATTAATACACACTGAGGAAAAACATTGTTTTAGCTTTCGCAGCACTTTATTCCTATGTTCTCCAGAAATCAGCACAACTATGTTATTGTACCCATGCAAACTTTCTCAGTAAAATTTAATAAGCAATGGAGTAATCAAGCAAAGAATAGAGAGAAAGCAGAAGATGTATGCATGTCAAATTAGAAAACCAGAATGCAAACCCAGAGTTAGAAGCCTTTTTCTCTCACTTAATTTTTACTTAAGTGTATGTATGTGTGTGTGTATGTATATTATCTATATATCTGCATCTCTATAGTGGCATAAAATGCAAGTGATTACATGTATGTAGGCATTACATGTCATACATATTTTTCAAGGTTTGAACTTTTTAGGGATAAACTAAATTCCAAAATTGTGAGACTAAGTCTTTATCTTGTGAGCTATGATGCCTACTTATCCATTTCCAGAATGTTCTGGAGTCTGACACTTTGAAGGAGAAAAGTGACCCTATAGATTCATCAGATATCTGTTGGATATATGTGATTGTTTCAGGCAATATAAGATTTTGACTATGACATAGTGACAAAGATAAATTCCTGCTTTGGAGGACATTAGAGTTTCATCAGCTCTCTTCAGAATGCTTTTAAATTCATTACATTTTCTTCTGTACTTGGTACTCCTAACTAATTTCATCTTCCTAGTATGGTGAAACCTAGAATTAACCCCAATTATTGTACTATTATAATTTAGTATACTAGTGCCCTTTTACATAGTATGAAACTTGGTGATATTCTACCTCCTGTCTCTCTTCTTTAAAAACTAAATATCAGCTGGGTGCAGTGGCTCAAGCCTGTAACTCCAGCACTTTGGGAGGCTGAGACAGGAGGATCACGAGGTCAGGATATTGAGACCATCTTGGCTAACATGATGAAACCCCGTCTCAACTAAAAATACAAAAAATTAGCTGGGCGTGGTGGCAGTCACCTGTAGTCCCAGCTACTCGGGAGGCTGAGGGAGAATGGTGTGAACTCAGGAGGCAGAGCTTGCAGTGAGCTGAGATGGCGCCACTGCACTCCAGCCTGGGCGGCAGAACGAGACTCTGTCTCCACAAAAAACAACAAAAAAAATGAATATCAACTCTTCTCCATTTTATACCTTAGCTTCCACATGGAAACCAAAGTAAATTTTCAATTACAAGCCTTTTCACTGCTACAGAACCTATATTTATTTTTTAGTAAAATGTAAACTTACTCTCATCACTTAAAAAAAACAAGGAAAAAGAGAAAAGTTTAAATCAAATCTGACTCCACTGTCCCATCTAGATAATTTGTTTTCTTGAAGTTAAAACCATTACCCATTTCCAAAAATTTTGCAATAATATCTTCCCTAATTGAATTTTCTCTGATTAGCTTCACTGCTTTTATTATCCATCTTTCTAGCCATTATACATTCATTTTAATTCTACTATTGTTAATTTATTTGTTTGTGTTCTGGCTACTTTATATATTTGATTCAAAAAGAAAATAAATTATTTTCTGTCTGTGTATTATGAAATACATCCCAGAAGGAAAAACTATTTCTCTCAGTTTGTATCTTACCTTTATAGGCAGGCTATCTAATCTGTGTCCCAATAATAGTTCATTTGGAAGCTCAGTGAAGTGAGACAACTTTATAATATGCCTGTATCTCAGGATTTGGAATTACATAGGCCAGTATGTTGTAAAGAATAGCCTCCATAATCCCCACCTTTTGGTGTTCACACCCTTGTGTAATCTCTTCCCTTTGAATGTAGATGGGCCCTGTGACTTGCTTCTATCCAATAGAATAGTGTAAAGAAGTTTACGTGTGTACATAATTATTGTACATACAATTGTAACCCACTTAGCTAGGAAATTATCTTTTATTAGCTGCTTTAAAGAAGCAATCTGTCATGTAGTATGCTGCCACATGAAGGAGAGACCTCCAACCAACAGCCAGCAAGAAACTGAAGCCCTCAGTCAAGTAGCCCACAGGAAGCCAAATGCTGTCTATAACCACAAGAGTTTGGAAGCAGATCCTTTTCCCAATCAAGCCACAGATGAGATCAAAACTCCAGTCAACACTTGGCTTACAGCTTTGTCAACCTGGATACAAAGAATGTATCTAAATTGTGCCCAGACTTGTGACCCAGAACAACTGTGAGATAAATATGTGTTGTTTAGGACATTAAGTTTGTAGTAATATTGCTTTTCAGCACTGGAAAGCTAATACTGCCTGGTATGAGTTTCAGCTTGGCTACTAAGCACCATGACTTTTATGATGTAACTGTGTCCCTATATAAGGTATATATGAATTCTTACCTCATTTGCTGCATAGAATAAATGAGGCTAGGCATATATAATTTTCTTACACATTGCATGGAAAATGGTAGATGCTAAATAAATGTTAACAAATTTTTCACCTAACCTCTTTCTCATTTAACTCCTCATAAACAGGTGTGACTTAAGAATTAATAGTGTATGTCCCCCAGCTAAGTCACATGTGAGAAACCCATGTGGCTAATGACAATTAAACAACACAGTAGAATTGGTGTTGAAAGTTACCTATAGCATTCTTTGCAATCTCCATTTTTTTTTGTTATAAAGCAGTGAAAACAAAATCATATAGGGCTCTTATTCAAATAGACATATTTCTAAAATTATATTTTATAGTATTTAATTTATACTAAATAACATTTCAAAGGTCTCAATTTTGTATTTTGTCCAAGGCTGAAATATGTTTTCTTAAAATAATTTAGATCTTTTCAATTTAGTGTCACATTTTAGAAAGTTAGCAAATATGAATACAAGTGACCAACGGACCTAATTTATTTGTTTTAAGAGAACACTACGAATTTTTGAAACTTAACATACTGATGAGGAAGGTTATTGGGAATTATAGAAACGTATGATACACATTTATTCAGAACTCATTCCTCATTAAGTTGGGGAACAATTAAGCAACACTCTAGTTGAGTCACTTGGCATTCTTTCCTATGCCCATAGGATATAATCTACTTCAGGTATTATGTGAATATCATTGCAATTTCTTGGCAAGAAGTAATTACAGAAAGATGAATTTTTAATATTGAAGATCAAATAATAGAAGAATATTTTACATGTGACATTAGATGGTTCATGAATGAATTTTCCTTTATAGCAAACTATAATGAGATAAGATTTAAGCCATTTTTTTTCAAAGTTTGCATGTTGAACTGAAGTTTAACTCAACTGCAATTTAGTGTCATGTAACAGTGAACTTCAAAGAAAAGTATTTGATTATAAGATTATTTTCTCTTAATTTGTATATATATAAATTTCTCTTTTTTTCTGGTGATATTTCTATTTGGGAACTGAATCAGGAAGTAGATTTAACATAAAATTTCAATGTGGAAACTAATAAATAAAATTATTAATTTCCACATCTCAGTTCTGACCTTCGTTGACTAAACTATATCATAGGTTGACAAAACATTCTATTTGTTTAGTCATTTAAAAAAAAATAGCTCGACTGTTTAGTTGTGGCAGTTGAGGAACAAAACTATAAATTCTAGAATAATACTCACTCCTCTAAATTAGAAAGACAAAAAAATTATTTCATAAATCTATAAAGATAAATATAAGGATTAGTTTAACATATACTAAAATTATTTTCTAATGGCATTTGAATTATATATCTTTTTTTAGCTTGGTTCACTAAAGGCAAATAATAATTAAAGTGTATTTTTCTTAGACTTTTTATGATATAAAAACACAAGGTATTATGATAATACTTATATTTCTTTATATTTTTATAAACTTTTTTATGTTAGATCATTTATAATTATATATTTATTAACTATAAGCTCAAAGTTCCTAAATGTTATAAGATTGCATGTAATTATATTATACATTGTCAATATACTTAAACAATAATTTTAGCTGGGCATGGTGGCTCTTGCCTGTAATCCTAGCTCTTTGGGAAGCTGAGGCAGGAGGATCACTTGATCCCAGGAGTTTGAGAAAAGCCTGAGTTGCTGAGATCCTGTCTTTTCTAAAAATTAAAAATAAAAAATTAGACGAGCCAGGTGGGCACCTCAGCTTTGGGAGGCTGAGGAGGGGAGGAAAACTTGAGCCCAGGAGGCAGAGGCTGTAGTGAGCCATGATTGCTCCACTGCACTCCAGCCTGGGTGACAGAGGGACACCCATCTCAAAAAACAAACAAAACCCATTAATTTTACACACTGAATAATTATTTTAATAACATAAGGATTTTTAACCTAAATTCCTTGTTTATTATAATACAAAGGAAAACGCAATAAAATTAACCGTGTATACATCCCACACACACATACACATATAAATGCGTGTATAAATATATACATATAAACATATACATATATGTAGAGAGAGAAAGAAAGAGTTTATTTTCATGATGAAAACAGGAAATCTGGAAAAGCAGTATTGGGTTTGTTGTAGAAAAATGAGTTCATTCTTGTAGAACAATCAAGGTTTAGTGAAATAAAAAGTTTGCAAAAATTGCTCTTGAAAACATGGTAGTATTTATGTGGATGTTTTAAAAAATACTGGTAATATACTAATTTTGATGGTAAAAATATTATGTAGTAAAAAACATGTGCTCATTTTAATATACTCCTTTTTAAAAATGTTGTCAATGCAAGACTTTTTATCTTTGTTACCAACTGATATCTAATACATCATTGATTTGATTCATAGACACCTATTTAATAGAAATAATAGAAAACAGAAAACTTTTAATAGAAATAATTGTCCACTTTAACTGCTTTCTATTAAACAGCATAAGTAGTTTTTTATTAAACAGTTAAATGAATGATTATTTAAAATATCAGCTTAATATGGTTTCTTAATAAAGACAAAAAATGGGATATTTATAAGAAAGTAACTATCAAGAAGATATACTACTATGATGAGGAGCTAAAATAACATTATTTAGCTCATGAGGTGACATAAGCTAAATCATGTAAAATCACTAGCTATCAGTGCTGTCAATAGTTTCACACATTTTCTTTGTCAAATTTATTTATGTGACAGGTACATAATTTCATGAAAAAAATGCTATAAACCTTTGTATCTAGCATGCTATAAAAACAGCATAAATTTGCCTCCCACTATTTTTAGTATTCAACATAGTAACAGTGACTTGAATACGGATATAAACTCTATACATCACTAAAGCAGTGAAGCACTCAATAAGTTCAAAATGCAAGATATCAGCTGACACCTATTCTGTCTTTGGTTGGTGTTCTTGTCCTTTCTAGAGCACTTTCACATTTCATAATAATAAATATGGAATATCACAGTATTATTAGACAGAACAGTGTTTATTTTTAAAGAAATATTTCAGAAGGAGCATTCTCCCGTGAAATTTTATCCTGAACACCTGTGTTTCTGTAAATTGCTATGCTGTTGGATTTCATTTATCAGTTTCCATAAATATATCTGTATCTAGTCAGATTGTTTACCTTTTTGTGATTAACCCATTATAGTCACCTATAATTAAATGGGTTTCCTCTATAAATCACTCGTCATTATTCAATATATGCTTGTTAAGAACAAGGGTCTATGTCTGACTCTGGCAAAGATTACCAATGACTTTTAGGAGCTTATATTTCCATATAGAAACAAAACATCCCACTCAAAAACATTTACACTAAAAGAAATGATATCATATCTTCCATAAGATTAATAAATGGGATGTGTAACAGTAAGTGTAACCGCATTTAAGAACACGGAAAGGAGGGAGTTAATGTATATATGATGTAATCAAACAGAAACTGAGTAGACTAGGGAGGCAAACACACTATCTCTCTAGGAATACTCTAGAAATAGGCATGTGACTTGATCTTAGGGCAGGTCAATATTTTTCGTCTTTTGTTAGGGTGGTGAGAAGACAAAAGAGAAAATATCTAGCAGTCAATAAAGAAGCCACATTTATTACACATAAAGATTTTTTTCTCCCTCAAGTGAATACATCTTATTGTTACATAATACATGGAGAGGTTATATAGTATTTTAAAAATGGCTAGAACAATTTTGTGAAGTTAACATTAAAGGGCACAAATTGAAAAGGGCACAGAATTAAATGATGAGTTAATGCAGTTTCACCATGACAGATGGCATGCAGAATCAGTACAGACTGTAATTGTATCTAATAGCAGACCACCACAACTAAAGTTGAACTTGTCAGATCCTCACAGGAAAAACAGATGTTTTGTTGGTTTCATAATCCCAGTCTATTATACATTTGGAAAAGCTATAGCTAATGGCTTTTTACTCATGTTATTTCTCTGACATCCAAAGAGGGTAATTTTTGCTTATGCAGTAAGGCACATAGATGGAATGAAGAAAAATAGCATGAGTCAATCTGCTTACTCTTGTAACCAAAAAATATTTTGCTCTTAGATCTGTAATAACTGTAAATTATAAAATACTAAATGTTGGCAAAATGCCCAATTAAATATTAACATTTATCTACAGTTGTAAATAAATGATTTACATATTTTTTCTGCTATTCATAATTTGTTCAAATAAATCATGATGTGAATTGACATCTTTTTTGACTGTATTTTTACATTTCACAAAAGAAAATTTAGTAATTTCTATGTATCTCATTCTGCTACATGCTTTAGAATATATATAACAATCTGTGTTTTTTCAATATTACAATTTAGTTGGAGTAAATAATGAGTTCAGATATTTAAGATTTTTTAAGTTATTGTACAAATATAAAATTTATCATTATCTATATTAATAGAGATCAAAATATAATGTAGGAGGCAATAAAGTGACACAATTATGTGTGAAGGCAGTAAGCATAGCAGATTAAGAGGAAAGGAAATTGTAAATTTGAAGAGTATGCTTGAGAATGAAGACGTAAAGAAAGAGGTAAGATTTGGAAAGGTTGCGAGTAGAGAAAAAGGTACTTACTGGGATGGAGAATTTCAATGGTTTGAATGATGATGTTCCCTTCAACATTCTTGTTGAAACTTAATCCTCAATTCAATGGCATTAAAATGTGTGACCTTTGGGAGGTGATTAAATTATGAAGTCTCCACCCTGCTCTCATAAATGAGATGAATACTCATTCATGAGAAGGGCTTGAGGTTGAAAGGATGCTCTCTTGCTCTTTATAACCTTTCTTACGGTGAAGACATAGGCTTCCCCTGTGGAAGATGCAGCAACGAGGCAACAACTTGGAAGCTGAGACTGGACCCTCACCAGACACTAATCCTGCCAGCAATTTATCTTGGGTTTTCAGTCTCCAAAACTGTGAGAACTAAATTTCTGTTATTTGTAAGTTTCAGTCTGTGGAATTTTGTTATAGCACAAATTGATTAATATAAAAATAGTTTTCATTTGACAGTTACCATTTATTGGAGGAAGGATGTATAAAGAATATGGAACAAGCTCTAGACTCTCATTGACTCAGTTAAAATGCCAGCTTAACAACCTATTTATAGTACATCAAGAAAATTACTTATTTCTTCTAAATCACCATATGTATTAGGCTGAAAAATAATCATTGGATGTATTTATACACATATATGTATATACACATTATACATATATATGTATATTTGGCAATTATCTTTCAGAAAAGATACATTTTATTTGTAATTTTATTTTTTATTTTTGAGATGGAGTCTTGCTCTGTTGCCCAGGCTGGAGTGCAGCAGTACCATCTTGGCTCACTGCAACCCCTGCCTCCTGGGATCAAGCAATTCTCATGCCTCAGCCTCCCAAGTAGCTGGGATTACAGGTACTCACCACCATGCTTGGCTAATTTTTGTAGTTTATAATAGAGACAGGGTTTCACCATTTTGGCCAGGCTGGTCTCAAAACCCTGACCGCAAGTGATGCGCCCTCCTCAGCCTCCCAAAGTGCTGAGATTACAGGTGTGAGACATTGTACCCATCCAGAAAAGATACAGTTTAAATTTCCCTCAAGGTTGTAAAATAACTGGAGTAGTATTATAAATGAATGCTTGCAAATTGTGCCATTGCGGGTATGGGAAATACATTCTCTATTCAAAATACCAATACTCACAGATTGGTAACATGGCCAATGTAATTAATTACCAAATGTAATTAATCTGGGCAGAAATTATCTTTGTAATTGAAATAAAATTTCTTGCAATAAAATATTCAGAACTCAAGGCACAATTCAATGAATTTCAACAAATGCATTATCCATGTAATCAATACCCCAATAAAAGATACAGCAGTTTCATCTCCTCAATAAATATGTAAAAGCATCTTCCAGAAAATATACATTGATCATAGGCAACTACTTTGTGATTGTCTATGACTACAGATCAGTTTGAAGATCCTTGAACTTCAGCTAAATGGAATTATAAAACGTGCTGTTTATATCTGGCTTCTTTCACTCAGAATAATGTTTTTGAGATTCATCCATGTTGTTGTGTATACTATAGTTTGTTACACCTTTTCATGTGCTTATTGGCAATTTGTTTCTCTTTTTTGGTGATATTATTAAAAATATTTTCAAGTCTATTGTCCAATTTTTTACTAAGTTGTTATTTATGTGTGGGAATTATTTATGTATTCTAGATACAAGTTGTTGTCAGATAATAGAAGAAAAGCATTTTCTCTAAGTCTCTGATGGTTTTTAAAATTTCTTTTATGTTTTGACAAACATTCGGGTTTAAGTTGGTGAAGTGAAACTGAAGTGTTTTATTCCATTTGTTTACTATTTTTCTATTCTCCCTAAGAAAATCTGCATATTTCAAAGCAAAAAAAACACTTCATAAGTTTTACATTTTTTATTTATATCTATAATTTATTCTAATATCTGTTTGTGGTATGAGGTCAAGAATTTTTGCCCCTATGTGTTTGTCCTATTTTATTACCACCATTCATTGAAAAAGAAAGAGAAAGAAAGAAAGAGAAAAAATTTACATCCACCAATAAATAGACTTGGTGGCTTTTCAAAAAATCAACTGGATCTATTTCTGCACTCTATATCCTGTCCCATAGACCTGTTTTTTTTTTTCTTGAATACCACTTAATGGTATTCTCTCTTAATGACTGCAACTTCATGTTAAGCTTTGAAATGGAGACAAATACATTCCCTAACTGTTCATTTTAAAGACTGTTTTGGCTATTCTATATGCTTAAAATATTTGCTTAAATTTAAAATCAGCTTGTCAATGTCTTAAAAAGTACTTTTGGAAACATTTTTTAAGTTAAGCTGAATCTATAGACCAATTTTGGGGAGAATTTATATTTTAGTTTTATTGAGTCTTTTCAAGCATGAAAGAAAAAATATCTCTTTAATTATTTATGTCTTAACTATATTTTCTGCAAGCTATTATGGTTAAGTTTAATCATCTTTGTCAAATGTGGGTCATTACATATATTATTATTGTTAATTTTATTGTAAATGATACCTCTATTTATTTTCAACAGTTTTAGGGCTGGAGTACAGTGCTATAGTGTTTGTACGTTGAACTTGTATACTGTAGCTTTTTCTAAATGCAGTTGTTAGAGCTTACTGAGACTTTCCTCATACACAGTCGTGTCTTTTATGAGTAATAATGGTTTCACATCTTTCTAATATGTTGCTTTTGATGATTTCTTATCTTATTATTTTTGCTAAGATATTCAATATAATGATATAAATCCTGAGAGAGGACTTTCTTGCCTTCTAATCTTAAGGCAGAATATATTTAATGTATTATTATGATGATATTAACTCTAAATTTTTATAGACGGCATCATTAAAATTAAGAAAGTTCACTTTTATAGCAAATGTTCTTACAATTTTATTTTCATTTTTCCTCATAAATGATTATGAATATTGAATTTTATCATTTTCTCATTTTTTCTGCCTCTTAAAATAATCATAATTTTCTCCTTTATTCAATTCCATTAACTGATAAATATTGATTGATGTTTGATTGTTACACTACTTTCTTGACATTATCCCCAGTTGGTTATATAGTATTACGCTTTTATATTTTGCTGGATTTGTTTTGCTAATATTGATAGTGCCAGGAGGAAGTCAAATGCCTAGGCAGATAAGGGCAGGTCCCCAGTGAAACCCCACCTCTAAGCGGAAGACAGTTTAAAGCCTGAAAGCCAAGCTACAAGTACAATGCATGGACCAGATTGAAAATCTGCCTTCCTGTTTGGCATACTTTCCTCTGAATGATCCCCATCCTTCATCTATTTTACACAAACCTACCCTTCCCTAAATGTTTTTCTACACTTTGAGTGGTGTCTTTGCTTTAATCTTTTTTGCATACTCACAAAACAATCAGCCTCACTCCCTTATTCTGAGCCAATAAAAGCCCTGAACTCAGCCACACTGGGAAATAAATCACCTGACTGTGGGGGTGGGAAAGTAACCCCCGCACTCCCTCTCTGCTGAGACCTGTTCTGTGGCTCGATAAAATTTCTCTCCACCCCTTTTCACCCTTTAAGTTGTCACCGTATGCTCATTCTTCCTGGATGTGGGTACAAGCTATAGCTCAGGCTGGCCGAGTGGGTGGGGCACCTCCTGCGGCAGGCCGAGGGCCACGCAAGGCCCAGGCAGGGGTAGGGGGCATTACCAGCGACGGAGACCTCCGGTTGGCAAAGTGGCCGAGAAAAATCCTGTGTTATTTTCTGGGGGCTTGTCCAGGATATAAGAAATGATGAGCAAATGTGGCATCTTCCTTCTTTCATGGTCATGATGGCACCTATCTATTCTTTTACAATATTGGGGGTGTTGTTGAAAACTACAGCAATATTACTGGGTAGAAGGAGCATTTGGCCCAGCCATCAGATATGCAATTAAGAATGATGCAATTTCCATGTATTAGAAGCAGAAAGGAGGCAGCAAATAAAAGTTATTTGTTGCTGTTATTGTTGAAGGAACCCATTTACATAGAGTAAGAGGCTTTTTCACCCAGGCCCCTCTCCATACCCTGCTCTTAAGCTGTTTTTTTCTTTTCTCCACCATGTCAGGTGTTAGTACAGCCCTGCGAATACAGGGAGCTTTTCTATGGAAGGGGTATTTTTTTTTCATTTTGGAAGGCCTCTTACTAGGCCAGGACCCCGATTCATGGGACTCCCTTTCCTCTCCCTTTTTTGAGGAGATCCCAGTAATACAGCTTCAACTTAGCATTTGGCTTACGATAAGGAGGGCCACCTGGGACTTAATTTAATGAGTCTATGAACCCTGCTGAGACACCTCTTTGTCCCAAACTCAATTCCAAGCTTCTAGGGCTTTAGCCCTAATAAGGAAAACTGGATCTGAGGGATCCAGAGGCAGACAACAATGGAAGTCAAGGGGTACAGCACAGGTGAGCATGACTAATTCTTGCCGATTAGGGCCCCCCTTCCGTCATTTCATGGGTGGAGGTTATGCCTGTGTCCATGGCATAAATAAGGTTACTGACAGCAGGGGATATGTACCAGAGCATAGGTGAGCGCAGATAATTCCTATCCCTTAGGCCTCCCTGTTAACATGGGTGAAACCTGCATTGGCACCCACGTATGGCCCCTGCTGAGGTTGCCAGAACTTAGGGATATAAAGGCAGAAGAAAGGGGATGCCTTTTCTTTCTCTCCCTCACACACCCTGGGTATTCACTGGAAAGAGAAAATAACTAAGGGATGCCTTTTTACCCCTTTTGCAGATGGGTGACCAACCACCTTCAGTCTGTACTTCTCTTGAATGCATCCTGAATCACTGGGACTCCTTTAAAAAAAGTCTTTTTTTTTTTTTCTGTTTTCTCCTCTATCCTCTCTTCTCGGATGGATAATTGCATCTCTGTACCACAGGACACTGCCCTCTGGGAAAAATTTAATTTCTCCAAGCCTGAAACTGCTTGACTTTAAAGAAAAAAAAAAGAAAATGTACTGGGAAGAAATTACGGATCTAACTGAGCAAATCTCTTTAGGAAGGACAACTTTTAGAGTATGCAAACATCCTCTTTGTCTGCTTCCCCTTTAAAGAACCCCAGAGTCAAAAGGGAAACCAGAAACCTGACATGGCAGCAAAAGGGTAAAAGGGTAACATTTTTTTTTCTTTTAACCAGTCTGTCTTTTGGCTTCTCTCTCTCTCTGTGAAAAGTGGTTGTAGGAATGGTAAAAATCAGTTTATATTCTCTGTAAAGTTTTGATTAATGGACAGAGGATTTGTGAGGCTAGTCTTTTTAAGCTATAGCCAATCTGGTGTGCTTTGTGTATCTTTTTCTATGGTTCTGTCATAAGGAGGAATACCTTAGGATAGAACACAGGCCTAGGACCCCATAAACCTGCTGTTCAAGCCAGCCTCACAAACTGGTCAATAACAAACTTTGCTACAGGTCTCTGAAAAACAAACAAAAAAACTGGATGAGGTCTCTATCTTGTTTTATGTCCTTGGAAGCTTGACCTTGTAACCACGTGGCAGTACTTTCTTTTGGTCTCTACCATTTTACAATGACAGCCCAGGTTCCATCCTGGCTCAGGGAATGAGTATTTCTGGTTAGTATCTGTGTGACTTTTGCCATTTGCTGATTCTCTACCCCTCCATAAACAACTTCTAGTTTCCTCTCTTAAATCTTCCTTTCTCTGCGCTACCTTTAAAGATTCTATATTTTGTGAAAACTGGTTACCACATCTTTAAAAATACTTCATACACTCACAGTTAAGTCATAACCATAGTCGAGGCTTGCTAGTTTTACCTGTGAGGTTATTTTTGGTAAAGTTCAAAACCCAGAAATATTGGCCACCTGGTGTGGCTAAACTCTGGTAATTAGGATTTAAGAGGATTTTTTTAAAAGAGTGCTATGGTTGAAAGTCAGCTTAATGAAAAGCGGATATCCAGGCTATAGGTATATTTAAAAGGTCTCTATGTCTTTTCTTGTATCTTGTTTTGCTGGAGAAATACTTCTTCTTCTTAGTTGGCTGAATTATTTTTCTCTATTTTGTCTTGCAACTCTTAATGCATGCATGAAAGGCCCTAAAATAACTTCTGATAGCCTAGGACTCCTTGGAAAAAACAGAATAGGCATCACAGACCCCATTTGGGAAAAATAAACTCCTCTGTTTTCCACATGGAACCCCGGGAATTAAAAGCGATAGATCCTTAAAATCAGTTTTGTCTTCCAGACATATTTGGTTTTTAGACCCCAGAAACTGCATATTTTTCTAGCTCTGTTTCTTGAAGTGTTCCAAACTGAGACGAATAATCCACTTAGGAGACTGGCAGATGAAAAACCTTAAAACTACTAAATCTTTTGTCTGTCTGTGTAGATATCTATGTATTATGTTTGTGATGTTTATACAAAAAAGAGCTCTAGTTGATTGGCTTAAAGATAATAAGTACTTACATCAAATGTTTTTAAGGGAAATAAAGCTGTAATGTCTTTTAGTTCACATACTTTAATCTTTGAAAGATAAAAACAGTTTTAAAGATTATTGGTAGCATCCAACTGTCTTCAAAATGTAAACATATGGTCTAAATTATGTTCAAATAGTAGGTTTGCTAAATGCTTTAAGGTCATACACTGCTTCTTTGGCTTTTGAAATTTTTCCATATTTGAGTAAAATCTACCATATTATTATCCAATTTATTTTTATTTTTTATTTTTTTATTTTAGTTTTTCCTCTTCTTGGTTAAATTTGCCATAGGATGATTTCTCCCAAAATCATTTCTAGAGGGTAGAAATTGTTAGTCGTTTATGTGGGAAGTAATACAGGAAAACCAGTAGGATAACGAAGATGTGACACAGGAAGAGAAGAAAGTCAACATAGGTGAGGTACTACTACTGTGCATACCGCTACTGAGGAAAACTAGAACTCCGTTATGCTCCGGACCTTTTGGAAATGCTGTTAAAAAGAAAATGCCTCTGAGTTTTGTCACTCAAAAGACAAGATAACTGGTTTATTTATTGACTGTTCCATTTGTCATTGATAAGTGAGAAGGATTGTTTGGCCAAAGAAAACCTCAGGCAGAGATTTGAAGTAAAAACACTAACAACAGCAACAGCAAAAAGAAACACTAGTGTGAAATTATAAAATTATAAAAATCTATAAAATTAAAGAGATATAATTTACTAGAACCCAATGTTAATCACTCTACTTACATCCTTCTCTAGAATATAAAATGGCTTTACAAACTTTAACTCCACACTCTATGTTCTAAATTATTTTATTATTATCATGTATTTCAGCTCTATCTCATTTTAACACCCAAAGGCATTATTATTATTACTCTCTATAGTTAATATCGATGGATATTTGTCCTATATTTACTACTTTTTAAATTCTTTAATCTTTATTTTTACTTAGTTTACCATATCAGTTCAATTCCTTTCAACTTAGTGTATTCTTTATAATTTTCTTTTGGTATAATCTGCTGGTAATAAAATTGTTCGCTTTGGATTTCTTTCATAAAAGTGTTGTTATTTCCCTGTCATTCTTAAAAGATATTTTCAGTAATTAATTATAGATTCACAGTTATTTTCTTTCAGCACATTGAAAATGTCTCTAATTTATTTGGCTTTTCATTGTTGAGACAGATAATGTATTGTTAGAATATTTAGCCCTCCTCCATTTTTCCTCTAGATAATTTTATAATTTTCTCTTCCCTTTTACTGTTGGAAAGTTTCATTATGATGTCATAGAAGTTTTTATCCTAGTTTTTTTAATGGTGTTGTTCTGCCCTGCTAGGGATAATTTGAGCTTTATGAGTCTAAGAATTGAATTTTAACATTTCTTAAAACAGTTTTTCACATTTTCTTTTCTAATATTTTCTCTTTCCAATTCTCTTATTTTAAAAGGGCATCGAAGCTGTAGGGTCTCAAAATACTTTCAAAGTTGTATTCCTATTATTAATCTGTGCAACACAGATAACCAAGGTAACCATGATTTATTTATTTTTATTTTATTTTATTTTATTTATTTTTGAGACGGAGTCTCACTCTGTCACCCAGACTGGAGTGTAGTGGTGCAATCTTGCCTCACTGCAAGTTGTGCCTCCCGGGTTCACACCATTCTCCTGCCTCAGCCTCCAGAGTAGCTGGGACTACAGGCACCCGCCACTACACCTGGCTAGTTTTTTGTATTTTTAGTAGAGACGGGGCTTCACCGTGTTAGCAGGATGGTCTCGATCTCCTGACTTCATGATCCTCCCTCCTCGGACTCCCAAAGTGCTGGGATTACAGGCATGAGCCACCATGCCTGGCCAACCATGATTTATTTAAATTGTTACCTTCTTGTGACTATAATATTGACAGTGCTAGCTGTTTTTTTTTTTTTTTTTTTTTGTATAATTTGTTCTCTCTATCAGCAATAATAAAATATGATTCTTTCTTTATAATAAGTAAAAGACCAACATAGATGTGGAGTTTGTTCAATTCCTCCCTTCTGCACTCCTATTTCGTCTTGTTTATATATTATAGTATTACTAATCATTTTTATGATAAAAATTAGCACCTATGTAAAAATTATCTTTAAGACATATGCTAAATAATATTAGGAGAAATATCTCTGTGCCTTAACCTCAGTTACTTCAAAATAACTTTACATTAGCAGATAATTAATAATCATTGTGGGAAACAATTGATGTGAGCTTGCAGCAAGCAGACAGTGTAATTTAATGTTCTTGTAGCTCCAACTTAGATGTGTACATTGAGAGTGTGTATTTTCAATGCCTCTTAGTCCTTTTTTTCTTTATTTCTCCATGTTCAATCCAATTTCCAGATTCAAGTACAAAATCAACAAACCAAAGAATAAGTGGAAAATATTCCACGTGAGTTTCTCAGACACCGTTTGAATGGAGACTGGCATCTCTTTAAGAACTACTTCCCTTTCTCCACAGCTTAACATCAGAAACTCGAAGGTACAGAATGATGTTGGCTCTGTACACACTTATAATCTATGGAGAATGTCAGTTTCTTAAGGGTGAAAAATGTATGCAGCTAACCTGTTACAACCTCTAAAAAAAAGCTAATATCTACACCAGTCTTAAAATATTCCAATAAAACAGTATATTATTTCAAGCAACAATGCATCACAGAAAACACCCAACATGTGTACATAGGTTCATAATGACAGTTCTGTTTCTCCAATTTCCTCTGATTTTGTCCTACTTTTTTTATGTTCTGACCATAGAATGATATGATGATGTTATGTCAGTTAGAAAGCCCTTCTCAAAACATCTGCAAATCTAAAAGTGCATGGCCCATGATATCAGAAGCTGATAAATAGCTCTTTGACAGAGATATTATTTGTTTGTTTGACAATTTTGAATGAATAAGTACCTAATCTGAAGGGGGGCAGGAAGTAATATTATGCATCTCACAATATTTGATGAAGTCCAGTTAGGTTCAATAATATGTTAAGAAATGAAAATGCCTATTGGTTTTATTTAAAGTCTCTCCAATTTGCAGTGCTCTGAATACTAAGATAGATGAGGTTGGAAGATATGTGTTATTCTTGTCTCCAGGGAAATTGCTTCACTTTACTTATAAGATGTATTGGTGTTTCCTACTTTTTTTCTTTTACTTTATTCCAACTCTCACAATAAAATATAATTGGATTTCAGACCCTGAAGCAGAATAGAAGTTTTGTTGTGTTTTTGTTATTATACTAAACTTTTATTATATTTAAAAGAGTAAAACCACTAAGAAAAAAGCATCTAAGAGAAAAACAAATACTTGTCTTGAAAGGAAACTCAAAGAAGGTATGGTCTTTGATTTTTAAAGGTTTAAAGCTAGCATTAATTAACATAATTTCAGAGCTTGCAAATGATGTGCTTTCAAACAAGAGGAGTTTAGGCTGGATTAGCATTATTTTGTCACATGTTCTGAAAAATGTAGTTGTCAGTCATTTCAAAAAATTGAGAAAACTAAGGATTTGGATTTTAATCACTTTATTACCAACAGTTAAGAAAAAAATTGGAAACACTGGAAATCTATAAATATTTTAAAGAGTAGAAATTATAAACAGAGATAAGATTTTCTGCATACAAAATTGGAGGGTGGAGAAACAGTGTTCGATTCAACACATATTTATCGATCTTCAGCTATGTGCAAGGCACTGACCTAGTCCATGGAAATAAAGTGACAAATAAGATTGCCAGCAAGTACAGTTCAATATTCATCTCACTTCCAGATGCCTGTAATTGCCCATTTTACATCTCCACTAGGATGTTTAATAGGTATTTCAAACATAATGTATACTAAACATCATTCTTGATTTTCCCTAAGGGACATATTAAAATTTAGAAGTTGCTCAGGCCTAAAAATTGAAGGTTATTATTTATTTACCTTCTTTCTTTATTCCCATACAATCCATCAGCAAGTACTGTGGACTTTACTTCCAATGTCTCTCAAATACATGCATTTCTCTTAATTTCCACTGCTACTACCTTAATCCTTAAAACTAGCCTTGAGCATAACAGCCTTGAATAAAACAGTTGCTTTCTAGTCACCTCTTGGCTCCCACTTTTGCTCCACTGTAACTCCTTCTCCACAGAACACCCAGCATTATCTTTCAAAAATACTAGTTAAGTTTTTTTCACTTTTCTGTCTAAACTCATTTATCAGTGTCCCCCTTGGTTGCATGGTCCTTCCACACTGAGCTCCTTTGCTTCTTAAAAATACTGTGCTGCTCTCCCATAAAGAAGGATGAGTTCCTGTCCTTTGTAGGGACATGGATGAAGCTGGAAAACATCATTCTGAGCGAACTATCACAAGGACAGAAAACCAAACACCGTGTGTTCTCACTTATGGGTGGGAATTGAACAATGAGAACACTTGGACACACGGCGGGAAACATCACACACCGGGGCCTGTCGTGGGGTGGAGGGAGGGGGGAGGGATTAGGAGAAACACCTAATGTAAATGAAGAGTTAATGGGTGCAGCACAGCAACATGGCACATGTATACATATGTAAAAAACCTGCACATTGTGCACATGTGCCCTAGAACTTAAAGTACAATAATAAAAATAATTCTCTGCTACTTTGTCCTGTTCTATTTTGTTCTTGCTTTATCCTCAGCAGAAAACAATATTCTCATATATCTTTACTTGACTGTCTCATTTACATCCTTGAGGCCTCAGTTTAAATAGCACTTATATAACAAAGGGGCTGTCTCTAACTTTGCTGTGTAGCTAGCACAGCATCCCATAGCACAGTGACACTTTAACACAGCACCACATTTAAGTTTCCTTCACTGTAATTACTACGATTGGAACATGTTTAAAAATTGCTGGTTGTTTTTTTGCCCATTTACCCTGACTAAATGGTAAGCCTATAGAAAATAAGCAATTAGGCTGGAGAAGGAAATAAAGGGTATTCAATTAGGAAAAGAGGAAGCCAAATTGTCCCTGTTGGCAGATGACATGATTGTACATCTAGAAAACCCCATTGTCTCAGCCCAAAATCTCCTTAAGCTGATAAGCAACTTCAGCAAAGTCTCAGGATACAAAATCAATGTACAAAAATCACAAGCATTCTTGTACATCAATAACAGACAAACAGAGAGCCAAATCATGAGTGAACTCCCATTCACAATTCCTTCAAAGAGAATAAAATACCTAGGAATCTAACTTACAAGGGACGTGAAGGACCTCTTCAAGGAGAACTACAAACCACTGCTCAATGAAATAAAAGAGGATACAAACAAATGGGAGAACATTCCATGCTCATGGGTTGGAAGAATCAATATCATGAAAATGGCCATACTGCCCAAGGTAATTTATAGATTCAATGCCATCCCCATCAAGCTACCAATGACTTTCTTCACAGAATTGGAAAAAACTACTTTAAAGTTCATATGGAACCAAAAAAGAGCCTGCAATGCGAAGTCAATCCTAAGCCAAAAGAACAAAGCTGGAGGCATCACGCTATCTGACTTCAAACTATACTACAAGGCTACAGTAACCAAAACAGCATGGTACTGGTACCAAAACAGAGATATAGATCAATGGAACAGAACAGAGTCCTCAGAAATAATGCCGCATATCTACAACCATCTGATCTTTGACAAACCTGACAAAAACAAGAAATGGGGAAAGGATTCCCTATTTAATAAATGGTGCTGGGAAAACTTGCTAGCCATATGTAGAAAGCCGAAACTGGATCCCTTCCTTACACCTTATACAAAAATTCATTCAACATGGATTAAAGACTTACATGTTAGACCTAAAACCATATAAACCCTAGAAGAAAACCTAGGCATTACCATTCAGGACATAGGCGTGGGCAAGGACTTCATGTCTAAAACACCAAAAGCAATGGCAACAAAAGCCAAAATTGACAAATGGGATCTAATTAAACTAAAGAGCTTTTGCACAGCAAAAGAAACTACCATCAGAGTGAACAGGAAACCTACAAAATAGGCGAAAATTTTCTCAACCTACTCATCTGACAAAGGGCTAATATCCAGAATCTACAATGAACTCAAACAAATTTACAAGAAAAAAACAAACAACCCCATCAAAAAGTGGGCAAAGGACATGAACAGACACTACTCAAAAGAAGACATTTATGCAGCCAAAAAACACAGGCAAAAATGCTCATCATCACTGGCCATCAGAGAAATGCAAATCAAAACCACAATGAGATACCATCTCACACCAGTTAGAATGGCGATCATTAAAAAGTCAGGAAACAACAAGAGATATACCTAATGCTAAATGAGAAGTTAATGGGTGCAGCATGCCAACTTGGCTCATGGATACCTATGTAACAAACCTGCACATTGTGCACATGTACCCTAAAACTTGAAGTATAATAATAATAAAAAAAAAGAAAATAAGGCTTTTGTATCTCCTGAACTATTATTTTTCTTTACAACAAGGTATATTTATCATGGCATAGGTGTTCAATAAACATTTAATGAATGAATAAATTACAATTGTGAGCAATATAACAATGTTTTGTTCAACAACACACTGCATATAAGATGGTGGTCCCATAAGATTATAATGGAGCTGAAAAATTTACACCACCTAGTGATGTCATAACTGTCATAACACCATAGCACAACACATTACCCATGAATTTGTGGTAATGTTGGTATAAACAAATTTACTTGCTGAAAGTTGTACAGAAGTATAGCACATACAATTATGTACAGTAGATAGTACTTGATAATGATAATAACTATGTTACTGATTTATGTATTTAATATTGTATGCTTCTTATTCTTATTTTAGAATATGCTCCTTGTATGTATTTTTTTTTTTAAAGTTAACTACGAATAGCCTCAGGCAGCTATTCTTAGAAGAAGAGATTGTTGTCAAAGAAGATCACAGTTTCATGGGTGTTATTGCCCCTGAAGATCTTCTACTGGAACAAGACTTGGAGGTGGAATACAATGATATTGATTATCTTGATCTTGTGTAGGCCTAGGCTGACGTGTGAGGTTGTGTTTTAGCTCATGACAACATTTTTAAAAGTAAAAAGAAAAAGTACAAAATTAGGAAAGTCTTATTACATAAGGATATATACAAAAAATATTTTTATACAGGTATACAACGTGTTTGTGTTTACATTGTTATTGCAAAATAGTTAAAAAGCTTTAAAAATTTTAAAAATTTATGAAGTAAAAAAGTTACAGTAAGCTAATGCTAATTTACTTTTGAAGAAATTTTAAAATAAATCTACTATATCCTAAGTGTGCAGTATTTATAAAGTCTACATAAGGGTACAATGTCTTAGGCCTTCACACTCACTCACCACCCACTCAGTGACTCTTCCAGAGCACCTGCCCGGCCTGCAAACTCCATTTAAGGTAAGTGCCCTACACAAACACATTATATCTTTTATAGCATATTTTTATTATCCCTTTCCTATGTTTGTGTATGCTTAAACACACAAATACTTACCATTGCGTTACAATTGCCCAGAGTATTTAGTATGGGTTTGTAGCCTAGGAGCAATAGACATATCATGTATCCTCGGTGTGTAGTAGGCTATACCATCTAGGTTTAAGTACACTCTGTGATGTTTGCACAAGGACAAAATCACCTAACAATGCATTTCTTAGAACGTATCCTGATTGTTTAGAGATGAATAGAAAAATCATAAAGAACGAGAGAGAAATTCTTTCCTTTTTTTGTTGTTCTGTTTTTTTTTCAACAAATGTACATTCATTAAATACTATAGTTTTTGTTTTAGTTGCTGTGATTAAACAGTAAAAAAATGAGACAAACATGCTGGCACCAATGTAAATCACTTTCTAGTAAATAAAGACAGAATAAACAAGATAAATAAGCAAAATATACACAGTTGTCCCTCGGTATCTGTCAGAGATTGGTTCCAGGACCCCTTTCACTATCATAAAATCTGTGGATGCTTAAGTCCCTTAGAGTCCGCTCTCTAGTATCCTCAGGTTCTACATCTGTGCATATGGAGGGCTGGCTGTGCTACATTCGATGTTAATATGTGTTATGGAAAAAAATCAAATGGAGAGAGAAAGTTAGAGAGTATTAATGTGGGGTAGCATTTTAAACAAAGTGGCCTGGGAAGACTGGGATATTTGAGCACAGACTTGAAAGAAGTGAGACAGCGAGATGAGGAAGGTGAATTTCAGGCAAAGGTAAAAACAAGTGACAAGGTCCTAGGGAGGAGTGTGACCATAGAGGTCTTCTTCATATCTTGCTTTTTAGAAGTTTAGCCATGGCCATGCTACACACTAAAGGATACCTAGGAAGAACCCTGTAAAGCTTTTTTAAAAATCGTGATTGAAACAATATAAAATGCTTAAAAATTGTCCTGAAATGTGATCTAAGTCTAAAAAATAAGTTTAAAAAAATTAAATTCTCACAAACTGCTTTTACCAAAGCTTATTTTGTGATTTTAGATTTTTTAGGAATTCTTACATTATACAGTACCAAAAGTGTAAGAATTGTGTGACAACATTATATGATGATTAATGGCTCATACTTTAGAATCAAAGCAAAACAGGCTGACACCTCACAATTATCTCTTGCTACTTCCATGATTTAAGTACTTAGCCTCTTACAATTACTTCTAAATCTAGAGAATACCTACCTCATAGGATGGTTTTTAGGTAGAAATGAAACATCAATGGTAAAACATCACAGTGCCAAGTACTCTTCAAATGCTAGACGAACATTAGCTAAAATATTTTACAATGAATCTATACCCTCCTTCAACTTATTCCTTGTTGCTTTCAGAACCAGAATTCTATTCTGTATGTCTTAAAGTGTTAATATTTTGTCATACTAAGATTTCATACATTTTATCTAACAAAACTAAATTATTTATGTGACCATTAAGATGTATATACAAAACACGTCATTAATACCGGTTATTCATCATAAGATAAGCACAAAGTCAATATAGGGTATTTTGCTACTTTTTTATGCTTTGGTTATTATTATTCACTTATTTTGTCATAAAATATGTATATTTGGATAAATCTAAATCAGAAAATAGGACAATAAAAGTTTATACACAAGCTCAGAGACTACAAAACCACTACAAGTTGTGTGAGATTTTCAGTATGCTGTGATTTTAACTGGGTCAAAAATATGATAATATTAGTTTCATAGGGCTTCATAACATGTTTTTCTCTGCTAATTCTATTAAAATTGCCTTACACTGCAAATCTTAAGGGCAATATTAAACTAGATTGTAAATTAATGCTAAGCTTGTACAAGACAGTTACATGCTCTAATTTGCATGAATGGAGCCCATTGCCTATGCTTACAAAATTGTGTATACTTGACAGACTAAGGAAAAAGAAAGGGGTGATACAGGCCTTTGCCCCTGGATGTAAAAGACAAATAGCCTGGGGATAGCTTTGAAATGGTTCAAGGAATTTGAGCTTCTGTAAGTCAATATATGAACCAATATTGGACTATAATCATCTAGCATAATATCAGTACCAAAAAATAGTAATAATTTATGTTGTATAAACATTATAAAAAAGATTATATGTTTAAAATGTAACTTATTTTTATTTTCTATATTTGTTAAGAATAATTTATCATAAATTGTGAATTTTTTATTTCAATCTTATTTGGGGAACAGATGATGTTTGTTTACATGGACACGTGCTTTAGTCGTGGTTTCTGAGATTTTGGTGCATCCATTACTTGAGGATTGTACACTGTACCCAATGTATAGTCTTTTATCCCTCACCCCCCTCCTACCCTTCCCTCCTAGTCCCCAAAGTCCATTATTTCATTCTTATGCCTTTGTATCCTCATAGCTTAGCTCCTACTTGTAAATGTATCATGTTGATAATCTGCTATAATATTATTTATTATATACCACTATTACACCTTAATACATTTATTATTCATTTTAAAAGAGTCTAAATGTACACTGACAATGATAAATTCTTTATAAGTTTTGCTTGCATCCCTCCTTCATAGTCTTTATTGTTTGAGAGCCCATCTTATGTTTACTTTGAAAATCCAACTTTGTGTGTATGTATGTGTGTGTTTTGGAAGAGCAGGGAACACTTTTATACTCAGAGAGGTTTTAGAAGTTTTATGTGAAAGCCCTTACCAATTCTTACTTATATATACTTGATTTAATTTAATTAACACCACTGTATTCAGCTCATTCTGAATTTCTTCTCAGAGCTGAAGTCACATTTTAAAGCAAAAAAGGACATTCTCAATATCCAATGACTATTTCCCCCCCAAAAAAATTAGTATTGTAGGCAGAATTTTAAATGGCTCCCAAAATTTCTGCTCCATGATATACAATGCCTATATAATTCACTTTCCTTTAACGTATGTGGAACTCATACGAATATGATAGATTTAACTCCCATGCTTCTATTTCGTTACATGGCAAACGAGAAGGAATTGTTCAGATGTAATTAAGGTCATTAATCTATTTACTTGGTGTTAATAAAATGGAAGATCACCCTGAGTGTCCCTGAACTAATTAGGTGACTCTTTCAAAGGGGTTTTTAAGTCACAAACTTTGAAGATGCAATCTGCCATGTTTTAAAGAGCCCCACATTTCAAGAAAGAGTGGGAGCTACTAGGACATGAAGAGTCTGTAAGAAGCTGAGTTTTGCTGGTAACTACTTGAGTTTAGAAGAGCGCTGCAAGCTCCTGAAAGAGGCGCAGCATGGCCAACTCATAGATTTCACCCCCATGAGATTATGAGCAGAGGGTCCAGTTATTCCTGCTTGAACTCCTAACCTAGGAAAACTGGAAGATAATAAATGCATGCTATTCTAAGATGCCAAGTTTTTGATAATTTTTTTAGTACTCAGCTAATGTGTTTATTGACTGTAACGTTGTAGTCAGAAGACAAACTAAGCTAACTCTACCTGCTAAAATTTCTGTCAGATTCATGAAAAAGAATCAAATAAATATGTTAAGTTCATACACCTGAAACCATTTAAGAACTCATGGTTCTTTTATGTGTAACTCTTATAATTTATATTTGGAGTGATGTGAATGTGATATTTTTTATGTGTGTGTGTATGTACATATATAGGTTTTTATCTGTATATGTGTGTATGTACATATATAGGTTTTTGTCCATGGTACCTGGCTTATAACTCCCATAGTGCTTGTGATAATGTTGAGGGACTTTAGGTCTCAGAGGAAAGCTTCAGAAAACAGAATCTTTCTATTTGATCTTCTGCTGCTCTCTTTTAACCTGCCTAAAACAGAACTCTAATCTGATTGTGGGGCATGCAACTCTCATTCCAGAGAGGGTCCTGCCTCATATCCTGGAGGAAAGAATACTGCACAGAGAGGCAGAAGAATATGAACAGGCCTTGCTGGCTTTCCCACTCAGTCCATTAGCATTAGATCATGTCATTTTTTTTTTCAGTCACATTTCTACATGGTTGTCAGTCATGCCTATCCAGTTTTCTCCACAAAAAAACCCAAGAGGACAGGACTCAAAGAGCTTCCAGATAATGAAAGACGTGGAGGTTCCTGAAGGGTGGCACACCTGTGGAGGGCATGGAAGCCCCACAAACTTTCTCGTGTGCCTTGCTCTATGTCTGTTCATTGTATCCTTTGTAATAGCCTTTATAATAAACCAGTAAATGTAAATTAGAGTTTGTGTAAGTTCTGTGTGCTGCTCTAGCAAATTAATCAAACTCAAAAAGGGCGTTGTGGAACCCCAACTTTTGGCTGGTTAGACAGAAGTTCTGGAAGCCTGGACGTACAACTGGTGCCTGAAGTGGAGGCAGTTTTTGGGACTGAGCCCTCAGCCTGTGGTATCTAAGGCTATCTCTGGGAAGATAGCATCATAATTGAATTGAAGAACACTCAGCTCATCTCTATTGTTTGTGTGGAAACAAAACCTCACACATTTGGTCACAGAAGTATTCTGATGATGATTGTTGTTGAAGTGTGAGCACAGAGGAAAAAATGCTTATTTCTGACAGGTGTTGAAGGGCATTTTTTTTTTTTTTTTTTAGACAGAGTCTAAAAAAAAAGCTGGAGTGCAGTGGTGTGATCTCAGCTCGCTGCAAGCTCCGCCTCTCGGGTTCACGCCATTCTCCTGCCTCAGCCTCCCAAACAGCTGGGACCACAGGAGCCCGCCACCACGACTGGCTAATTTTTTGTATTTTTTATTTATGTAGAGATGGGGTTTCACCATGTGGGCCAGGATGGTCTCAAGCTCCTGACCTTGTGATCCGCCTGCCTCGGCCTCCCAAAGTGCTGGGATTACAGGCATGAGCCACTGTGCCTGGCCGAAGGGCATTTTTATGTATTCTTACAATATGTAATCTAAAGGTTTTACATACCTTATACTTTTATCATAATTTGATACCTAAAATTACTAACACAAAATAATAATGTTATAATTGAAATATAATCCATAAAACATGTGTATCAATCCTGGTATGTTTTGATGTTTCACAGTTTAGAAAATTGGAGGGATGATTTTTTTTGAATTTTTTGAAAATATGGTCATATCTTCCTTTTCCCCTTTTGAAAAAATAGCACAATTCATACTAGCTTAGAGGTACAGGATTTTGTTGAACACTCTCTGTCTATATATATATATATATATATATATGTATATATTTCCTTCATTAGGAAAAAAGGGTATTTTTTCCAGATTCACTTAACAAAAAGTTGAAATTTTCTTAGATTAGTCCCAGCCTGACAATTTCACTGTTACAGTGTTCAAGATACAAGATATATTACACATTTGTGCTATTGCAAACATCTCATGGAAAGGTGAAAAATCAGTTCAACATCTCATACAGAAAGCATATTGCTTTCACAGAGCTGTGTTAAGAAAGGTTCTGAGGCTGCAGACAAACCCAGAAAGATATAGAGGGCTGGCATCTTTCAGAGCATCTGTCTTCACATATGAGCAACAGTATTTGCCATCAACAACCTAATTATTTTTCCCTTGTATACTCTATATTTTAGTTTTCTATTGCTACATAACAACCAACAATTATCACAAACTTAATGACTAAAAACGGAGAGGTTGTTGCAATAAAAACCTGTATTTCCCAGGAGTCCAGAGCTACCTAAGCCTTATTAAAGATTAAAAATAGTTTGCTGAGAATGGTGGTTTCCAGCTTCATCCGTGTTCCTACAAAGGACATGAACTCATCATTTTTTATGGCTGCAGCACACCAACACGGCACATGTATACATATGTAACAAACCTGCACGTTGTGCACATGTACCCTAAAACTTAAAGTATAAAAAAAAATTTTAAAAAGATTAAAAATAATCTTATTTCTTGTGTGTTACTGATTTGTCTTCTTTGTTACCGTTTTCTTTTCAAATTTGCATGTATGTTTCACCCTAAACCAACAGTTCTTAATCAATGATGTATATTATAATTACTTCCTATGGATGTTAAATTCAGCTGCCTAGCCGAGCACAGTGGCTCACCCCTGTAATGCCAGCATTTTGGGAGGCCAAGGTGGTCAGATCACGAGGTCAGGAGATAGAGACCATCCTGGCTAACATGGTGAAACCGCATCTCTAACAAAAAAAACACAAAAAATTAGCCAGGCGTTGTGGCGGGCGCCTGTAGTCCCAGCTGCTAGGGAGGCTGAGGCAGGAGAATGGCGTGAACCCAGGAGGCGGAGCTTGCAGTGAGGCCATATCGCGCCACTGCATTCCAGCCTGGGCAACAGAGCGAGACTCCGTTTCAAAAAAAAAAAAAAAAAAAATTCAGTTGCCTGAGCAACAATTCCAGAGGTTATAAGTTCAGAAATTATGTGGTGGAGCCCAGGAAACTTTCTGCCTAGTGTAACCCTGGGGGTTGTGATTTATAATAGACCAAACATTAATAAGCAAATGAATATTTTGGACATTTTGAAGGGTTAAATATTTTTACTTTGATAACTTCTTTAAAAATTGTATTGTCTTATTTTATTATAATATTTATAATTTAAGTATCTCTTCCCCTAAACGCCAAGCTTTCTGCTTTATTGGTCTTTAATCCATTTTACAAAATGTTTACACATTTTTCAGACATTAATTCTTGTGATCAATCTACAATTGCATTGACTTTTATATTGAGAACTTTCATGAATTTTAGTACCATTCTCATGTATTTAGCTGTAACAAATCCTTTTGTTGTTGTTTTTAGTATCTTTTCCAATTAGCTTCTGCTATTTTATTGTTTTATTCTTCAGTATAGTTTATTTTCTCTCTTAAAAATTTGCCTTTAAATATTAAATTTTATATAGTTGGTCTTTTTAATTATTTTTAAGTTTAAACTTCATCTTAATTTTAAAATTTTAATTTATTGTATAGCTTTATTTTTGGTATCTCTTTATTTTATTCTTATGTAATATCTTTGCTGTATCTTTTTCTTTATTTTATGTTAAAATTCAGCTGCCTGAGCAATAATTTCAGGGGTTATAAGTTCAGAAGTTCTGTGGTAAAGCCCAGGGATTTTTAACATTTTAAATATTTAATAGTTTTTCTCTTTTATAATAACTATCCCTTAGTAAGTTTAGCTATAAAGCTATGAGTATTGGTAGCAGAAAATTAGAGCCTTGCTACTGCAAATGTTTCTGTGTTCCATAAACATAGTGTTCCTCCAATGAATTAATCATACAAATACTAATACTGTCCTCTTGAAGACTCTAGGAGAGTCAGATGATCAGATCAACAAGTTAACTACACTTGGCTAATACATATATTAAATATCCAAATAATTATTGAAAAGGGATTGCCTCCTGACATTTCACACCATTACTACTTAGATGAAGACTTTCTTTTCTCGAAATATATGGTGTTCAGCAAACACAAACATTGGTGTTTGAAAATTATACCAAATGGCCAAAAGGGTAAGAAATCAAACAGGGTAATCATTCCGAAGGAGTGATATAGCAGGCAGCCCCTGTATGAACTCTGAGAAGCCAAATGTTGTTAAAGCCAATAACTGTTTATGCAACAAGGTACAGTAGGAAGTCCATGGTTAGATTCTTGAACTGATTGTAAATCAATACCACTTATATAGTGCTCTCATTTCTGATTTATTTTCCTTCTTCGCAGAGCCAGGGACATTGTTTGGTTTGAGGCACACGTTGCCGTTATATTTCTCACTATGGTTGTAAAAGAAAAGCCTTACAACACATTTGATATTTCCTATTAATATACAAATGAACTTTATTTCTACTATCATAGCATTTTACAAGATCCCTTTACACTCACTTATCCCTGGAGCTACTGTCTATCCTTCTCCCCTTTTTTGATAACAAAATCCCTTGAAATACTTGTATATAATTACTGGCTACTATTTTTCTACTGTTCTCCAACTCTTTTGTGTTGAACTCACTCCAATCAAGTACTTGATCCCAGCACTCCATTGGAACTGTTTTATCGATATCAACAATGACCTCTAGGTTGCAAAAAACAATGGCCACTATTCAATTCTCTTCTGACTTCATTTCTCAGTAATATTTGATGCAAGTGATCATTATCTCCTTTTGCAAACTCCTCTACCTCCTTTTTGTATATTGATTTCTAAAACATTGTATTCTGTTAATTTTATTTTTCTCTCACTTTTCCTCATTCTCTTTTACTGGCACCTCTTCATCTCACTGACTGTTAAAGTTATAGTATTATGTGGTCAGTCTTCAGACCTAGGCTTGTTTTCTATCTAAAATTACTCCTTTGATGAATTAATCCAGTTTCATATTGGTAAGTCTACATGCAAAACATAGTCAGTCTTCTCTCCATTTATTTATAGACAACTGTCCATGAAACATCACCATTTACATATCAAATGGGCATTTCAAATTTAATGTATCCAAATGTCAGAGTCAAATTCTTTCAAACTGTTCCCCTGCAATGTCGACCTAAATATTAAATAACAACTCCCTTTCTTGGCGCTCAGTTCAAGAAAATTAGACCCATTCTTCAATTTTCTTGTTTTCTCACAACCTACATATCATCCACGAAAAGATCTTTATCATTCTGCCTGAAAATTTTTTCCAGATTTTGACAGTTATTCACCTTATCTACTGCTGCAACTTTAGTTCAAGCCACTGTAATCTCTGGCTTACAGTTGCTTTGACCAACAGCTTTCCATTTAGTCTTCCTGCTTCCCATTTTCCCCTTTAGTATATTCGCAATATTGCCATCAGAGTGGCCTTATTAAAACTTAGTCACAACTTGTTTCTTATCTGCTACCAAGTCTTCCCATCTCACTCATAACTAAAATCAATATCTTTATAATAGTATAATAGCCGAATGTAATCTAACCTTCCTGTTTCCTCTTATCTCATTTCCTGCTACTCTTTTCTTCACCCATTTCAGTTGTCCAGCATGTTCCCACCTCAGGATCTTCGCTCTTACACTCTCTTCTTCCTGGAATTATCCTGCCCAACATCATCCTCTAATCATTCCTCTAGATACTTACATATTCCCTTAAATGGTTCCTTTACTCCTTGCTATGGACTGAATGTATCCCCTGCAGAATTCATATGTTGAAGGCCTAACACCCCACGTGACTGTATTGAAGACAGGGTCTTTAGGAAGATGACTGAGATTCACTGAGGTTATACCGGCGGATTCCATCCTGATGGAACTAGTGCCCTTAAAAGAAGAAGAGGAGACAGCAGAGCTTGCTCTCCACCACGTGTAGACACAGTGAGAAGGCAGAAGCCTGCAAGCCAGGAAGAGAGCACTCACCAGAAACTGACTATTTTGGCACCTTGATTTTGGACTTCCAGCTCCCATAACTGTGAGAAAATTAATTTCTGTTGTTTAAGCTCCTTAGTTTGTGGTATTTTGTTATGACAGCCTGAGCGGACTAATACACTTCCCTAACTCATTTAAAATTGTACTTTCTTCCATCATTTTCTAACTACTCGTCTCCTTTATTTTATTCCATAGCATTCATCATAATCTAATATACTACCTATTTTACTAATTTCATTCTTTTTCTCCCCAGTAAAATATAAAATAAATAAAAATTTTGTGTGTGTGTGTAGGATTCACTGTTATATCCCCTACATATAGACCAGTACCTGAAACAACAGGTGCTCAATAAATATCGATGAACTAAATAAAAGAACATGTGGATACATAAATAATTTATATTTCTTGAGCATATAATCTTATAAAAATCATTGTATGAAACATTTTGTGTGTATTAGCTTATCCAATTTCACAACACTCCTATGAAGTAACTGCTTCTGTTAGCCCCTATTTTGAGAAAAATATTGATGCAAAGAGATGTTAAATAACTTGGCCAAAATTACTCATATGGTAAGTGTGTGAGCTGGGATTGTAAAAAGGCCATTGTTTAGTAGCCTCCATGCTTGCATTCACTGTGAGACTGATTCAGTACTCATAAATATTTACTACTAATTTAAAGTACCTCTCTGACATTACATTTCTGCCTTCCAGGACTCAACCATATAGGCAAAAGCTACCCTTCAATGAACCAATGTGACTTGAGCCATAGTAACCCCCAACCAGGCTTATTAGTTTATACTTACGTTTCATTTTATGAAGAATCCTCAGAATCTCCTCATCACTTGAGTAATCTATCTCTCCGCCATTTTCTATAAGATTACTTATTTTCTATATGATACACTTGAGAATGACACATCAATGCTAGAGACAGTATCCATATGGAAGAAACTTTCCTTTTTTTATGGAGAAAAAGATGAACCCTTCTTGTGTGAGACAAACCTACCCCATTTTTCCCAAGACCCAGAGTGAAATTATTTTGTCAGGCTGGACTCTCTAATAGGTAACAAACTCTACACAGCTCAATGGGCAGGTATATTATACATTAATTCCATTATTGTTTGACATTATCTATTTATTATCTTTTTTCTTATGAACATTAACTTGTTCACAATGGAATGGATACTGCTCCTTTATTTACTTAAGGCACAATCTTCGTAAAATAATTATGTTTGGTAAAGAGTAAGGCAACTTAAAACAAATTTTACTTGAAAGATTTTTTTTAATCTACCTCAAGTGTATCAAGGGAGAGTTTATCCTCTCTTGAACTGTTCATACTTGAAAAGCTTCTTTTATCCAAGTTTTGTTTCAAAAAATGTGAGGAAATGATTTGCAGTTTGTAAAACATTCAGGCACTAAAATAAATAAATGAACAGACACTAAAAATGTTAATGTAGAGATGTGAAGCAAAATTAGAAGAGGCCATCAGTATGGTACTATTAAATCTTACTCTAAAATGTATTTTGTTTCAACATCTCAGACAAAAAGAACACAGCTCCTTCATAAGTGTGAGGACCTAGGTTTGGCTAATAGAGTCATAGTGAAGAGTGATCCTGGAACTGACATTTTAGAGCATGTATTTAGGAAATGCCATTGCAGGAATTTAGATTTTTCAGCTATGCTTATTTTTCTCAGCTTTACAAGTCAAGGTTAACTGCACTACAAAAGTTTTTGATCAGTTCTAGAAATGTCTCTCTTATTCAATACAATTTACTTGAAAAATAAAATATTAAATATATTTTTTCCAGTCCACATAGATTTTCAAACAACTTAAAATGATAGGCTTCAAATATTACAATTTTAAAAATATTTTATAACTTTTTCTGGTATAATTTTGTCTGATTTAACACTAATATTTTCAGGGTGAACAACATTAAGTGCTATACCAAAGAAAAATTTTAATGATCTAAAAAAACAAAAGTTTATTTATCAAAAATGTCCAATGCTGATTTCTGGGAGAGCTCTGCTTCATGTAATCAATCAGGAACCCTCTATCTTCAACTGTGTCACTCCTCCTTATTCAATACATGACTCTCAGGGTCATCTTGGGTTGAAATTTAGTTACCAGATAGGGGCCAAGGGAATACATAAAAGGTTGTATGAGTCGTTTTTAAAGTTAGGCTTGGAATTTACTTATGTCATTTCTGCCAACATTCCATTGTCCAGAACCAAGTGTTTTTGCTCCACTTAATAAAAGCAGACGGAAAAATAAAAGGAATTTTAGCTCTGTGTAAATGAAAGAAAATAAGATAGAGAATGATAAGAACAGCTTTTTTTTTTTTTTTTTGCCACAGACTACCCTTCTTTCACAACTATTTATTTGTTCTCTTCTCAAATATGTATTACATTCTGTGTCTCACCAAAGCGGGCAAATCAAAGTTCCACCCAATTTTTGCATTTTGCCCAAAGGCCAGAAGTTCTGGATGTTGTGCTATATTCTATATTAGGGTTAGATCTGGCTGTTATGAATTAATAACAAGTTATTTCTCGCCAATCTCAATCCTCCACACACAGACATGTACAGACACACACATGCACACATACATACACACACACACACAGAGAGAGAGAGAGAGAGAGTAAACTAAAGTGGAATGTTCCAAAAATAGAAATACAGCATGCACAGAAGAGTTATTCATCCAAAATTATTGTGAAATCTCTCTGGGAAAACAAGGTAAAGGTCTCAACCTTGGTGGAGCAGAGATTCCTCCAATAGGCTACGATTCTTGTCTTTAGGAGAAACTACTTTATTTTTTCTCCTTGGTCCCCGATTATACTCTTTTCCCTCCACTTCCCTTACCCTGGTTTGGAGAGGTAACTAGAAGTTTTTCTTGCTTCAGGGATGAGAAATGATTGCTGCATACTTTCAGCTTGAGGAAGCATGGGAGCCTGAAGATAGTTTAATATCCAAGATAAGCAAATGCCTTTTTAAAATGTAGTCAATACATTTTAAAAGATGAAATAAAATGCACTTCTTTTAAGGTAAATGAAAAATTCTATCAAATTTTACACCCACGTGGCCAACACCATAATCTGGATATAGAATAGTCTCTTCACATCCCTAACACATTTTTGTACTTATTTTGTGCAGTCAGAATTTCACCACTCAAAACACAAGTATTCCCTGATAGATTTTTTTGTCACTATCTAGAATAATCTTCTAGAATTTACTCTAAGTGGAATCATATATAATGTACTCTTTTGTGTCTGGCATTCTAACAGCATAATGTGTTTCAGGTTCATCTATGTAGTTGCATTTATCAGTAGTTTGCTCCTTTTTATTACTGAGTATTATTCCTTTGTATAGTTATACCAAAATTAGTTGGTAGAAATATAGATTGCCTCAGATTTTTAACTACAACAAATATAACTCTTTTTTGGCCAATCTCATATTCTATATTAACAAAACTAACTTTTTTCTACAAATTTCTCAATTATTTTTTACTTTTATGATTGTGCCTTTCTCTTTTCTCTCTCTTTTCTTCTGCTCACCTGACCACCCCCACCATCGCTCTCCTCTCCCCTCTCCCTCTTTTCCTTTTACCTCTCAATGATATTTATTTTAAAGGATCATAAGGCATTAGTTGAGGAAATCACCTAATTTAAACTTCACAAGGAATTGTTCAATTGAAACATTTTCTGTGTTTTGGTCAATCAAAATCTTATTCAGGCCTCTCAATAGCTCTTTGGAATCTAAAAGCAGCTGGTTTTCCATTTTTTCCAGGCCGCAGATTTACAGAATCATCCTATTTCTTCCCATTTCTGCTTGTTAGTGAGCAAACATTTTTCTTATATCTTGCCAACATAAAAAATAAAAAAGTATATATCAATGACATTCTGTTTTCCTACCTCTTTACTTAGATTTAAATGCCCAAGGGAGATGTGTTGCACCTTTCAAGTTATCTCAGTATCTTATTCTATCTGGATGCTATAACAAAAATACAGTTGTTCCTCAGTATCCATGGGAGATTGGTTCTAGGGTCTTCTATGAATACCAGAATTCATGGATGCTCATGCTACTTATATAAAATGGCAGAATATTTCATATGGCTTCTGTACATTATCTTATATACATTAAATCATCTCTAGATAGCTTGTAATACCTAACACAATGTAAATGCCATGTAAATAGTTATTATACTCTATTGTTTAGTGAATAATGACCAAAAACCTTTGTGCAGGTTCAGTACAGGCACATTTAAAAAAATACTTTCAATTTGAGGTTGGTTGAATTTAGGTATGCAGAAGCCACAGATGTGGAGGGTCTGCTGTACCATAAACTGAGTGGCTTATAAACATCAGAATTTTATTTCTCAGGGTTCTGGAGGCTAGAATGTCCAAAATCAAGGCACCAGCAGATTTAGTGTCTGGGGAGAGCCCGCTTTCCGGTTCACAGATGATGCCTTCTCACTGTGTCTTCACATGGTGGAAAGGCTAGAGGTCTCTCTAGGGTCTCTTTTATAAGGCCACTAGTCCCATTCATGAGGGCTACACCCTCATGACCTTATCATTTCCCAAAAGCCTCACTTCCAAATAACATCACCTCGAAGCTGAGGATTTCAACATGTGAATTTGGGGGAGAAACAAATATTCAGACCACAGTACTTGGGTAACCATTTTAACATACATCCTCCCATTCAGCCAGGCAGCCTGTTTTCCCCCTTTCATGCTTCCTATCTGTCAAAACACTAAAATAACAATACAACTGTCTTAGATTTTGGTTTTAGTCACAACTCAAATCCAAATATTCTTTTCTTTTTTCTTCAATCAAACAAATCTTCACAGTAGTTTTTATGTAAGATACTATATGCCACTTAATTACTTATTAGATTGCAAAATTATCAAGCAAAATTCTAAAAGCAGTGTTTACAGGCAGCAACTCTGTGGAGAGCTCTATTATGAGAAATGCAATTGTTTTGAGCGTTTATAAAACTTTGACTTATTTTCAGGAATCAATCACACACTAAATTGTAACGAGCTTCTTATACATCAGGCTTCTCCCTTACAATGGTATTTTGTTTAGAGTCAGCATTATTGGGACAAATCACTTACCACATACTATGACATAGGAATGGATTCTGGCCCTGTTTCTTTGAAGTTACTTATTAATTATCTGATATCATTTGGGTTAGCTGAAATACACAAATAACATGATTTAACTGTCTTCAGCCATGCCAATGTTCAGGTAAACAATTGCAAACAGATATCAGCTTTCCCAGAGTCACTCTAATGAGAATGTACTTAACTATCTTCTTTAAACACAACCATTTAGACTGAGGATATTTTTATGACATGAATCCATGTATCTCTAAAGTAGAAGCTTTTCCAGTTTTTCTCTAAAGTAGAATTCTCTTTCCCAACCTCAGTGCCTCTTGAGCCCAGACAGCTAACCTAGGCTTTAGCTAAAGCTATAATATAGAATCTAGAGATATGGACTGAAGAAGGCACTGCACAGAATCTCTTCTGGAGGGTTACAGCTTTTGGAGTCATCCAGTTTTCCCAGGCTTAAGTGTCACAGTGAGAGATTGCACCTACTGGGGGCTTATTGTTGTCACCAACGACCGGTCCTGAAATACACTAGGGTCTGATGAAGTAAACTGGAACTCCAGCTTCTGGAGATAACTCTGGTACTTCTGGAAGCTTACAAGCAACAATTAATGATTTTTTTTTGTTCTCATTAAGAGGGTAGGTTTCTGTTGTTTGCAGTCAGATGCTGATTCATTGAGAATACTAAATATTGTTTCCGCTTTTGGTGTATACCATTAACATTTTGCAAAAATGTAATTCATTCAGTGACATAAAAATATATTTTGGAAACAAATTTTCTTTGATTTTTTTGGTTTTTGGTCTGACATAATGCATGCAAATTTTCAAGAAATTAATACCCAGCATAGTCAAGAAACTCAAACAACTCAAGAGCAAAAACAAAAAGCAAAAAACGACAAATAATCCAACTGGAAATGGATAAATGAACTGAATAGAAATCTCTCAAAAGAAGACATACAAATAGACAATAAATATACATAAAAATGTTCAGCATCACTAAGCATCAGCAAATTGTAAATCAGAACCATAATGAGATAGTATCTTCCTCTAGTTCAAATGACTGCTATGAAAAACGCAGAAGTTAACAAGTTCTTGCAAGGATGTGTAGAAAGAAGTACTCGTATACATTGTTGGTAAGAATGTAATTAGTACAGCCATTACAAAAAACAGAAAGAAGTTTCCTTAAAAAACTAAAAAAAACTAATATATAATCCAGCAATGCCAGTACTGGATCCAATCTTATACTCTTTCCAAAAAAAGGAAATTAGAATGTCAAAAAAATTCGTATGTGAAATCTGCATTTTCACATTTATTGCAACACTATTCACAAGAGCCAACATATGGAAATCAACCTAAGTGTTCATCAGCCGATGAATTGATAAAGGAAATGTTGTGAATACACACTATTTCACCATACGAAATAAGAAAATTCTGTCATTCGTGGAAACATGGATGAGCTTGGAGGACACTAGGTTAAGTGAAATAAGCCAGGTACAGAAAGATAAGTACCACATTTTTTTATTCAGATGTGGAAGCTAAAAAATTTGATCTCAAAGAAGTAGAGAGTAAAAGAGTGGTTATTAGAGGCAAGGGAAAGTAGCAGGAAGAGGAAGATAGATAAAGGGTGGTTAACAGATACAAAAGTACAGCTAGATGGGAGAGAAAAGTTCTGGTCTTCTACAGGACTGTAGAATCACTATAACTAACAACAATTTTTTATATATTTTGAAATAATTAGAAGAGCAGATTTTGAATGTTCCCAACACAAAGAACTGATAAACGTGTGAAGTGATGAATATGGTAATTACTCTGATTTGATCATTATACATCATATACATAAATCAAAATATCATACTGTACCCCATAAATATGTACATTAGTTAAGTGTCAATAATAGCAAAAAATAAGCATAACCACATCATTAGAAATGTACTGAAACCAGTATTACCATAACTATTTAAAGGTAAAGAAAGTATGCAATTGAGAGAAATATATTTAATACTCATTTAAGTGTAACTAGGGTTTTGTTTTGTTATTGCTGTTGACTCCAGGTGCACTGATTTATAATAATCTTGTTTATAGTGTGCTTTCATTGTAGCTCCATGCATAACATCTTTTATTAATTGATATCAATATGTATAATGTGTGTTTTTATTAAATGATAACATCCAGTTACAAGAAAACTAAAAACTGCTTCTATACAAGTGTCTTCCCTCCTCTGTACTGGAAGCTTGCAGCCTTCCATCAGAGATAAACACTATCAGAAGTTTGGGAATGTAATTATCCTGATTTTTGTCAATTTATTTTTTCATATATGTTTAAAGTATATTTTTTGACTTTTAGATATTTTTGAACTTTGTAAAAAATTGTTTTCTTATTTTTCCATAGGAGTGTATTTCCTATATTCTGTTGAGGGTAGCTGTCATTTAGTCATCTATTTTTCACTGCTTTATGTAATATTTTTTATAAGATCTACTAAAATATATTTACCTATTTTTCTTATTAAGAGCACTTTAATCTTTACATTAACTTTTAAATTTTAGAACAGTTTTATATTTACAGAAAAATTGTAAATATGGTACAGAGTTTCATATTACCTGCTCCCACCAACCCCCCACCATAAGCACACATAGTTTCCCTTATTATTAACATCTTGCATTAGTATGATATATTGGTTACTATTAATATGTATTAGTCCGTTCTCACATTGCTAGTTGCTAATAAAGACATACCTGAGACTGGGTAATCTATAAAAAGAGAGGCTTAATTGACTTGCAGTTTTTCAGGGCTGGGGAGGCCTCAGGAAACTTATAATTATGGCATAGAGGGAAGCAAACACATCCTTCTTCATATGGTAGCAGCAAGGAGGCACGCCAAGCAAAAGGGGAAAAGACCCTTATAAAACCATCATATCTTGTGAGAATTCACTCACTATCACGAGCAACATGGAGATAACTGCCCCCATGATTCAATTACCTTCCACTGAGTCCCTCCCATGACATGTGGGGATTATGGGAACTACAATTCAAGATGAGATTTGGGTGTGGACACAGCCAAACTATATCCTAATGTGACCAATATTGATGCATTGTTATAAACTAAGGTCCATTTCTATTTAGATTCTATTAATTTTATTTAATTACTTTTTCTGTTCCAGAATCTCATCCAATATACCATATTACATTTAGTTGCCGTGCTTCTCAGGCTCTTCTCAGCTTTGTTTCTCAGACTTTCCCCTTGTATTTGATGACCTTGACAGTTTTAAGGCACACTGGCCAGGTATTTCGTAGAGTTTCTCTCAAGTGAAATGTGTCCATTTTTTGGTTTTGGTTTGTTTGTTTGTTTTATAATTAGGTTTATGGTTTTTAGTGAAGAGGACCACAGAGTTCTGTGTCATTTTCATCACCTCATATTAAGGGTACAGAGCATTGACATGACTGTATTAGTTCTTTTTGTGCTGCTATAAGAAAATATCTGAGACTAGGTAATTTACAAATAACAGAAATGTATATATTTAACAGTTATTGAGGCTGGAAAGTGCAAGGTAAGACACTGGCATCTGGTGAGGGCCTTCTTGCTACAACATCACATGACAGAAAAAGAAAGGATGAAGCACAAGAGAACAAAGCCTTTCCTGTGAGCCTTTTTTATGACAATCTATTCATGAGCCCTCATGACCTAAATACTTTCCATTGGGCCCTTCCTCCCAACACTGTCTCATTGGAGATTAAGTTTTCAGCACTTGATTTCTGGGTGACAGATTCAAACCATACAATCACATATTGCTTTGTATGTTTTTTTGTTTTGTTTTGTTTTGTTTTGTTTTGATAAACTGAATAAGATTTAAGTTCTAACACTTTAATAGGGTTTCTCCACTGTAAAGTTATTTGTTTATCTCCTTTCCATACTACTTTTGAAAGGAAGTCACTATATGCAACCTACTCTTAAAAAGTGACACTTTATGCTCCACTTCCTTGAAAGCAGAGTGTTTACATAAATTATTTGGAAATCTCTGCCTGGGAGATTTTTTTCCCACTGCTATGGTTTGAATGTGTCCCCTCCAAAATTCTGGTGTTAGAATTTTTTTTTAATTTTTTTTTATTATTATACTTTAAGTATTAGGGTACATGTGCACAACGTGCAGGTTTGTTACATACGTATACATGTGCCATGTTGGTGTGCTGCACCCATTAACTCGTCATTTAACATTAGGTATATCTCCTAATGCTATCCCTCCCCTCTCTCCCACACCACAACAGGCCCCAGTGTGTGATGTTCCCCTTCCTGTGTCCATATGTTCTCATTGTTCAATTCCCACCTATGAGTGAGAACATGCGGTGTTTGGTTTTTTGTCCTTGCGATAGTTTGCTGAGAATGATGGTTTCCAGATTCATCCATGTCCCTACAAAGGACATGAATTCATCATTTTTTATGGCTGCATAGTAGTCCATGGTGTATATGTGCCACATTTTCTTAATCCAGTCTATCATTGATGGACATTTGGGTTTATTCCAAGTCTTTGCTATTGTGAATAGTGCCACAATAAACATACGTGTGCATGTGTCTTTATAGTAGCATGATTTATAATCCTTTGGGTATATACCCAGTAATGGAATGGCTGGGTCAAATGGTATTTCTAGTTCTAGATCCCTGAGGAATCGCCACACTGACTTCCACAATGGTGGAACTAGTTTACAGTCCCACCAACAGTGTAAAAGTGTTCCTATTTCTCCATATCCTCTCTAGCACCTGTTGTTTCCTGACTTTTTAATGATCACCATTCTAACTGGTGTGAGATGGTATCTCATTGTGGTTTCGACAAAAGAGGATACAAACAAATGGGAAAACATTCCATGCTCATGGATAGGAAGAATCAATATCATGAAAATGGCCATACTGCCTAAGGTAATTTATAGATTCAATGCCATCCCCATCAAGCTACCAATGACTTTCTTCACAGAATTGGAAAAAACTACTTTAAAGTTCATATGGAACCTAAAAAGAGCCTGCATTGCCAAGTCAATCCTAAGCCAAAAGAACAAAGCTAGAGGCATCACGCTACCTGACTTCAAACTATACTACCAGCCTACAGTAACCAAAACAGCATGGTACTGGTACCAAAACAGAGATATAGACCAATGAAACAGAACAGAGCCCTCAGAAATAATGCTGCATATCTACAGCCATCTGATCTTTGACAAACCTGACAAAAACAGGAAATGGGGAAAGGATTCCCTATGTAATAAATGGTGCTGGGAAAACTGGCTAGCCATATATAGAAAGCTGAAACTGGATCCCTTCCTTACACCTTATACAAAAATTCATTCAAGATGGATTAAAGACTTAAATGTTAGACCTAAAACCATAAAAACCCTAGAAGAAAACCTAGGCAATACCATTCAGGACATAGGCGTGGGCAAGGACTTCATGTCTAAAACACCAAAAGCAATGGCAACAAAAGCCAAAATTGACAAATGGGATCTAATGAAACTAAAGAGCTTCTACACAGCAAAAGAAACTACCATCAGAGTGAACAGGTAACCTACAGAATGGGAGAAAATTTTCACAACCTACTCGTCTGACAAAGGGCTAATATCCAGAATCTACAATGAACTCAAACAAATTTACAAGAAAAAAAAAAAAACAACCCCATCAACAAGTGGGCGAAGGATATGAACAGACATTTCTCAAAAGAAGACATTTATGCAGCCGAAAGACACATGAAAAAATGCTCATCATCACTGGCCATCAGGTGTTAGAACTTAATGGGCAATGTGGTAAGGTATTTAAGAAGTGATTCCATCATGAGGGCTCCTCTTCTGGTGAAAATTTAGGTGATAAAACCTTCCACCTCTGCCAGGTGAGGATATATTATTCCTCCCCTTAAGAGGATGCATTAGGAAGGCATCATCTTGGAAGCAGAGACTGGGCTCTTACTAGACAGTGATCATGCTGATGCCTTCTGACCCGGGATTTTCTAACCTCCAGAAGAGTGACAAAATGTATTTCTGTTGTGTATAAATTATCTCGTGTGTTGTAGTCTGCTATAGCAGCACAAATGGACTAAGACATCTACAATATTTATTTATCCAATCATTTATTTACAATAATATGAACTCATAGATATTTATTTTACAATCTGGGTTACAATCCAATACTATTTGATTTTCTTTTTGAGAAAATTGTTCTACTTTTGGTTAATGGAAGTTCTTTCAGTTCCTTTTAGCATACTTCCATCATTTTTTATGTGTGTTCACTTTTACTTCTTATTTTTGAGTTTTCTCATACTTTTTTGGTGCTACTATAATCACCTAATTCTTTTATTATTACTATGATTACTTTTAAATATTGAATTATATTTAGATCAATTTAAAAAGAAGATATTTTGTTTTACCTCCATTTATTCGTTCTTCAATGCTCTTGATTTACATAGATTTGAATCATTAATATATATCATGTTCTTTTTTCCTGAAGATATTTTAAAATTTCCTACAGGGAAAATCAGGTGGTAATATATTTGCTCAGATTTCTGCTTTGTCAAAGTAAGTTTTTTAAAAAAAAAAACTTTTAATGATAATTTAATTACGTGTAGAATTCCAGATTGGTGGTTGCTTTTTCTTTTCAACATTTTAGTATTAAAGTGTACTTGTTTCTTCGCATAGTTTCTGATAAGAAGTCACCATATTTAGAATCTAAGTTCCACTATAAGATGCTTTATCTCACACCTCGTTTTCCAACTTCTTTCAAGAATGTTTCTGTCTTTGCTTTTCTATAGTTTTGTTAAGGCAACCCAGCAATCATGGGATGAATTTATACCCAAAATTTGGTTCAGATACTAAGACCGATGAAGCCACACACTCACTAAGAAAGTATGAAAAAGTTCATTATTAACATAAGGAAATCCGTTGGAAGAAGATAGTGGGCCACCGAAGCTGGTCCTAAAATGGCTTGAGAAATTGGAGAAAAGAGACTGATTTAGGCTTTTTATGGTTCTTAGTGGGTGGGGCTGATTTGAACATTCTGGGGCATGAGAAGGGACTTGGGGAATTTGAATCACACATTGGAACTAAAGAAAGAGGAACTAAGGCTTTCTTGGCTTACCCAGTTATAAGACAGTAGATGAAGAAGAAAGACAAAGCACAAAATTTGTCCCCAGTTAAACATCAAAGAATTATGGAATCAGAAGCTTTATTATACATTTGAATATGTATAGTTGTATTTTTTGTTTGTATGTTTGTTTTTAAATTTGTCTTACTTGATGTTTCCTGAGAGCTTCATGGATCCAGGCTATGATGTCTGTCCTTAATTTTGGAAAGTTTTAAGTCATTACTTTAAATTTATTTCTCCATTTTCTCTTCTTCTGGTAATCCAACTACTTGTATGTGACACCTTTTGAAACTGCCTACAGTTTTAACCTGCTTTTTTTTTCTCATTCTTTTTTTCTTTGAACTTCAGTATGATATTTTCTATTGATCTATCTTCAGCAACTTAGTTTAGATTGCTTCCATAAAGATAAAGATTTTTTAAAAATATTGTTTATTGACTAGGCTGCCCTGTCCTCTCTGATCTTTCTTTATACTTCTGTCATGATTCAGATTTCCACATGGGCATTGCACTGTTCCTGAACCCTCTGTTCAGCTCATTGTAAGTACCGATGGCTGGTATAAATTTATTTACCCTTTTCATTTCACTTTTTCAGAAATCTCTTCTCTTGGCTCCCTATGATTTAATATACATTTTAAAATCTGTTTGGCATATGAAATATTGAAGTGTCTACTGAAAATTGAAGTGGAGATATTGAACAAGCAATAGCTATGCCTTTTGCGTTTGAGAAGAGGTCCCAGAGATGTTCAAGAATTATTAGTGAAAAAAACATTTTAAGTCAGCAGAAGCACTAGAGCCCACAGCCAGAAAGTAACATTCTACAGATCAATGTTTTTGAAGGTATTTGACTAACTGATGTTCAAATAAAGTATTAACATGGGATAGTTATCCCACTGTTAGGAGAAGAGGGTTAAAAGCACATAGCTCAGAATTTTTCATTTCAAAAAACATCATACGTAAATTTTGTCTCATCACATGTTCAGAGTAGCTTTCCTTGACCACCTGCCACTAGTGTCTACTTCCTCATATTTCCCAAGAGAACATGACTATGATTTTTCATTGCACTTTTAAAGTGATTATCAGAAATACTATGTTTGCAACTATTTGATGACTTACTTGCTACAATAAAAATCTCCAAGCCAGGCGCAGTGCCTCACACCTGTAATCCCAGCACTTTGGGAGGCCGAGGTGGGTGGATTACGAGGTCAGGAGTTTGAGATCAGCCTAACCAACATGGTGAAATCCCGTCTCTACTAAAAATACAAAAATTAGCCGGGCATGGTGGCACGTGCCTGTAATCCCAGCTACTCAGGAGGCCGAGGCAAGAGAATCGCCTGAACCTGGGAGGTGGAGGTTGCAGTGAGCTGAAATCGTGCCATGGCACTCCAGCCTGGGCAACAGAGTGAGACTCCATCTAAATAAATAAATAAATAAATAAAATCTCTGTAAAGCATTACTCTACTTTCCTTATTCATATATACCTTTATTCCCTAACTAGGGTATGATATCAAGTAGAATTTCAGTAGGTATCTGTGATGGTTAATACTGAGTGTCAACTTGATTGGGTTGAAGGATACAAAATATTGATCTTGAAATACATATATATGTATATGGGGATTCCATTCCAATATATATATATTCCATTAGTTCTGTCCCTCTAGAGAATGCTGACTAATACAGATTTGGTATCAGGAGTGGTTCTAGAGGAACAGAATATTAAGTATGGAGTTCCTTCATTGGTTTTGGGGTTTCTGGAGTTGGCTGCTTAATATGATTAGACCCAAAAATGCTAAGTACTCTAATTCTAGTAGTATGGAGAACACTGATAGTCCTTGGTGTGAACTGTTGAGTATGCAAAATACATGCATTTGACACTCCTGATTCATTGATCATGAGAGGCAAGGAGTTTAGTGACTCTATACATAAACATTTGACCATATGTGGAGAACTAAGGAACATAATGAAGCTGGTTGGTTGCTCCTAAGTTCACTTTATTGGGAGTAATATCATCCTCTTCTTTCCTGAATATTAAGAACAGTATCACAGGAGTGTTTCTACTCCCTGTGATATTGGGTGTCATATCCGTTGCATTGTTCCTAATATCCAGGAGGGAAGGGGGTGATATTGCTGACAATATCGAAGGGGGTGTACACCTCTTCTGTGATATAGTTCCTGATATCCAGGGGGTGAGTGGATGATATTACTCTCAATAACATAGGAGCTGTACACTCACCCTGTGATTTTGTCCTCAATAACGACATAGGGAGAGGTGATATTACTCCCAATATTGCAAGGGGTGTACACCCCACCTGTGATAATTGTTTCTTATATCCAATAAAGGAGAAGATGCTATTACTACCAATATTGAAGAGATGTACAGCCCACATGGAATATTGTTCTAAATATACAGGTTGAAAGAGGATGGGAGTTCTCTATAACCAGGGGTGTACACCCTACCTATGATATGAATTGTAAAATCTAGAAGAAGAGAGAATGACATTGCTTCCAAAAATACATGGAGTGTACACCCCCCACCCGTGATATTGTTCCTATCATCTAAAGGAACAGATGATGATATTACTCCCAATACCGCAGAAGGTATACACCCCCCTGTGATATTGCTCCTCATAACTAGTCGGGGAGAGCATGATATTACTTCAAATGTGACAGTGGCTTTACACCCCGTCTGTGATATTGCTCCTAATTTCCAGTAGGTAAAGTATGATGTTCCTTCCAACAGAGTAGTGGGTGTACACCTGCCCTGTGATATTTCTCTGAATATTCAGGGAAACACAGGATGACATTACCCCAAATCTCGCAAAAAGTGTACACCCAATGTGTGATATGGTTCCTACTATCCGGAGGTGCAGAGGATGATATTAATTTTCATATCCCAGGCTGTGTACACGCACCCTGTGAAATTGTTCCTAATATCCAGGTAAAAAGAGAACGCTAATAATGGACATACATAGGCAGACCCCACGATATGGGTGGCTCACCCCCCTTCCATGTGGATCATAATAGCCAGGGTGGGTGAGGCGGGTGCCATGGTGGCAGAGATGGAGATTATGCATGGTCTTAGCAACATGGACTTCCACTCATGAAGGCTGATCTGACTGTGGCCACTGCTGAGTGCCCAATTTGCCAGCGGCATACAACAACACTGAGCCCTTGATATGGCACCATTCACTGGGGTGATCAGCCAGCTACTTGTTGGCAGGTTGATTATATTGGACCTCTTCCATCATGGAAAGGGCAGAGGTTTGTCCTCACTGGAATAGACACTTACTCTGAATATGTGTTTGCCCATCCCGCACACAATGTTTCTGCCAAGACTATCATCTGTGGACTCATGGAGTATCTTATCCACCATCACGGTATTCCACAAAGCATTGCCTCTGACCAAAACACTCACTTTATGGCTAAAGAAGTGTGGCAATGGGCTTGTGATTATGGAATTCGCTGGTCTTACCATGTTCCCTCTCATCCTGAAGCAGCTGGTTTGATAGAACGGTGGAATGGCCTTTTAAAGTCACAATTACGTCAACTAGGTGACAGTACTTTTTAGGGCTGGGACACAATTGTACAGAAGGCCATGTAAGCTCTGAATCAGCATCCAATATATGGTATTGTTTCTCCCATAGCCAGGATTCTCGGGTCCAGGAATCGAGGGTTGGAAGTGGAAGTGGCATCACTCATCATCACCCCTAGTGATCCACTAGTGAAATTTTTGCTTCCTGTTCCCACAACATTATGTTCTGCTGGCCTAGAGGTCTTAGATCCAGAAGGAGGAACACTGCCACCAGGAGACACAACATCAATTCCATTAAACTGGAAGTTAAGATTGACACCTGGACACTTTGGGCTTCCACCTTTACGTCATTAGGCAAAGAGGGGACATACGGTGTTGGCTGGGGTGACTGACTCAGACTATCAAGATGAAATCAGTCTACTACTCCACAACGGAAGTAAGGATGAGCACGCATGGAATACAGGAGATCCATTAGGGCATCTCTTAGTATTGCCATGCCCTGTGATTTACCTCAATGGGAAACTACAGCAGCCCAATTCAGGTAGGAATACAAATGACCCACACCCTTCAGGAATGAAGGTTTGGGTCACTCCACCGGAAAAAAAAACAAAACCAAAACAAAACAGCAACAACAAAATCATGAACTGCCGGGATGCTTGCTGAAGGCAACAGGAACACAGAAAAGGTAGTAGAAAAGGTAGTCATTAATATCAACTACAAACACGTGACCAGCTGAAGAAACGAGGACTGTAATTGTCATGAGTATTTCCTCCTTCTTTTGTTAAAAACATGTTTTTGCCTGTGTACATTTGTGCTAAGAAAATATCTTCATCATGTGACATAAGATTTATTGATGTCACATCAGCATTTAGGTATTGTTAACTTTCTGTAATAGTATTTGGTTTGGGGATTTGTACATTTCCGTTTGTATGAAGGATAGTTGTATTATGTTAGGGGTAATTATGACCTTATTATTGTCTTTGTTTGAAGATTATGTATGATTTCAGGAGATGTGTATAGGTTGAAGTTGACAAGGGGTGGACTCGTGATGGTTAATACTGAGTGTCAACTTGATTGGATTGAAGGATACAAAGTATTAATCCTGAGTGTATCTGAGGGTGTTGCCAAAGGAGATTAACATTTGAGTCTGTGGGCTGGGAAAGGCAGACCCTTCCTTAATCTGAGTGGACACAATCTAATTAGCTGCAATCGCAGCTAGAATATAAGCAGGTGGAAAAATGTGAAAAAGGAGCCTGGCCCAGCCTCCTAGACCACATCTTTCTCCCATGCTGGATGCTTCTTGCCCTGGAACATCAGACTCCAAGTTCTTCAGTTTTGGAACTAGGATTGGCTCTCTCTGATCCTCAGCCTGCAGATGACCTATTGTGGAACCTTGTGATCGTGTGAGTTAGTATGTAATAAACTCATATATATATATATATAAAATTGTCATGTAATTGTCATGAGTATTTCCTCCTTTTGTTAAAAACATGTTTGTGCATGTATAAACTTGTAGAAAGAAGATATCTTCATCATGTGAAGTAAGATTTATTGACATCACATCAGCATTTAAGTATTGTTAACTTTATGTGATAGTATATATATTCCATTAGTTTAGAATATGTAATATGTAATAGTATGTAAAGTATGTAATATGTAATAGTATGTAAAAGTATATATATATTCCATTAGCATATATATACACTATATGCAGTATATATAAAAAGTGTATATGTATTTCATTAGTGTATATATATATTCCGTGTGTGTGTGTGTGTGTGTGTGTGTATATATATACACTAATGGAATATATATATTCTTATATATAGATTCCTATATATATGTTCCTATATATATTCCTATGTATATCCTTATATATATATTCCTATATATTCCTATATATATATTCCTATATATATTCCTATATATTCCTATATATATATTCCTATATATATTCCTATATATATATTCCTATATATATATTCCTATATATATATATATATATATTCCATTAGTTTGTTCCCTCTAGAGAACCCTAATACAGTATCTTTTAATAAACTAATTATCATACCATAGTAGTTTACTCATGTGGAATGAGAGAAAGTGTCTTATTCTAGGTTCACTTCCTGGCTCTGCCATAAACTGGCTCCATGATTTTACATTGCTTATTTGACCACTCAAGTTTTCATGGATGTTTTTTATAGATTAGAAGATTAGACTACATGATTCTTAAGATCATGTATTTAAAAGCATACTATAATTCTTACAGTTTCCCTTTCTTGTACATTTTCTGGCGAAAGACAACTTTATAAATACACATCTACATTATTAAGCACATTTATCAGGGAAGAAGGGCACGAGGCACTTAAAGTTTACCTGTCATACAAGTGTATCCAGCAAGTGCAAGAAGTTAAAATAAACTGGTGCTAAACTAAAGCCACATACAGGAAATTTATCATTTCCTAGCAGTTCCCTTGCCTAAGCTGATAAATGGCATTGTTTTTGCATTGCAGTTCCTTCTCAAAATGATAAACTTTTTGAAATGAACCCAATTCCATGATAAAGAGATTTGGGCAGAAATGAGGAGCAGTTGCCTAGTTAAGAGTGCTGTGCTGCAGTGTTTGATAAATGAAAAGCTACTCAGTTGTGGCAGGGTGCCAGAAAGTAGAAGCATAAATGCACTTGGCTGAAGGAAAGTGTAGTTGATCTGACATTCTGAGAAGACTGTGTGTTCTAATATGGCAAGCCAACCTTATGAAACCTTAACAACACAGTAGACTTCTTTGTTTTATATTTGTAAGAGCACTTACCTTATACTGATGTCATTTGGAATAGCTTCTTTAGAAAAGCAATCAGCAGAGATGCAGAGGTGAAATAAGAGTGAAATTAACACCTTCTCCTCTTTCCTCCCTTCAGTCTGCAAACTTTCCTAGAGCTCAGTGAATTAAGCTGATAAACTGGAAAGTGGTCTGGAGGGGGTTGTACTACTGAAGCACAGAGTCGTGCTTGGGAAGGGAGTTGGGGTGGAGAGGCACTTATTCAGAAAAAGGGACTAGCTCAGTTTCTCTCTCTCTCTCTCTCTCTCTCTCTCTCTCACACACACACACACACACACACACACACACACACACACACCACTTTGGAAAAAGTAAAAAATATCTTACATTTAATTACATTCCCACAATCCCATAATGAACTCCCTGATTACTCTCCCTTATCTTACTGTGTTTTGTGTTGCTATAAAAGAATAGGCCGGGCACGGTGGCTCACGCTTGTAATCCCAGCACTTTGGGAGGCCGAGGCGGGCGGATCACGAGGTCAGCAGATCGAGACCACGGTGAAACCCCGTCTCTACTAAAAATACAAAAAATTAGCCGGGCGTGGTGGCGGGCGCCTGTAGTCCCAGCTACTCGGAGAGGCTGAGGCAGGAGAATGGTGTGAACCCGGGAGGCGGAGCTTGCAGTGAGCCGAGACTGCGCCACTGCACTTCAGCCTGGGTGACAGAGCGAGACTCCGTCTCAAAAAAAAAAAAAAAAAAAAATACTCGAACCTGGGTAATTTATAAAGAAAAGAGGTTTATGTGGTTTAGAAGTATGGAACCAGCATCTTCCTCTGATGAGGGCTTCAGGAAGCTTCTATTCACAACTGAAAGTGAAGGGGTACAGGCATCACATGACAAAAGAGGAAAGAAGAGAGCAGAGAGGAAGGTGCCAGGCTCTTTTTAACAATTCTATCTCGTGGAAATTAATGGAGTAAAGACTCACTCTTACATGGCTATAAGAATGGCACCAAGTCTCTTTATGAGTGATCAGTCTCCGTGACCCAAACACCTCCCACCAAGACCCACCTCCCACATAGGGGATTAAATTTCAACATGAGATTTGGAGGTGACGAGTACCCAAATATATCACCTTCCCTCATTTTTAAATGCTGTATCTATATGCCTCATAATCAGACCTATGCTAAAACAGACGTGTGAGTTTATATTTATTTTATTTCCGAGGTTGGAAATTGTGCCAGTCCAGTCCTCCGTAAGTAGGGCCTTCAGTGTCATAACTCACTGGGCATACCTTGCTTAAAGCTAGAAGTGAAAAGAAATGGTTGGCTGTAGAGTTGTTTCCCTGCCATTGATTTGGTGTCATTTTATTTCTAACTGGTGGTCCTATCTAAGCACTCCCTGACATGTATCTGGGAAAGGTTTTGGGGGATTATACTTTTGTCTTTTCCTGGATAGAAAGCTAATGCTTAACCATGTGCTTTGCCACACATTGAGTTCTGAGATTATTGTCAATACATTTTATGGCAGGAGCCCTCTAAAAAATAATGACTTTTGGAAGCCACATATCAGGGATAATTTTTTTAAACAGGAAACTCAACCAATTTTGTTAACATATAATTTTCCTGGAATATTGGAATTGTGTACTGCATCAGAAAGCATATGCTAATGAAAGGTAATACGTCTAGTCATGAAATAACATTTTTAAAATAACAATTTAGTAACAATCAATACTTTAACTATAACCATGACTTTCCAAACATGGATAAATAGAAATGTGCTTATTTTTTTAAAGACCCATTTTCTTATTTTCATTTTGAAATAATAGTTATTGATGATTAGAATAAATGGATTGATGAATATCATAAAAATAGAAAGCAAAAAATGACAAAAAAATAAGTGCACAAGAAACAAGTACACAAAGAACAAGTGTAGCACAGAAAAAAATGTGTCTAATAACTATTTGTATCGTATTCAAATAATTGTTCTTTAAAAAATAAATGTTGACATCCATAGCAAAAATTTTCATTTACCAAAAGCACATTTTAAAGCATATATTTTTCCTAAAGCTAAATGTCAAAGCTACTAAAATAATTTAAATTAATAACACTTTGAATGTGCCTTCTATATTGCTGCTCTGTCTAATTTATTGAAGGAAGAACCACTCAAATCTAGATTATCATTCAACTTTATATTTACTTACTTATCTAAATTTAATTATGTGGCAGTTTTCATATTAAATCACTTAATAAGAAAAGACTTAAAGCAAAGTAACATTTTAACATTGCTATTATTTCATCATGCCAGAGGCATTTATTCCTTTGTTCATGCTGTTTTCTTATCTATCAGTTCCCTTTCTGAGTATTTTGGCAGTTACGTGCCTCATTTATTTGGAAGTTTATATTGAAATACTCTTCTTTATGAAATGACTCAAAATTCTTCAACAAAATGAAATCTCTCTTTCTCTTAATATTCTAACACATAATATTGTGTCCTCCATTTATTGTATTTTTCCTCTAACAAAAAAGCATGTATTATAGATATATAAATTGACGCATACAAATACTTATCTATCCATTATTCTATATAATTTTTTAATTTTTATTTTTATGGATACACAAAAGTTGCACATATTTATGGAGTCCATATGCTATTTTGACGCAAGCATACAATGTGTAATAATCAAATCAAGGTGATTGGGATATCCATTACTGTACACATTTATCATTTCTTTGTGTTAGAAACATTCCAATTTCATTCTCCTAGTTATTCTAAAATGTAAACTAAATTATTGTTGTTTGCAATTATCCTATTATGCTATCAAACACTAGATCTTACTCTTTCTATCTAACTATACTTTTGTACTCATTAGTTAAACCCTCTTTATTCCCCCACCCTCACCACTATGCTTTCCATTGCCTGGTAACAATCATTCTATTGTCTGTCTCCATGAGGTCAACATTTTAACTGCTGCATATGAGTGAAAGCATACAATATTTGTCTTTCTGGGCCTGACTTATTTCACTTTACATAATATTATTCATTTCCATCCATGTTGCTGCAACTGACAGGATTTCATTGTTTTTTATGATTGAATAGTATTCCATTGTGTTTATGTACCACACTTTCTTTATCCATTCATCCATTGATGGACATTTAGGTTGATCCCATATCTTAGCTATTGTCAATAGTCCTGCAGTAAACCTGGACTGCAGACATCTCTTCAATATACTGATTTCCTTTCTACCTATCTAAATATTGATAATGAGTTCTTGGCACAGAGTATATTACATTACTCATTCATCTCTGTATAGTTCTATTAATTAGAAATTATTAACCTCATTGAATAATTAAAAATTAAGAGAAAAGATAAACATTCTTCCCCCAATATATGTATGTGTCTATATATATATGTCTGAATATATGTATATAAATAATACATGTATACATATACACATTTTATATGTGAATGTGTAATACACACACATATATATATATACATAAATATGTGTTTTATATATATAACCTTATGGATAGATATGTATATGTGTGTATCAATTTATATGTCTATAGTGCATGCTATTTTCTTGTTGGATTAAAAATACAATAAACGGGTGACATAAAATTATGTTTTAGAATATTGAGAGAGAGAGATATTTCATTTCATTGAAGGATTTGAAGCAGTTTTATAAAGAAGGGTATTTTAATATAAATTTTATATATATATACACATATATACCTACTCTCTGTGTATATGTTTATGTGTATATATATATATATACACACACACACACACACACACAGAGCACACTTTAGAAGGTACCACTTTCAATTAATACAAATGCCTTCCAAACTTTACTGAGTTTGAAACTTTACAAAGAAACTCAGTCAAGTTTCTTTGCCTCTTGAATGAAAAGCTATTCACACTCGTTACTACAATGGGAACGGGGTAACTTAGGTCTATTTATAGCTGTTATTTCTCCTTAGGTATTTTATTATTCTAGAACACAAACCCATCCTCTACCTTAAATTTTTAACTTAATGATGTCCCAGCTTGTAATGACCATTGATCTTTACCTGATAAGATCTTCTAATATTTTTATAATTAAATTATTGCTTTTAAAGTTCACAACAATAAAATCGGCTTGAATAGTTAAAAATACTAAAGCAAGAACAGAATACTCTTGAATAGTTAAAATGCTAGAGCAAGGACAGAATACTCTGGAATAGTCTAAACTATGCTCCTCTTTCTACTCAACAGACCATTCATTTAATAATTTTTATCTTATATACCTATGTATCTGTATTCTGATATATATTATATATCTCAATACATGTCTATATTTCTATCTCTAAATATGTATAAATACATACAGATAGAGTAAGATATATCAATGAAAATACATCAATAAATAGTCATATGGATAGAAACCTATTTATTTATGATATATATCTATTCTGATATACATATATATCGATATATCTATAGATAGATAGATCTATATGTATATATTAGAAGAGAGATATATATGTCAGAAATGAATAGGTTCTAATTTGTATGCCTACCTAAACAATTGGTATTGCAGAATAAAGAACTGTTTGAAAGGGTTTTGAGACTTATCCAAAACCAACATGAAGTGATTATAAAAATATGCTATGTATGAAGAACTGAGGTGGCCTGGAGAAAGCAGAGCTTCCAGGTTTTGGAGTAGTGAATTAAGGCAATATGTAAATATTTATTTCCATACTATACGTAGAAGGAGAAAGCACCAGCTTCCTCAATGTTTTGTCTCATTCACATGGGATGCATGAGATGAGATTCAGATGTATTCGTGCAGATGTGGGGAATGTTTCATTGCTGAGAGAGCACCAAACATTTGATAGACTTGTGTCTCCTGATATTTGATAGACTTGGGAGCCTGGAGAAGAGAAAGGGGGAAGTCTAGGAGCATAAGAGTACTGAATACTGAATCAGGATGGAGAAAACTGTCTTCAAAATTCAATATGTGAATTTCCATAAGGATTCCCATCAGAGGGGTCTGGGGAAGGACTAGGCCAAGGAACCTTGATGAAGAAATTTCTGAATGAAGGTGGTTGGGTTAGGAATATAGATAAGATCAGAACATGGCTGGCCAAGGAGGTCTGAGTCCTTGATTGCAATTCCTTTCAGAGACTGTAATGCACTGGCTGTGCAGCAAGTCTAGTGTGAAGAGGCAGCTTTCCACATTACTCCTGACAGGTAGAATTTTTGTAATTACTAGACTTGTTAATTTATGTGTCATCTTGGCTATGCTAAATGCCCATATAGCTGGTAAAACTATTTCTGCGTATATCTGTGAGCATGTTTCAGTAAGACATTGGCATTTGAATCAGTAAACTGAATAGAGATGATTGTCACTATCAGTGTGGGTGAGCTCCAAACAATTTCTTGAGGGCCTAAATATAACAAAAAAGTGGAGAAAGAGCAAGTGTGCTTCCATTTAAGTCAGAACATCCATCTTCTCCTTCACTTGGACATCAGCACTTCTGGTTCTCATGCTCTCAGACTTGGATTGGGATTTATATCATTGGCTCTGTTGGTTGATCAGTGCTTCCGGTTCTCATGCTTTCAGATTTGGACTGGGATTTATATCATTGGCTCCATTGATTAACAGGCCTTTGGGCTTCGGCTGGAACTACACCACTGACTTTGTGGATCTCCAGTTTACAGGCAGCAGACTGTGGGCCTTTTCTCTCTCCATGATCATGTAAGTCAGTCCCTCATAATAAATCTCTCTCTCTCTCTTTACCTATAGTAAAGTTATTCCTTTACTATAGGTTTTATTTCTCTGAAAAACTGCCTCATACAATTACCTATGCTCAGGGCTGAAAGATTACGCATAGAATTCCACTGCAATACCCATTCTCAACTGTAACTTCAGCTCTAAACTTTCTTGCTAACCCAAGAACTTTATTTGCAACTACTTATTTTACTGACCATATATAATTGGCACTTCAGAATTAACACCCTTGCATTTTTCTGGTTGTCTCCCGTGCTAAAAAGTGAGAAGTCTATAAATTCAAGGAACATTTCCTCCACATTTAGCAACACTCTTTGCTCTTCAGGAATTTAATAGATCTTTAATGAAAGAAAACAGAAGGGAAGCTATTACATTGTTTAGTGGAGAACTTCTCAAATTCAGTCCTGTGTCAGAGTGTTGAACATAAGAAATTCAGTCTCAAATTCAACTGACCTGAAATGTGTGGTCTCTATAAAAGTTAAAAGTATTGTTTTCATTAATCTACAAGTGAGTTTCATTTTAGGTAGTTAATTTGAAATTATTATTATTGTTATTTATTTAATAATGTCTTATCCCAGGTTGAGAATTAATTTGCTTTATTAATTCTTCTGGTTACCTCCTATCTATCCTTTAGTTTTCAGTTTAACTACCACTCCCTTAAAGAGATCTTTCCTTTTCACCTATCTAAATAAAATTTTATTATTACTGTTGTCATGACGCCAATTTTTTTTGTATATAACACTTCTTCAGTTACAGTTGACCTTTGAACAATGACAGTTAGAGGCACTAACCCCCTGTGTAGTTGAAAATTAACATTTTAAGTCCCCCAGAACGTAATTACTAATAGCCCACTGTTGACCAGAAGACTTAGTAATATCATAAACAGTCAATACATATTTTGTATATGTGTTAAATACTGTCTTCTTACAAAACAGAATGCTAAAGAAAAGAAAATATTATTAAGAAAATCATAGAAAAGCTAAAATACATTTACTATTCATGAAGTGGAAGTAGATCATCATAAGGACTTCATGTTCATCATCTTCACATTGAGTATGCTGAGGAGGAGAAGGAAGAGGAGGTGTTGGTTTTGCTGTCTCAGGAGTGATAGAGGCAGAAGAAAACCCATGCCTAAGTGGACCCATATATTTCAAACCAGTGTTGCTCAAGGGGCAACTGTATTTTAAATTTAAGCATATTGATCATTTGGTTGTATGTCCAACTTAATTTTCAAAGGCAGGGACACTGCTGTTTTTGCTCACACTCTCGATCATGTGCATGAAAAGAAGTACTTGGTGAAGGCTTGAGTATACTAGTGATTATTTGAAAATAGCATAGTCAGTAATATTCCTTTATTTTCCATAGCATGCATATATACTCTTCAGTATCCTCATATGTGTTTATATTTACATATGATTTTGAATATTTTAAGTTATGCCGTTACTTTAATGTTACTGAAATTCTCTAGGCCAAGACAAAATCGAGTTGAGGATCACTTGACTCTCAAGATGTTACGCAGAAAAAGCAATTGTGAATACTGAATTCTGTGTATAGTACATGGAACACTTGAAATCATCTTTCTGCCTAAAATCTCTCAGCACTCTCCTCTTTATTTCTAGTAGCTATGCTGCCCTCCTGCTGATGTATTTATGGATCAATGCCACTGGGACGTCTTTTTACCATGTATTCCCATGTGAAGGCACCATTTCCCATATATACACACTATAAAATTCATTTACATGCTTTTGCACGTATTTGTTTTTATATAAGCCATCTTGATTAGAGAGTAAAGACATTTGTGATAAAATATCTTATCATCTACACCAATAAAAGACATTTTTATCACCAATATTTAATGCAATCCTGAGAATGTAATAAGGTATTGTCAACCGAAGAATCTCAAGGTTTATAAATTTGGGAAAATACTTCATTTCTCAAAAAGGGTTGCAGCCCACAGGCTGGCCATCCTGAAGGCTAGGGGTTATAGCCTCCAGTGGAAGCTAAGAACATGCATTTTGAGGAAGGGGTAAGAGGAACAGGAATTTATGTTGAAAGAGTTGGCTAAATATACTAGTTCAGTAAGCTATGTGAGTCATGAATATTTATGAAAGGAGAAATATGTGCACGTGCAATTGAACTTCATGCAACTTCATGGGTCATATTTTCAAAAACTGGCAATGTTTGCATGATTGAACGGGGGAGTTTTCAGTCTTCTGATGTCAACAGGTGAAGCAGAAGACACATAAACTATCCTTATGCATCCCTTGAGGGTTTTGACCAAAACTGGAGATAGTGGCTAGTTTTTAGGAAGGGATGCGTCATGAAACTGGTAAGCTGTCCTATCAAAACTGTAAAAGGAAGGGGGAGCCCCTTGGCAGTCTCAGATGATTGGCTAAAGGTGATAAAGGAATAGCTTGTCTGTTTCCTCTTCTCCAGAGCTTGTTTCTGCTTACTCTTTAGGAAAGAATTCTGGTTGAAGTTTAGTAAAAAAGGGGCATACTGAAGCATATCCAATCTCTTGTTCCATCATGGCCAGGAACTCAGTTTTTAATGTTGCTTTTGGAGTCTCCTTGGCCAAGAGATTGTTTATTCAGTCTTTTGGGGTTTAGGAGCTTATTTTTATTTCTGACTTTCAATGAGCATCTTATGAAATGAATAAATAAATGAATGAAAAAATAGGCTCTCAATAACATTTTGTAAAACAAATAAATGAATGAATACAATATTTCTAAATTTAAGCAGTATATATAATTTTTCATCCAAAGTTTAATACATTTTTGACTATGTGGGCCCAGTTTCGGCTAATATTAAGCTATTTTCAAGCGAATATTTAAAAAATATATAAGTTGTATAAGAAAATAAATTATCTGCAGTTAATTTGATTTTGTTTTATTTTTAAAAATAATTTACCGGTGGAAGAAATTCTGCATTGTCTAATATTAGGAAAACCTGATTAAAAACACTTAAATTTAGTGTTTAACATTTAAATTTAGTGACTAGAGTTATAGATCCATTGAGGGATGCTATCAAAAGCAGGGACGTCTTTTACCACATGCTAAAATGTTTAGGCATTAAGCAATTATAAAAGTATTGGTTCTCCCAGACCCAGGTGGAGTACCCATGGGTGGTGAGTGCAAAATTCAAGTAATAATCATAATAGTTTTAGCTTGACTGTGATAATGATTTTATTACATAACCTACCACTATACTCAGCTCTCTTAAAGTTTTATGCTGTTGCACAAACTATATTTTGAATTCTAATGGAGCTTTTATCTATCTTCCTAGTGTACTTCTAGCTGTATGATTTCAGCAGAAGCTAATGTGAGTGGGATATCTTCATTTATTTAACATCCATGAAGATTGCTAGGAACAGTTTTGTACTCTTTTTTTTCAAAGGCTTATCCACTGGTATTGCAGGAAGTCAGGGATCCCCAACAGAGGGACTGGCTGAAGCCGCGGCAGAGGAACATAAATTGTGAAGATTTCATGGACATTTATTAGTTCCCCAAATTAATACTTTTATAATTTCTTATGCCTGCCTTTACTGCAATCTCTGAACATAAATTGTGAAGACTTCCTGGACATCTATCACTTCCCTAATCAATACTCTTATAATTACCTATGCGTCTTTACTTTAATCTCTTAATCCCGTCATCTTCGTAAGCTGAGAATGTATGTCACCTCAGGACCCTGTGATGATTGTGTTAACTGCACAAATTGTTTGTAAAACATGTGTGTTTGAACAATATGAAATCTGGGCATCCTAAAAAAGGAACAGGATAACAGCGATTTTCAGGGAACAAGGTAGATAACCATAAGGTCTCACTGCCTGCAGGGCCAGGCAGAACAGTCATATTTCTCTTCTTGCAGAAAGTGAACAGGAGAAATATCACTGAATTCTTTTCCCACCAAGGAATAACCCTGGGAAAGGAATGCATTCCCAGGGGGAGGGCTCTAAATGGCCACTGTGGGACTGTCTGTCTTATGAGGTTGAATATAAGGGATGAAATATGCCCTGGTCTCCTGCAGCGCCCTCAGGCTCACTAGGATTAGGAAATTCCAGTCTGGCAAATTCTAGTCAGACTGGTTGTCTGCTCTCAAACCCTGTTTCCTGTTAAGATGTTTATCAATGACAATGTGTACCCAGCGGGACATGGAACCTCATCAGTAATTCCAATTTTGCCCTGGCCTTGTGATCTTGCTCTGCCTCTCTGCCCTTGTGATCTTTTATTGCCCTTTCAATCATGTGATCTTTTTGACTCACTCCCTGTTAGTACCCCCTCCCCTTTTGAAATCCCTAATAAAAACTTGCTGGTTTTGCGGCTCAGGGGGCATCACAGAACCTGCCGATATGTGATGTCAGCCCCGGAGGCCCAGCTGTAAGATTTCTCTCTCTGTACTCTTTCTCTTTATTTCTCAGACACTTAGAGAAAATAGAAAAGAACCTACGTTGATATATTGGGGGCTGGTTCCCTCGATACACTCATCTGTGATACAGAATTAATCAAGAGTTGCTCCCCACCACCATATGTTTATACACGCAGCACCAATGCAAATGACAAAGTGAAAATGCCCTAGACTGGATAACTGAAAGCCATTGGTATCTTTTTCGAAAGACCTATGAAAATGGAAATGAAATTACTATGTTCTTAAAGACAACAAACATAATTCTCTGTATTCTAAATTCATCTTATTTTACATCATCTACTCCAAAAATTTTCTTAGCAAGCATCTTGGGTTAATGGTGCTTTTGTTTTGTGTTGTTGTTTTACAGAACAGTCCTTGTAGAGACCAGAGGTCTATATTGACACAGTGCTGTCATGTAAAAATCAGCAACTGATTGCTAATTATAGTTTGCTATCCAATTTGTCAAGAAAGAGCAGTGAATAATAAAATTGCACCAATCACTTACATTGTTTTGAGTCCTTTTATATGATCTACTTATAAGGAATTCTTTTGGAGACAGTTTGTTTTCAAACAAATTTGTACTTGACTTTATAGTTTTATTAAAAGTTAATTCAATTAAATATTATTATAAAACATAATTACCTAACTGATAACAACCACCAAGATAACACACGTATTTTAAATTTTCAAAATTCCCACTCTATGTATTTAATCATTTTGTAAATATCATTTCCTATTACAATACACTATCATTTAATATTTGCAGTGTCTTATTGTGGTGAGAGAAATCACATACATATATATACACTATAAGATAAGGTCTCTCCACCGATAGTTTAGCCAATAATATAGGCATTAAATGGAAGCGAGATAGCCACACTAAGCAAGAAGAGATGTGGCATGTCCTGGTATGGATTCTCCACATTCCCAGAGTTCTGAATGAGGACACAGTGCTGCTAGTGACAGTGAAGGTAAGGAGCAGCTCAATATTTACTGTGTTAATACCATCATTTAAGAATTTACCAAAAAAAATCTATGTGCTTTCATTGCAGAAATGCTTATAGTCACTTGACGCTTGTGTTTCCCCAAACAACCTCAACATTAGCAAAGATGTATCTTCAGCATAAATTAGGAACTCAAGTCAAATCAGTGGCCAAGGAACCTTAAATATTATTTAACAATGAGCTTTGATTTACAAACATTACTATCATTTTATTATATCAACAATCCAAAAGGCAGATTTTATTTATACCAAAGGAAAAAAATATATAAAATATTAGAAAAATTTTAAAAATATCAGGCTTTAGGAACTCCAAAATTTATTTTCTGTATCCGCAACATGGCATCAAAATCTATCCTTTCATCCCCTATAATGTTGGCTATCCATGTTTGGCTTTTAAAATATCTTACATCAAACTTTACCATTTTCCACAAAGAAGAATTGCATATCTTTTATAAAATGGATTTCTAGGTACTTGCTTTTTTATATTATTGCAAATTGAATTTTTTAAATTATATTTTCTAGTGTTTTGTTGTGATATTAAAATGCCCTTGTTGTTTTTAGGCAAATATTACAAGTTTTGTTTTTCTGCATTCCAATTAAAAATGCTTTAATTTCTTAATCTTGCCTTATTAGGCTCACTCCAACAATGGTATATACTTATAGTAGTATTCCTGTCTTGTTTCTTATTTTAAGAAATATTTTCTACTCAACTAAGATGGTGTGTGTAGTTTTTTTCTAATATATACAATTTCCCAGGAGATAGCTATCTTTTATTTCCAATTTATTTCATTATTATAATAAATATATAATAAGCTCTATATTTTTTCTATATCTATTGGGAGGCTCAAATTAATATTGTATTTCAACATTTTCATGAATTAGATTTAGATGTTTTCTCATATTCTCGTATTCTAAGTAAGTAATCCAATGTATATTTTATTACCTTTTGTATAGTTGCATTTCATTGCTAATATTTTGTTTTGGATTTTTACATGTTTATTAATAAATGAAATGGACTTATAGAGTTTCTCTACTATATTGACCTTATCAGAACTATGCTGACGTTAAGAATGAACTAGGACATAGGCCTTTTTTTCATTCTTTCTATTATCTAGAAGCGCTTAATATGATTGAGATGGTTTGTTGCTTGAAGCTGGTAACACCATCTTTGTGGAAACATCTTTAATTCTTTCTATTTGCTTGGTTTAATGTTTGTTTCTTTTTTTAGTAAATTATAGAATTATATAGGCATTTTTTATTTTCCCCAAGCTAGAAAGATTATGGTGTTTCTACTGGTGTCACTGCTGCCATCTGGCATGTTCCAGCCAACTGCTGGTAAGCCCATGCTTGAAAGATGCAAAAATAACATAAAATAAAAACAGAAACAACAACGACAACAAAAAACCCAGAAGCTAGTTATCTTCTCTTTCTCTATATTCCCAACAAGTCTGCATGTTTTTGTTCACTCTCCAATAAAAGCTCCTCATTTGCTTATTATTTTTGATATAATGTAAAGTTTTATTCAAGTTAGATTATTTAAATATTAGTGTTGTTTTAAAAACACACTTTATAAATCAATTTCTACTACATTGTTCTATGTTTTCATTTTTGCTTTTAATTAACTTTTTTTTTTCTTTTAGGATAGTTTTATGTTTAGGAAAGTTTTAAAAATAATAGTTTTCCCATATACCCCACTCTCAGTTTTCCCTAATATTAATATCTTACATTAGTGTGATACATTGGTCAAAATTAATAAATCAATATTGATTCATTATTATATACTAAAGCTCTAACTTTATTAAGATATCTTATTTTTGTTTATTTATTTATTTATTTTGAGACTAAGTCTTGTTCTGTTGCCCAGGCTGGAGTGCAGTGGTGCCATCTTGGCTCACTGCAACCTCCCCCTCCCGGGTTCAAGCAGCTCTCCTGCCTCTGCCTCTCCAGTAGCTGGGATTACAGGTGTGGGCCACCACGCCCATCTAATTTTTTATTTATTTTTTTTAGTAGAGACGGGGTTCCACCATATTGGCCAGGCTGGCCTTGAGCTCCCGACCTTGTGATCCACCTGCCTCGGCCTCCCAAAGTGTTGGGATGACAGGCGTGAGCCACCGCACCTGGCCAAGATCTCTTAGTTTTTACCTATTTTTGTTGTTGTTCTGTTCTAGGATTCTGTCCAAGATACCACATTACATTTAGTCTCCTTAGGTTTCTCCTAATTGTGATAGTTTCCTTGCATTTGATGACCTTGACAGTGTTGAATAGTACTCATCAGAAATTTTGGAGAATGCCCTTCAATTGGAATAAATCTGACTTTTTTTCATAATTAGACTGGGATTACGTGTTGTTACAAAAAAGCTCATAGTAGCCAAGTATCGTTTTCATCATCATTTTGTATGAAAAGTACATATTATCAACATGACTTATAAATGTTGGCATTGACCTTGAACTTTTGGCTGAGGTGGTGTTTGTAAGATTTCTCCATTTGAAAGATACTCTTTTATAACCCTTTCCATAGTGTACTCTTTGGAAGAAAGTCACTGTATGTAGCCCACACTTAAGAAATGGGAAGTTATGTTCCATCTACATTTCTAATTAATGTGATTTTACCTCAGCAGCAATGACAAAAAAAAAATGGAATTCCGGTATTTTCCTCCTATTGGTATAAGAAATTTAGGCCAGGCTGATGTTCTTCCATCTCACTCATATAACCACACATAATGTCGATATTTTGTAGAATTTCCTTTGGTCTTAGTTGTTTGTTTGATTTCCTGCTTAAAAATGGTAAATATTTCTTCTAAGACAAAATAATATTTGGAATATTTATTACAGTTTTTAAAGGAAATGACACTATCTCACTTTGCAATATTAGTCAGCATATAATTCTTTTTAAGGATAAATTAAATAGGTGAAATTTTGGATTTGTGGGAGGGCTGGAAACTGAGAGTTGATATCTACCAAGACACATATTTTAGACCCAACAGAGTAGCAATCTCAATAAATTATTATTCCATAATGTATTAGGTTAATTTATATTTTTTTGTTCTAGAAATATAACAATAGTCTGCTTTCGTAAATAATGGATATGTTATCGCATTTTTAGCACATACGTGATGCATTCATTACACAGACAAAAATATATCTAGGTTTATTTTGCTCTCATTTGTTTTCTTTTGCTTTTATAGTCACAGAACAAGCAATAGCTACACAAAGATTTTGCTTTCTTTGTTGTTATTATTGTGTTTTATTTTAAATCTTTCAAATACTAGTTGTCATCCGATAGCTTCTTAGTCTGTCTAGTTTTCTAAAACATAAATGTGTTAGAAATCAAACATTATGCAAGGGTATAGATTATCTATTTGTGAGGATTTTTGTGCTCTATCTATACTTTAACTTGATTTAAATTTTTTTTAAGGCCTTGTTTGTTAACAGAAAGAAAGTGTGTCACACAGTAATACCATATGAATTAAACTGCCAGTCAAATACATCTATAGACATGTGAGCTATATGCTAGTTTAAAATATATTAAAAGTAGAAACACTTCATAAAAATACATTAAAGTAATTAGTGCCTTTACCATTGGAGAATACACCATAAAAAATTTAATGTATCAAATTAGATGCTAGAGTAGAACATTTTGAATAATTACGTAAAATCAGCTTCTACTTTACGTTCCATATTGAATACTAGATGCTTTGAATTATCACTTAGTATATAATAATTTTATGGAGAGTTGACAATTAACGTTATATGAATATGTAAAAAGTTTATATATAAGTTTCTGAGAAAATGACATTATAAAACAAGATTATTTTCTTCCCCCCTTTTTTTGAGTTTATAGCCAATAGACCGGTTGTTATGGTGATGTAGAACAGCATTAGCAGAGTCAGGTAAACAATAAAAATAAGTACAAAATAGAAGTCAAGTCCCAGTAAGAGAATGCTAACACAGATTAACATGAACTGGAAATCTCTAAGAAACTAGTATAGATTGGGAACACAAAAATTTTAAAACATCGATTTATGGTCTTTGGCATATTTTCCATCTTCTAATTTTTGTTTCTTCCTTCCTCTCTGCCTCTCATCTTCCCCCTCCCTCTTTATTTTTCCCTTTCCTTCTGCCAACCATTGTTCTAAGTAGTTTATATGCATTTGTCACTTAATACAACAAGAACTCAGATGGTGGTTCTGAGAATTTAGTGAGATACAACATGTAAGTATCTAGAACAGTGTTTCATGCACAGCCAGCCTTATATTAACATGTGCTGAATTGTTATTATTATTATTATGCCATATTTACTGGCCATGAAAACATACAATTTAAAAATATATAGCTGAGATGAAGTGCTTAGGAACTAGTGTATACAGATAAAACATTATCTTTCAAAGGCAACGGTAATAACTACTTTGAAAAAAAAATTCCAATCCAACTTAATCTTTTAATTAAATAAAATACACACCAAAGGCTCATCCCAAATTTGTCATGCTGCAGTTACTTTGTATCTTATGGCATGATTTTTATTTTTTGTTCAGATCTCCATTTGCTGAAGTTTAACTTATTTTCATGTTTAAGATCCGTTTGAATGGCAAATTGAGATAAAAAAACTACAAGTTATTTAAAACTCATTCTTTAAAATATAGTATCATAAGGGATCTTGAAATGTTAAAAATATTAAGCAGATATTCTATTATAATTTCAAGAAGTCTGAGTTCTATACATTAACTGTAGTCCAGAATGAAAAATGAATGATAATAGTCATCTTCAGCTTTGTGTCCCTGTAACAAATTTAAGGGCAACAAAAAAAGTTTTGCTTAACAAATTTATGAAGAAGCTTGACACATGAAGAGCACTTTTTATTTTTATTTAGTTATTCATTTATTTATTTAAGACACAGAATCTCACTCTGTCACCCATGCTGGAGTACAGTGGCACAATCATAACACAATGTAACTTAGAAATCCTGGGCTCAAGGGATCCTGCTGCCTCAGCTTCCTGAGTAGCTAGGACTACACGTATACATCACTAGACATGTCTAATTTGAAAAAAAAAATTTTTGGTAGAGATAGGATCTCATTATGTTTACTACTATGGTCTCAAACTCACAGCCTCCAAGGATCTTCCCATGTTGGCATCCCAAAGCACTCTGGGATTACACGCATGAGCTACCATGCCTATCTCCATAAAGATTAATTTTTGGTGATGAGAAGGATAAAGTTACTATCAAACATATATTAATTTCAGGCATTTTTGTCAATTATTTTTATTATGTTAATTATTTTATCTCAAGCAGTCTGTAAATCTGAACCACTGTGATTTCTTGCACCACAAATACCTTGAGATGAGCTTATAATAAAGGTTGACTTGTTTCTTACGTTTTTGTTTTGTTTTGTTTTGTTTTAGATTTTGGTTTGAAAATTTGTTTCCAATCTTGTATGCTCCTGAGCTTGATTCAAGTATTTCAAATCTACTTGATCCCTAATTCAAATCAAATTTTTTCTCACCAGGTTGGAAAACTAATTCTGACTCCTGATTGCTTCTGTTGTGTAATGATTAATTACCTTGGACTAATTTTGACTGATTAAGTCTCCTAATTATTCAGTAGAATGAACTAATGTTGAGCTTATAATAAGTCATAAGGGAAATATTAACACTATTAAACTTTGTTTCTCAATTTTAAGATACAAAATTATGTGATAATTTTAGCATAGTGATAGAAGTTTGAAATTAAAATTAACTAGGAAAAACTGGTTCCAACTGTCTAAACATCAGAGTGTTCATTTATACTATTCAAATCATACATATATGCATAAAAATGAAATTATCCTTTGATTCTCAAAATGAAGTAGACTTTCTAGATTTCGGTGAGATAATAGCATCATTAATTATGGATAGGAGAGTACAATTATTTATGATTTTTGTATTTATTGAATTGTTTTCTGAACTATGTTTACTTTTAAATCTGCATTATTTATGTCAGACTAATGTAATTTAATGCTTCCTTTGAGATTCAGGTCTGGCATAAAGAAATATGCTATAAAAATTAAGTACAATTTTATATCTTAAAATAAAAATATCATTAAGGCCCAATTAAATTAATCTAATATTGTATACCTGGTACAATTATTTCCCTCAGATGTATTCAAAACCCTCAGATGTATTATTCAAATCCCTCAGATGTATTATTTCCCTCAGATGTATTCAAATTAATTCACACACACTACTACAAAGTAATTTGTTTCCTGGTTTTCAGGTTTGGTTTCATTACAAACTGAGTAATGGAACTTCTCTATTGAAAAAAATAAAATAAAATAGTCACATGAACAAAAAGAACAAATTGATTTCCCCTTCTTGTTTTAAAAATACACTTTTATTAAATTAAGCTTGCCTGAATTTCTAGCCCCATATTCACTATAAAAATATTTCCGACTAACTGATTATCCAGGAAATGTGTGGATACTGAACACACTGGAGTGCATTGTTCCCTCACTTTAAATTTATCCTCAAAACTTGAAATGCATGTTTTATGACTCTACTTTCTAAAATTGTAGTTAATATTTTAGAACCTACCCAAATCTATAACCATATCAGAGAAAAAATGTATAAATAATATGTTTCTTGAATATTTTGTTTTGCTAATATAAAATATCCCCCAGTATAAACAAAGAGAAATGTTATATAAACTGCAGCAAAATTATTTTAAAAGCATTACTGAACCAATAAGTGAAGAAAAGAGAGCAATCAATTTCGTTAAGCACAAAGAGTATTCAACACAAAAAACACTCTCCCTGAGGTGGGTATCAAATTGAAAATAAACTATTGCAAAATACATAAGAAATATAATTTTTAGTGAGTGAAACATAGCCAACACTAACAACACTAGAAATAGACCTTTATATATTTAGATGCGAGGTTTTTTTAAAGTGTGTCTAATTAATAAAATTTTCAAATACTGATTTAATCTCTAAAAAGAACATGATAGTTAAACAGGAGATTTAAAAATAAAATATACTTACCAGAAGAGAAAAAATACATAATAATGGAAGTTAAGATTTGCAGTTAAACTAAATTGGATTAAATATAACCCCCAAAATCATAATAAAAGAAGTTTAAATTAAAATAAATATCTGAGAAAATTATCCAAAAATGGCAAATAGAATGGTAAAGTGATAAAGGGTTGTGAAAATTAAGAGCAGTTCTTTTTAAAATATGATGAACTCAACATCTATTTAATAAGAGATGCAGAAATAAAGAAATTTTTAAAGGCCATGAATCCTTATATATAAGAAGTATGAAATCTGATAAAGACAAATGGCTTTACATAAAGCAAAACTTGGTAAAATTGAAAAAGAAATGGATAAATTTTAAATTATACTTGCAAATTTAAACACCTTCTCTGAGTAAGGATAGAAGATTTGAATGCTATCAAATAGTAGGGCAATCTTGTAAATATCAGCAGAATATTAGTTTTTTCAAGTGTTTATGAAATATTCATCAAGGTATGAAGGTATTCATCAAGGGGGCACGGTGTGTAAAATGCCATTTCAAATCTATTACTTATTGTTTAGAATTGTATGGTTTCTCAATGTCATATATTCAATAGAAGTTATTCCATACATTAATTATCAAAAGGGAAACAAAAAATTTCACACATTTTTGGCCACAAAATATTATTAAGCAAAGGAAATTAACTATTGTCCCCTGGTATTAGAGACTACTGATTAGGCTGGGTTATAAAGAACTGCCCTTGGTCTTCCTCTTTTACATCTTACTTTGGAAAATATTCAAGAGCTACTCTAGGTAGATCATAAGCCTTTCCAAATATCACTTGGGAATTCTGGATGCCAAATATCTTTGTAATCTTATTTGGGTATTATTCAAAATACTAATTGTCAGATATGCTTGGTGGGGTTGTTCTTTGTGGTTCTTGCCACATTCTATTCTCTTTAAGCAAAGTTGATTTTTATCTACTGAATACCTCTTCATTCCTTAATATTTACTTAAAAAAATCTATGTAAGCAGGTTGTAGTGTGTCTTCTCAAAAATAAGAGCTTCGTGTCTAACTATAGGATAAATGGCAATAGGGTAACAATTTACCATCGTTTTTTATAGAGCTTCTAGCTTTTGGAAAACGGTTATGCTAAATAATTATTTTACTTTATTTATTTCAGTCAAACAATTAGGTTAATTGATTTCTAGGATCTGAAAAGGTGTGCAATTAACCAGGAGTTTGGTGATATGTGCAATACATGCCATATTTTTCTACATATCTTCTGAGTAATTAATGTCATGTTAGAATTTTTAAGTGTTATATAATTAAAATTTCACAAGCCAATTTTGATTATCATGAGAATTCTTCAAAAGCAGTTGTTTTTTCGGATTCCCTATTTAATAAATGGTGCTGGGAAAACCGGCTAGCCATATGTAGAAAGCTGAAACTGGATCCCTTCCTTACACCTTATACAAAAATTAATTCAAGATGGATTAAAGACTTACATGTTAGACCTAAAACCATAAAAACCCTAGAAGAAAACCTAGGCAATACCATTCAAGACATAGGCATGGGCAAGGACTTCATGTCTAAAACACCGAAAACAACAGCAACAAATGCCAAAATTGACAAATGGGATCTAATTAAACTAAAGAGCTTCTGCACAGTAAAAGAAACTACCATCAAAGTGAACAGGCAACATACAGAATGGGAGAAAATTTTTGCAATCTACTCATCTGACAAAGAGCTAATATCCAGAATCTACAATGAACTCAAACGAATTTACAAGAAAAAAACAAACAACCCCATCAACAAGTGGGCAAAGGATATGAACAGACGCTTCTCAAAAGAAGACATTTATGCAGCCAAAAGACACATGAAAAAATGCTCATCATCACTGGCCATGAGAGAAATGCAAATCAAAACCACAATGAGATACCATCTCACACTAGTTAGAATGGCCATAAAGTCAGGAAACAACAGGTGCTGGAGAGGATGTGGAGAAATAGGAACACTTTTACACTGTTGGTCGGACTGTAAACTAGTTCAACCATTGTGGAAGTCAGTGTGGCGATTCCTCAGGGATCTAGAACTAGAAATACCATTTGACCCAGCCATCCCATTACTGAGTAGATACCCAAAGGATTATAAATCGTGCTGCTATGAACACACATGCACACATATGTTGATAGCAGCACTATTCACAATAGCAAAGACTTGGAACCAACCCAAATGTCCAACAAGGATAGACTGGATTAAGAAAATGTGGCACATATACACCATGGAATACTATGCAGCCATAAAAAAGGATGAGTTCATGTCTTTGGAGGGACATGGATGAATCTGGAAACCATCATTCTCAGCAAACTATCACAAGGACAAAAAACCAAACACCGCATGTTCTCACTCATAGGTGGGAGTTGAACAATGAGAACACTTGGACACAGGAAGGGGAACATCACACACTGGGGCCTGTTGTGGGGTGGGGGGAGGGGGGAGTGATAGCATTAGGAGATATACCTAATGTAAATGATGAGTTAATGGGTGCAGCACACCAACATGGCACATGTATACATATGTAACAAACCTGCACGTTGTGCACACGTACCCTAAAACTTAAAAGTATAACAAAAAATAAATAAATAGAAATTAAAAATTAAAAATAAAAAAAACAAGAAGAATACCATATTTGTGGTACCCAAAATACTCTCAAATATTTGGGTTAGACTTACATGTTTATGTATTTACACAACGCAATAACAAAATTTTCTTCCCTATTTTTCTACCTTTACCTTGTGCCCCATATGTCTCTTAGGACTGACCTGCCTAAAACCATATGAAGCCTTCACTTCTGATTCTTTGTAATATAATATAATATGGAGAATTAGACGCTTTGTGTTACAAGTCACTGTGATTTTGTTTTAAATGGACATGATTTTTATCTCTTTTTAAAAGATGCCATTCTGGATTTTGTGACCATTTTTGTCAAAATGAACTTTTGTTTTGTTCTTTAAAAAAAAAAAAAAAAAAAATGACTTTCAGAGGTTAAATCCCAGTCTGATGTTTATTTACCTGATATTTCAGGTGATATGCAACCTCATCAGGTAAAATCCAAGAAGAAGAAACAAATATTTCTTATCTCTGGGCTGAAAATATTATTAATCAATCATAAGACTGTCTGTCACAAATAACATGCCCAAGGTCACGAAGATAGTTCCTGATACCCAAAATGATAACCCAAGATTCTCTGTATCATGGACATCTAATTTCATATCTGTCTGATGTTACTTTTTAAATTTTAACTCCTGACATGAGAATTAACTAATGCAATATTTAATTCACATGCTCCTACTTTAGAGAATATTATAATTAGTTTTCTACTAACAAAAGATAAGCAGGTACAAAATTGTCCTTATATAATTAATTACATTACATATTTTCAGGTCCAATACTAAATTATTTTTTGCTGTTAAATACTAAACAAAAAACTCTTTTTCTAAAAAATGTGCATTTTTTCTTTTACTAACAAAAATATAAGCCGTTTTGATTTAAATATGTTGATTGAAAATGTTGCCTGCAATTATTCTATGGCATTCTTTAAAGTGTTTTCCAAAGATCAAGCATACCATATCTAAAGAGATGGACACAAAAAAGGAAAGGAGTAGCCTACTTTAGCCCATCCTATGGAAGAACAATTACTTTGTAATTTAATGAGTTTGAAATATGTTCATGGTATGAAAATACTCACTGATAGTAGTAATGTGTCTGGCACTGTGCTACTTCCTGGAACAATGATGAATTAGGTAGACAGAGCTTTGGCCTTATGAATCTCCTGACTGGAATAGACCCTTCAGTGTAGTCAAAGTAGTCAAGATAAACTATGTGTACAGATGCTTCCACGTTAATAACCCATGTGCTCATTTTGTCATAGAAGAATAAGTTATAAAAATCCAAAATCCCTTATTAGGCGTTAACAGCACTAAATCACCAAATACACGACTGTATGTGTTCATCCTACCACATTTATGGGATCTGTGCAAATGCCTCGAAAACTCAAGAATATAAATTACTCATCACTGTAAGACTGTAGAAAGTACAAAATAATGCATTCAAGCTACTGACCTTTGTTAACAACTATTTTACTTCTCTCTTATATGACTTTAAATTTAAAAAATGAAAATGAGAGACAGTAAATCTGTATAATAATGACTGGTTTATTTTGTACAAAAGAAAAATATGGTATATGTTGCTCCTATAGAAGAAATGTATAAAAGTATATGATTTTTAAAATATACATGTTAAACTTCATAATTTAACAAGAAAATTGCAAAATATACACACAAACATAATTGTAAAATATACACACGAATATATCTACTAACTGCAAATACAATTGCAAAATATACACACAAATACATCTACTGAAGTTTTTTTTCTTCATTTATTTGATTGTTTTTTAGTGCCAATACTTATCTGGCACATTTTTAAGCTAGTGGTTTTCCAAAAGTTATCAAGAGTCCCTTGGTGGTTTCCAAGCTATTTAAGTGGTTTGTAATGTCACAATTATGTTCATAGCAATGCAAATATGTTATTTGTCTTTTCTTCTCTTTATCATAAGTATACAGAATTTTTTTTTGGAGGCTACATGATCCGTAATGACGTCACTGCTCTGACTGCTAAAGGACCGTATTTTTATATTTTTTTATTTCTGTAGTTTTCTAAGGTAGTGGCTTCAGAATATAAATGTGTACATATTTTGGAACTAACTCAGTTGATTCTTAGAACTTTATGTTCTTTCTTTTTATTGTAACTATTATAATCTGTAAACTCATTATCTTCCCATGAATTATTTTGAAATTGTTGTCTTTATGCCTACATGAAAATACAAGAAAGTAAATTTTGTTGACATATTTTACAAGAAGATTATTGATTTAAAAAGTAGAAAACTTTTCTAAATTTGAAAAATGTATCCACATATGTCATTATTTTGGAATTCAATTACTTATTAAAATAATTTTATTTATACATTTTGCATATTTAAGATTTGGTTAATGACTAAAATTAGGACTAGAAGACTTCTTCAATCCACAGTTACGCTGTTCCTAAAGACGCGGAAATACAAAGAAACTGACATATCGGAGTATTCTCTGACATATGTAAAACAATCTATTCTTTGGAATTAATTCTAAAGATACTGGGCAAAATTTTAAGTAAGAAAGTGAACTGATGAAAGCTACCTTTTTAAGCTTTAGAATGTTAAAAATTTAGTATATTGTGTTTTATTCAAAATAACAGTTTTGAATAATATTATATTGCCAGTTAATTTGTGGATCATTTTGAGATAAATCTAGTCAATTCATGAATTAAAAGAATTGAGTATTTTAAATGTAGAGATGATAAGCTATTTAAAAACAAAAATTATTCATTATAGCTTTTCAAACTAAAAATGAAAAATCCACTGAAACAACTTACAGGGAAAATAATCTTTCATTGGCTGGAGAAACAGAATAGCTTGAATAGCTTGAAACAAAGCCTTGAATGCCTGCTAGATGAAAAGTCAATTAACAACATCATGGCACTTCTACTTTCTAATAAAACTGTAACTCATGGAATTGAAGACCAACTATAAACATCAAGATTAAGTTAGTACCCAATCTGTAGATTAGTATTTTTGTCTTACAAATGCTTACAAATGAATAACCTACAGGCATGGCTGGACTTGCTGTATTTACATTAATCTAATATTAACACCAATTAATGAATTAGACCCATTCATTTTTAATGAATGCTTGGAAATAAACACAAATGAAAATTTTGAATACATTTTTTGAATCTCCTAAGTTATCCTGGAACAATTGTGTGGACTTTTGCACTGATGGTAGGTAAAATTGATGGGGGTCGGTTGTTGACATCATTCAATGGTACCAAACTATAATAGGAGCCAATATATTCTTTGCTATGTGAACATACACAGAAAAGAAAAGAAAAGAAAACAAACAGAAAAAGACAGCTTTTAAAAAGAATGTGTTTGATGAATCACAAATAAATAATTTTAATAAAGCTCCACTCATAAATACATATCTTTTCATATTCTGAGTGATAAAATGGAAAAAAGACATAATGAACTTATGCTACACACCAAAGTAGGATGATTATCTTGAGGGAGGACTTTTGTGTGATTGCTATTGTGAGGAGATTAACTAGCCACTTGTTCATGAAACACCATTCCTTCCTCAAAGAACAGGTAACCGAAAACTATAGTTTTTAAATGTTGGGTATTTGGCAGACATCTTCTCAAATATAAACAATCTGACCCTGTTACTGCCAAATAAACAACCTACCGTATTTGTTGTCAATAATAAAATTTGCATTTTAAGACAAAATTTAAGTATTAGAAAATTTGCATCTGCCTAAATAAGCATGACATCTTCCTAATGCAGACTTTTCTAATAAGATTGAGGTTGATATTAGCACATGTGATTTTTTTCACATTAAATCATGAAAACAACATCAACATTTGAAATATCTTCATAATCCACTAGGTCAATTTCTAAAAGATGAATGGTGTTTCAAAATTATGTATGAATAAAAGTTTGAGATACACTAACAGTTTTAAATGTAACATAGTGAGAAAAATTAGTCAGAATGGTTTCACCTCTTAAATTTCAACTTTTAAGAACTATTACTTGGGGCCAGGTGGGGTGGCTCACACCTGTAATCCCAGCACTTTGGGAGGCCAAGGTGGGAGGATCACGAGGTCAGGAGATCGAGACCATCCTGGCTAATACGGTGAAATCCCATCTCTACTAAAAATACAAAAAATTAGCTGGGCATGATGGCATGTGCCTGTAGTCCCAGCTATTCAGGAGACTGAGGCAGGAGAATAGCTTGAACCCGGGAGGCAGGGGTTGCAGTGACCAAGATAGTGCCACTGTACTCCAGCCTGGGGGACAGAGAGATACTCCATCTCAAAAAAAAAAAAAAAAAAAAAAAGCAACAAAGAAAGCCAAACCAAAAAAAAAACTATTACTTGCTAATTTTGCTGTAGATTCAAATTGATAATTATCAAGGTTACTATAAAGTTTATTAGGGACTCCTGCCTTTCCCAACTACATATCTGTATGAGTATATATTAACTGCAAAATATTTCTACCAAAGTAATATACCAGAGCTGATTGAATTCAGAAGCAGCAAAACATATGGAAACACTTTTCATTTTCATCTTTTATTTAGTCCTACATTAAGATACTTAAGAATATATGAAACAATGTCACTCTTCGCATTAGTTTTTGGCTTTGTAAGCTACAATGTATTTCATTAAAATGTTGTTTACATTAGCATGTAGTAGGTTTATTGTTGTTATTTACAATGAATTAATAAATTGACATTTTTAAATGCCTAAATTTTACTTGTAGTACTATAAATGCATGTATTTATATATACTACATAAGCAAAAGTATTTTGGCATTCTCAATATAGTTTAAGAATTTAATCAGGACCAGAAACAAAAACTAAATGTAAGAACCACGGCTCTAGGCCATGAGATACATCAGTGATCAAAATAAGTTGAAGCCTCTGCCCTGTAGAGCTAATTATGTTCTCCTGGAATAGTTTTATTCCAGCAGATGGTTTTATTCTTCTATTTCAGACTTCTGTCTGATTCTTTCTAGGTCATGTTGAAATTAAAATGAGAGAAAGAAAAAACAATGACAGATTGTTGCATTCCCTTTGTCATACTTTACTTTTTCTTACATTTTAAATTGCTATTTTTTTTTTTTTAACCATTCTGAGGTTGTCTAAAGTTACACTTCCTGAATCGCTATATAACTCTTTATAATTACTACCAACTAATATGATAGTATCCCAAATTTTCCACCTTATAAATTTTGTGGCACATCTTTAAATTACTTGTAAAAATATTTCAAAGCAAATTTCTTTTTCTTAACCAACTGAAATATGGCATTTAATCTCCAAATGTTATTTTTGAATAAACATTAGTGAAGTATATTTATTAGTTTACAGATTTTATTTTCACAATGTGCTAATTTTGAAAAATTAAGGTCTTAGAGTAGATTTTTTCCAGGAAATTTCTAGCAAAAATTGATTCTACTAAGCTTTATTATAATTATTATTCATCTGAAATATTGATAAATTTGCTTTTTCTTCCTAAATTTATTTTGTAAGCAATCATTAGATTCATTGTACCTCACCATGTAGTATAAAATTTTGGAAAGAATTTCAAAGATGAACAAAATCAGAAAATTTCTGTTCCAACTTATGTGTTAATGTCTTGAATTTATCTATGTTATTGAAAAATATTATGCTTTTAGTTGGTTTGTCATGCTCTTAAAACTGCATGTGATTTTTCATTATGTTCATGTATTTAAAGCCCAATTAACTTACGCATGACTTGTCTACTTGGAGACTACTCTGCCTCCACTATCTTTGTGTATCTTCTGAAGAAAATAGATAGCACCTTCATTTGTTAATAAATTGAAGTCCCTGTATGTTTTCATGCTTCTTCTTTTTTTTTTTTTTTTTTTTTGTTTGACACGGAGTCTCGCCCTTTCACCCAGGCTGCAGTGCAGTGGCGCGATCTCGGCTCACTGCAGGCCCCGCCCCCCGGGGTTCACGCCATTCTCCTGCCTCAGCCTCCCGCGTAGCTGGGACTACAGGCGCCCGCCACCTCGCCCGGCTAATTTTCTGTATTTTTAGTAGAGACGGGGTTTCACCGTGTTAGGCAGGATGGTGTCGGTTTCCTGACCTCGTGATCCGCCCACCTCGGCCTCCCAAAGTGCTGGGATTACAGGCGTGAGCCACCGCGCCCGGCCTTCATGCTGCTTAAATGCCACCCTCTGCACACATTCAGAGGGAATCATTCTGAAATATTACGGAGTGATGCAAAATGTGAGAATACCTATCTTATATCAAAAAGCAAGAGCCAAAATGTGGAGTTGGGAGCATATCCTTAATTATTTTTGAAAAAAGTAGAAGTTTCCATTGTCACTTTGGAGAGTTAAAACAAACAAACAAATTAAAAAGTAAGGCCGGGCGCGTTGGCTCACGCCTGTAATCCCAGCACTATGGGAGGCCAATGCGGGCAGATCACGATGTCAGGAGATCCAGACCATCCTGGCTAACACTGTGAAACCCTGTCTCTACTAAAAATACAAAAGAATTAGCCGGGTGTGGTGGCGGGCGCCTGTAGTCCCAGCTACAATTAATATAGCTACTTCAATTTTTTTTTATTAATATTAGCATGGTGTATGTTTTTCTGTCTCTTCACTTTTAATCTGTATTTATACTTAAAGTAGAATTTTTATAAACAACATATATTTTTGTCTTATGTTTAAGCCACTCTGACAATCTGTGTCTTTTAACTGTTACTTTTAAATTATTCTAATTTAAAATCATTACGTATATGGTTGAATTAATTCCTACCATATTCTTTAAAATTTTTAAAAATATTTTAATTATTTTAAAAATTATGACAAAATGCACGTAACAGGAACATTGATCATCTTAACTATTTTTAAGTGTACAGTTCAGTAGAGTTACATATACTCACATTGTTCTGCAACCAATCTCCAGAACTGTTTCATATTACAAAACTGAAATCTATGCCTTTTAAACACTAACTTCTCATGTCTCCTTTTCCTCAGCCCCTGGCAACTACCATTCTACTTTCGTTTCTGTAATATTGACTATTCTAGACATTTTATGTAAGTGAATTACATAGCATTTTTCTTTTGTAATTGACTTATTTCACTTAATATAATGTCCTCAAGTTCATCTATGTTGTAGCAGGTGTCAGAACTTTATTTATTTTTAAGGCAAATAGTATTACATTGTATGTATATATGAATTTTTTTAACCCATTCATCTGTTTATGGACATGGGCTGCTTCCACCTCTTGGCTATGATGAATATGCTGTTATGAGCATGGTTGTACAAATATCACTTCAAGACTGCTTTCAAATCATTTGGATATATAACCCTCAGAAGAGGATTGCTGAATCAGATGGTAATTCCCTTTTTAATTTTTAGAGAAACAACTAAACTGTTTTAGCATTTTACATTCCCACCAACAATGTAGAGGGATTTCAATATCTCCACGTCCTGACCAGCATTTGCTGCTCTCTCTTTTTTTTTTAATAGTAGCCATTCTAATGGGTATAAGATGGTATCTCATTGTGGTTTTGATTTACATTGCTTGTGTTTTTTATTTGCATTTTCCTAATGATTAGTAGTGTTGAACATCTTTTGTATGTTTGCTAAACAAAAGGCCTGTGCCTATTTTTGAACTGGGTTGTAAATAAATACATAATTGAAAGTAAAAGATAAAAAAGTTTAAATAAAAATTTAATGAATTAATATAATCACAATAGTATAAAATCTATTTAAAATAATGTAAATCAAAGCCTTAGAATAAGGGATGCTAAATCCACAAAGAAACTAGGAGAACAATAAATTTTGTTTAAAGAAACATATGAGAGATATAAAAATAGGTAATTAGGACATCAGATATTTTATGCTTATCCAGTCTGAACAAAAATAAAAATAAATGAAATATAAAAAAAGATAAAATGTTGGAAAGAGAATCAAAATTTTTAAATATTTAATAATAAGATAAAAACATAAAGTAAAAATACTTTAAGAAATTAAGCAGGTTAAGATAAGATGTTTCTCTAAGAAAAAATAATCCTGTAGAATAATTAAAATGTTCATTATCAGGTCAGAATTTTACTGGAAAGAGGAGGGGTAGAAAATGATAATCACAGGCAGCTGTTCAAAATCTAAAAATGGCTAAACTAAGAGACAAAAACAGAACTTGATAATCCATGTTTGTTGTTCTCAATGAGTTGAAATTCAGTACAACAAAGTCCTAAGAAGTGAATTCACTAGTAAAGAACCAGGAAAAATTCTGAAAAGAACTGCCATTGGAAATCTTCCTGTACCTGCTTACCCAGAGTACTCATAGACTGTAAGGCTTCCAATAAAATGTAGTATTGTACAAGTGTATGAAGTATTTGTTTATCACACATTGTGGACAATCTGTTCATGAATCAATGCAGAGTTCATACTTTTAATAGTTGTAGATTTTCATTTCTGTTCAAATTTAATGTTTGTCTTAACAAAACAAATAGAAAATAAAAATTATAAAACTATGATTAAAATAATTTGTAAGAGCTAAGAAAATATGTTTATATAGAGATAGTATCTTCCTTTTAATTAAATATATTTTCTTTCAAAAATTATTTTTATTTCACAATTGACAAATATATATTTTTAAAGTAAAGTAAGATATTTTTTATTAGTGCTGTGGTTTGGATGTGATTTATTCCCACCAAAACTATGTTGAAATTTGATCTACCTTGTAGCAGTGTTGAGAAGTGGGACTTGGTGAGAAGTGTTTGAGTCATGGGGGCAGATCCTTTATGAATAAATTAATACCCACATATAGAGGTGAGTGCTCTTCTTGCAAGAATGAATTAGTTCCCATGAGAGTAGGTTATTAAGAGTCTGGCTTCCTCAGTTTCTCTCTCTTATTTCCTCTCTTGCCACGTAATCTCTTTACATACACCTGCTCCCTTTCCACTTTCTATCATAAGTTGAAGCAGCCTGAGGATTTTGCCAAATGCAACTGCCAAATCTTGAACTTTCCAGTCACCATAATTATTACCCAAATAAACTTCTTTTTAAAAATAAATTATCCAGCCTCAGGTATTCTGTTATAGCAACACTAAATGAACTAAGACAACTATTTCTTTCCAGTGCATTCCATCTTGGTTTTTTTGGAACACTAGGGTCCTATTTAGTGAATTGTTAATGCTCATGCATAAAATGGCCATGATGGCCAAAGAGTTAATGCCACTCCAGAAGTGCTGACTTATTTCCAGTGATCAGTGACTGCCTTGAAGGAATTGAGCTGAATGTGGTTGCAATTATAAACTAAATGGTTCTTAAAGGAACAACTCTTCCATGACAGATGTGTGACAAATAACTATTCCCACAGCACATTATGAACCCACAAACTTCAGCTCAATTTTTTGTACCAGTTCATCTATGGGAGAATAAAAGGCCAGATTGTGCCATTTAATAGTCTTTCCTTGCTGGCCTTATTGCTAATGAGAGGATGTGGGACAAGACATTCTAGAGAAAGCTGAAGGCCTCTTATGCTTATATTGCTATTTTATGATGTCTTACTTCAATGATTCATGTGGTTATACTCTCTGTTGAAGTAGTTGTTCAAGAGATTACAGTTTCTATGCTTTTAATAACCAAGTGAGCTAAGAAAGAAGTCAGAATAAGAACTTTGGTGTCAAAGTATCTCTATTCCCAAAGCATTTGCACATTAGTGCATCAGTCATTAGGTTATTCTCCCATTGAACAGTTTTCTCTTCTACTTTTTCTCAATTTGACAATCTTTCTATCCTGTAGTGAAACACATGGTTCCATAGAAACAGGTAGAAAATGCTTTCAGTTTTCTAAATAAAAATTGGCCTCTAGTTTTTATTAGAGGAATTCCAAATGCTGGAATTTGTGGGAAGGATCTGTAAGAAATCATGGCAAAGACATATAAATGTCATTTCCTGCCCGCTTTTTCCCATTCCCTTATACTTACATTAACTTGAGGAATAGCAGGTTAAACATAAAGGACTATTGCATCGATGTTACCAAGTTTAGTATCACATTAAAATGTATTTCTCTCAACAAAATCAGGATTTTTTATATAGCTGAGCAAATATTCATCATAATTATTTAGAACTTTTTATTACTTTCACACCAGAAGTAACATATTTTGATACAATATACAAATTCTATTTTTAATATATAAAACTATAACTTAAAATACTGTTTTTATTGGGTGATTTTCCATTTCCTAAACAATTATGGAAAAGTAAATAAATGACATCCTTCTAAACTTGTAAAATCCCAACATGCTATTATTATGTATGTATAAATGGTCAATTGTATAATTTTTCTCTCCTTTCATTCCACTCTCAATTAATATGTCTCTATTCTCAACAAAGACAACTGTTATCTGTGATTTCCATCTCTTATCTCATCCAAATATTTTCTATTCTATACACATTTATGATGCCTTTCTTCTTTATTTCTTGTATATAGCTTGTTTCTTCTCACAGCATATTATTCTTTTTTTTTTTTTTTTTTTTTTTGAGACGGAGTCTCGCTCTGTCGCCCAGGCTGGAGTGCAGTGGCGCAATCTGGGCTCACTGCAAGCTCCGCCTCCCGGGTTCACGCCATTCTCCTGCCTCAGCCTCTCCGAGTAGCTGGGACTACAGGCGCCCGCCACCACGCCCGGCTAATTTTTTTTGTATTTTTAGTAGAGACGGGGTTTCACCGTGGTCTCGATCTCCTGACCTTGTGATCCGCCCTCCTCGGCCTCCCAAAGTGCTGGGATTACAAGCGTGAGCCACCGCGCCCGGCCCTCACAGCATATTATTCTTACCAGTATACTCTTACTATGTTCTACCTCTGTATTGTCTATCTCTTACCTAAGTAATTTAGTCTATTTTTCTGTAGCAGTTAATATGAAAAAGAATCAAAATCATGACTGAATTTAGTATACACTTTAGAAAATGTTTTGATTTAAGTATATATGACATATGTATTTGTTCAACTTTAGTAGAAGCTGTCAGTTTTTAAAATGGTGGTAATGTCTATATGAAAGGGTTTCTGTTACTGTGCATTCTCGCCAGCACTTAATATTGTCAGTTCTTTTAAAATTTTTTAAGCTTTTATTAAAGTTTATTACTCCTTTGGAAAACTGCAAAAATATTTTAATAACATGTATAGCATTAGCAGAATATATGAATAAGGGGATAGAAATCCCGCTCCTGATTAAAAACCTATGTGTGATCTTTCAGGCCCAATAATAATCAATCACAAAGCTTTACCTGACAAGCCTCAAGGGGAAAGCTGCACTCTCTGCAACAGACCTATTGCACAGCTAATGCATTCTGGTCTCTGAAGGAAGTTGGAATCAAAGATTCAGGCCCATTGGCCAAACTTTTCCCATATTTGCATTCCTAGCCTGGTACCTTCATTTCTAAGCCTTTTTATCTGAGGCTTTGAGCAGAGGTCTCTTCAGGCTCCTCTGCCAGGGCTTCCTTATGGAAAAAGAAGAAGGATACCTTGAAGACACCTTTCCCCACTCTGACTCAGTGACTCAGTACCCAATACTTTTCCACTCACAGGCCTTCCTCCATTACACTCATCATCCACCCCCAACCTCATCGTCCAAAAAGCGATTGGAAACTTTTGTTTCAAGCTTCTTCAACAGTCAGATGACCCCAAACTCTGCACTAATCTACCTGACCCCTCCACCCTCCAGGTAGCAGTTACGTGGCAAGAGATGGAACATGGGGAGTTAGTGCTTTCTCCAGATTAGACTCTTGCTTATACCATTACAGAAAGTGATTAAAGGCTTAAATGTTTCATTTAGGGCTTGCTGTTTTAATTGGATAACTCCAACACCTGGCAGCCCAGATCTTTCTCCCAGCACAGCCAACCTCCTGACAGAGTATTTTACCAAGAGGATAAAGGGTGTGTTTACATTTGAAAAGTTACATATGACTAAAATTCACTAAACATAAAAATTGCATGTCAGGTTCAATGAAAGTCTAATAATATAAATATGAATACAAATCTATCCGTTCTCTTAGGGAAAAGCGTAATAAACTACCCACCATTTAGGAAGCTTAGAGCTACGCTAGCAGAGTTAACAAAACAAAGCCTGTATAGAAAAGGACAGTGAAGAATTTTCTAATGAAGGACTGGAACTCCTGATATGTATACATGGCATCTGAAGTAGGTTTTGTAAAGGATAATTTTTTCAGATTATAAAGAGGCAGAGGATTTTAATCACATCAAAGTGTGTGTACCAAACAAGGCACAGAAGTAGATAAACATGACATGTTGGAATCAGCAGTAATCTAAATGAATGATAGTTTTATTAAGTAAAGGGAGTGAAAAATGATGCTACATATGTAATGTTAGAAGCCAGATGATGGCAGGGATTCTAATAAAGGGATCATTTTTTTCTATAGAAAATATTAAGGCTAGAAATTGGTTAGATTATTAATACTATTTGATTAATTTTTATGTAAGCAAATAGCTAACATTTGAGTGTAAAGTCATATCTTTAAAACTTAGAATTCATAATATATACTTACAAATGAATCCATGCATCCTTTTGTGCCATTTGTTTTAAGTTGTATAGAAACACCTTTTTCTGTGTTTTTCATTATTAACGAAAAAATATTCCAACTGCTTAATTTATAAATAATATCAAAATATTAAATACCATTAACAGGATTCTTTCACAGGAAAACTTACTGTTTTTGTTACAAATACGAACTTTAAAAGATTTTCCAGAACACTCACTATGTTAAAGCTTAAAACAGTAGTATTGTATAACTTGGAATATTGTTGAGAATAATAATATTTCTGTATAGATCTACATCTCTTTTGGACACTGGTTTCTCTCTGCAGGTGGAAACGTTTCTCTGCCTTCTATTGTAGCTCTTTGTCAACACGTTTTATGTTTTAAACTAAATTATTAAGCCAGTGATTGTGACACTACATGGTTTTCATTGTTGTGCTTGTTTACTGCAGCTTCTAATACAAAGTCATGAACTCTGGAGATGCTCAGGAGGCTCATTAAGTACAGATTAGATGGCAGGACAATATGGAAATGTACAGAAGGGCTGCACTATTCAGTTAAGTCACCGTATCTCTCCTGTTACCAGTTTACCATTCCGTGTTTTTCACACAACACTAGATGATTTCATCTACAAATAAACTGTACAATTCTTAACTATTCAGTAAAATAATTTTATCCTGACTCATATTCAAACTCCTTTCCACAAATATCTAATTGGACATATCTTCTGAACCAGTCTTTTCAAGTTATAACTGAATGCTAATTTTTGACTAGAAAGAAATATATCAAATGTCATCATCTCCTCTTATTCATGTTGATTCTGTTTGATTCCTCTGCAGCTTCCGATAATAGAGATTGTGATCTCATTTGTGAAACATCTATTTCTTATTAATCATTTGTTAATATACTGTTGATTACCAACTTGGCAATGCTCTGTCTAATGAGGAGGAGACGTGGAGGAGAAATTCAAAAAAAGAGAAATTTCCTCCTGGAGTTTACATAGTATAGAGAGCTTAACATTCCCTTTCCTTGACTTTTTTCGAAGAAATCCTACCTGGATCAATCGCTTAGCTTTGAAATGTTTTATTTTACTTCATTGAGAGAAACATGCTTTGGATCATAATTTATCAAATATATTTTACCCTTCATTTATACGTACGAACCCATAGTGCCAAGTTGTTTTATTTCTGATACTATTGTTGAGTCATATAGGGTTAATTAAGTGGGAGGAATAGTTCCAAAACAGTAAGTAAACATTAGTCTCTGTCCTAAATCAATAATCACTTTTTTAAAAAGTTCTAAGTAGAGAGTTTTTTTCCCTTTTTACTGAAAAATAAAAACATCTTCAAAATCGCTTATATGAATCACTTTTCAAATGTAAAATCTTAATGTTTCTCATAAAATACCAAGTAAGGATGCTGACAGGTATGAAATTCAAAAGTTATTTGGGATTTGATGTTCAGAAGGTAATTGCATGCTGTGTGTGTTGAACTCTAAATTGGGTTGGGCTCATCTGTATAGATTCACAGATAAGAATTAAAGTTTTGAAGGTAAACTCATCGTCCTCTATCAATAACCAGAAATATGCCTTCTTTGAATCTGATATTCCCTGACATTCTCCTGCATGAATCTGTTGAAGTCAGATAAATCTTTAGGTTATTTATTTTGAACTATTGGATTCTAGAGTACTGCTTCAGATTTCATTTTTTTTAACCATAGCTCTTTTTTTATCAGAAAGTTATTTTCTTAGAAAAATATATGCAAGCATTGTCCTTTGAAATTTTTCTTGGGTGTTGAATGTTAAGTGCATATTTAAAAAAATATAGCTGTTACTAATAAAAGTATAGCAGAAGATGCTATTCCAATTAAAATGAATAAAATTGATATGGAGAAAAGTCAAAGTTTAAGGAAGGTTTGATTTTGTTGGAATTAGAAACAAAGTACTTCATATCTGTAAATGTGTTATATAGTGCATGTCTAAAAGAGTTATTATTTCAGTTTGGTAAGATTATGAGTTTTTATTTGGTGGAGGAGAATATTAAAGTGTGTGACTCCATTTTTGTTATTGCCAATGGCTTTCAAGCCCCAGTATTTACCCTTAATTCCTGCCCCACATCCGGGAGAACTGAGAATAAAACTCAATTGGTTTCCTCTGGTGCTGGCAGGGAATTCAAACCATGTGATGTTCCTTAACATTAATGTTTCTTGGTGTATTTCTTGGTGTATTTATTGTCTTATTTCATTATGTAATGTTTACTTAATTTTGATCACAATATTTTGTGGGGATTTTTAAGCAAGTGGATTTCTTAGATGAACTTTAAGATAGTTTTCAAAAAATAGTATGAATTAAAGACATTTGTAGGGAGACAAAAATGTTTGAAGCTATATGTTGTGGAATATTATTTAAAAATTTAAGAAAGCAAAATGGACATGTTAATTAGTTTGACTTAGTCTTTCCACAACGCATGCATATATCAGAACACCATGAGGTAGACCATAAAAATGTACAATTTTTTTATTTATGAATAAAAATTAAATACAGTAAAAAGAAGCAAAATGCTTTCTAAAACATACTGTCTTTGGTGGATCCTGTATTAAAAACAGGTGGCCACCTCAAGACGTAAAGTACATCATATTGTAACTAAATGGTGCTACTGTATTTTCCAAACTCTTTCATAAGCATCCTACATAGGAAGCATGTAACAGATGAACAGTAACAACCTCAGAACCAATAATTAGTAGTGCCTTTACTAGTACTCAGTATTTAAGAGAGAGTTAATATTAATTCAGCATTAGGAGATTTATTTTCAAGTAACAGGCAATCTGAAAACTAACCATTTTATTTTTATATCAAATGTTGAGTTTCTTGTTTATTTAATGTAAGTCATTGCATATAGACTCCTTGTCCTCAAAAATATAGCATTCGATGTTTGCAATGAGTAAGGTAAAAACTTGTAAAGGGCTTCTACAGTGTTTTCTTTTCATTTTCTAGTTTTCCTTTTTTTCAAGTTCAGAGAATGTCTGTGACAAAGCATCATTGTGTAACAATTTTTGTTTTTTCAGGTGCTTTTTTTGATATTTACATTAACCAATTTGGGGATTCTGTGACAAAATGTAATTTGCAAAGACTTGACCTAAATTGATTTTCTATGAAGCCAACTTTGAAACAGAAATCAACATGCAGAAATTATGTTGTGGATTGCTTTGAGGATACACATTGTGTAGATTAAAAGAATCAACATTAGGCTGAGGGAGATGTTTGGTGGCAATTCAGTCACAGCAAAAAGTGCAGCCAACCCAGCGAGGGAAACTGTAGCTGTGATAAACCACCAGTGTTGTACCAAATTTGGCAAAACGGGTTGGACCTTAATAAGTCTCATCAACAGTCACTGGACATGAGCTGCTCTTGAGAATGAGACATGACATTGCATGAGGTGGCTTCTTCAATTGAAGGAAATCTCCAAAGGAATACTCAGCAATGATATGTCAATTATTAACACTCTTGTCAGCTGGGGAAATGAATGCTTTAGTCATGAAGGAGGGGAAGGGGATGAGTAACCATAGTATCCCCTGCAATCCAACCACTGGACCTCTTAGTTGCACTTGGCTCACATAATTTCAGGGAACAGTTCTTTTAGGATTCTGAGGGGTGGTGTCTAATATAATGAAGATTAATGAAAAGGTACAGCCAATGCCTAACTTTGCAACTAGGTCTCATAATCCCAACTGATATTCACCATTTTTTTACTCCGTATTCCTGTTTCTTCTCACCATTGGGTAGTATTGCTGCTTGATCAGTGGGGTAACCCAAACAGACCCTCATCCCTGAAGGGTCAGAAACTTTCTGTTTCAATTATCAGTGTATTGCCTTTCAGCCCTAATACACTCTTTAATGTATACTGTATGATAAACCAATTAATTATTTTAAGTATTTCTTCTTTAAAGAGAGAACAATGTTAAGCTTTCTTAGGAGAGTGCTCCGAAGGGATTTGCAGAAGGAAGAGGCTCTCCCACTGTGTCCAGTGCTGGCTAGGGGTAGATGGTAGGGATATATGGGCAGCCATTCTTTCTGACCAAAACAATGAACATAGAATATTTTCCCTCTTCAACCTTGCAGCCTTGGCCTGGCAGTAAATTATCCGTAGCTCTTTTGACACAGAAACCAAAGTCCCTGTGTGATCCATGTGACCTGAAGGCCTCCTGCCCTGGCCAGCACCTGAAGTCTATCTGCAAGCCCCTACATGACCTGCATGCTCTAAAGGCTTCCTCTCTCCACCAGCACCCAGACTTCTACTGTACACGCATGCCACCAGGTGTTAATCACCTACTCTTCCATTTGCATTGTGGAAGGTGGTCTCTTACTTATACAACTCATGACCAGCTCTGATCTGGTCAAATCAGAGAAACATTCTGCTATCTGGTGTACTATCCAATTAGATTAGAGGCCCTACTATGATTGTTCTTTTTCGATTATTCTCTCTGAACTCTAGGATATCATAGTTTCCTTACATCTTGTAGTTAATCTTTTATCAGAGTTAATAATACATATTAAAATTATTCTGCTTAACCTACTATGTAGCTTCTATCTCCTGATTAGACCCAGACAACTATACCCTACTCATGATAAGATTCAGGTCTTTCCTGTCTGCATTATATAATGGTATCTATACATCATATTGATAGTAAAAGTCCAGTGTTTCACCTACTACAAGACAAGAGTTCTAAATAAAGAGAGTTCAAAGTTACAGAAATGAGCAGTAGGAATCCTTTAAATTGGTCACCAAGACTGATAGTAAGTTAGGCCACTCTTCCTTATATTGCTTAGGTTCTAAGTTCCATGTATTCTACTTTTGTGTAAAAAAGAGCATAGTATTGTCATCGATGTAAAATATGTGCTACATCCTAAATTATGGGGGCCCATTCATGAAGCCTAAAACCTCTGACTTGGCACATCAACTGTTTTTTCTATAGGCCACATTATTATCCTATGAGGCCAGCAGCTTTTAAATGACATTGTATAAGTTAAGACAGTAAAATCCATGAGCATATATCCATCACTTTCTCTCCTTTACTGTAATTTCCTTAAACTAATACAATATTTGAATATACAGAATTCCACATCAATGGATTACACATGTTAGCCCTCACATAATAGGGCTGACTGTGGGTCTATGGGTACAAAAAGCAAACACATACCATAAGCATGTGTCTGTGTCAATTAAGGTAAAATGAATATTTGCTTCTTTGGTGATGTCAAACATAGTCAACTTGTTATCAAGTGGCTGGCTGGTCTCCCTAAAGGGTGGTGCCATATTGGAGACTCACCATTGGTCTCTGTTACTAGCAAGTTTGGTGTTTCTCAGTGTATCATTTTTTTAGGAGTGGTAGCCTACGCATAAGCCACACATTGCGCAAATAGTATGGCAGCTCCTGGCAGAGGCTGACTGTTGATAACCAAGTCATTCTCTTTAATTGATTGTTTAGGTGCCTCTTCTGTGGTGAGTGACCTGGGCATCTAGGGTACCCACTCATGCAGTTTATTTGTGCCCACTGACTCTACTCTGTCTGATCCTAGATGTATCTTTTCCATCTCATGATGGTTTTCTGATGGATCTGCATATTAGTTTGACTTGATGGTCTTGCCAAAACTCATGATGAACAATTTTGACTACATGATGCCTTGTGGTTTCATCTTTAGGTGATCTGTCTCTATCAAACCCTAATAGCACATCAGGAGATACTCTTAGGAAAAAAAAAAGTATAACTATGCAATGAAAACTGCATGACTTGACTTTACAGAATCCCAAGAGTCCGCAATGTTTTTTTTTTCCATATGACACTGTCATAAACTCCACATAGCATCTTCCTTTACCACAGATAATTGTAATACTAGTATCTTAACGGCACAAGTATCAAAGCTTCAACCAGCTGAGCAATCCTGCACTGCTTTAGGTTCCACTCACAACTGTCAGCTTTTTGGTCACCCAGTATATGTGTTGTAGCAGTATCATCAGCTGTGAGGTATTTTGCCTTCAGAAGCTATTATATTACATTATATTACAGTGCCTCTGAATTTATATTTTTAACTCAATGCCAAATTCCTAATAAATAAGTGCTTAAATTTTCCAACTAAACTATTTTCTTTCATACTTTACTTATATATGTATATCTTATATAAATTCTTTACCAATGTATATTTTGAACTCTGGCATGGTTATAAAAGAGTATATTTGAAATGCATGCAGTTTAAATAGAAATAAAATGAACAGCCTAAGTGCTACTATTTAGTCACATCCCTCTCTCTACCTGACATAGGTAACAACAATCCTGATATTTGTGTTAATCATGCCTTTGATTTCTTTATAATTGATCCCCTATACAACTATTGCAAAAATAGTAAATTACTTTGATTTGATTTTTTTTAAGTTTCATATAAATGAAGTGATGCAGTGCGTTTTTAAGATAATGCTAGCTGCCATAACAAGCAAATCCTAACATATCTAATGGATGAAAGCTATAACATTAATTCCTTACTCATGAGCTACAAGTGTTTATAGCTGGTGATGACTCTCCTCCAAGCAATCATATATGAAACCCAGAAACTTTCAATTTTGTTATTCTGCTATCTTCAAAAATTTATTTTCAATGTCAACATACTTGTTCACACCAGGCGAAGTAAGGGGAAAACCAAGGAGAATCAAATGTGACAAGTTTTTAAGGGCTAACCCTGGAAGTAGTATATATCAATTTACTCGAGTTGCATTTGCTACAACCCATTTACACATTTACTCATTTAAGGAAATCTGAAAAACACAAGGGGAAGAGGAGGAGTATGAGGCATAAAATGGATCAGCAATCAAAAACCAAGAAATTGATTCAGATGCCTTATTACTATTCTCTCCTAATGCTGGCTGATGACTAAAGTAAGCCATAATTCATTTAATTAAGTTTAAACTTATTTAAAGAAGCAAATATATTGCTCTATGAAGCCTGCAACCTCTAGCCTATAATGAAGATGAAAGTTCTGTTGAATGGCTTGTTCAGGAGCCCAGCGTTGCAGATTTTGATAAGTGAAATGAGTGACATGGCCACTATCAATAATGTCTGGAATGATAAAGTATAAAAGGGGTGTCCTGGTGATGGCTTGTATTGTGTTCTTAGTATATGCAAAGACATGTTACCTTGATTTATTATTTGAGTATCTATGGGGCAAGAAATTTCCAGAATTCTTTACTCTTTTACTCTGTAACAATGTACAAATGAAGCTGATTTGTACATTGCCCAGGACATCCAGTACTAAGACTTCTGTCTGAAGTTTGGCCAATTTTGCTAAGCTTTGGGTGCTGCCTTTTATCAGGGACATCCCTGTTAAGGAATGAAAAGCAATAGCTATCTAGCAAGCCCCATGATGATGGCACTTCCATCCTTAAAGTATGCAAATTCCTATTATTGTACAGGCAGTTAATCCCAAACAGCTACCTAAGTAGCTAAGTAATCTGGGAAAGAGATGTCCATTTCTAGAACCACAGCATCTAACAAGAGACTCAGAACAGGAGAGGCCACCCCTTCTTAAAAGTGAGAAATGCCGGAAGGCTCAGGATTAGGTATATAGCAAGGAGGTGTCAGGAGCCATGCTGAGCTTGTGGGGTGCTGCTTCCATGAATCCAAACATAATGGACAACTCAGTATGAAGGGCCATTGTCTCAGAACCTGTAATATCCTCTTATGTCAGGAGAGAGCTCAGTATGTGGCCAGGGATTGCCACTCCAATGCTGTATAATGCAGAATCAATGAGGGTAGTTTATTGAATAAGAAATGTATGGACAACTCATGGCTATAAATGTGTGTTTACAATCCATAACAGCAGATGCTATGCCTCTGTGGCAAGGAGTCTCTGGGGGGCACTAGAGGGATGGTCTGTTATATCACAATTTAGATAGATTCTAGAGCCCTTTGTTGGAAGGAGTCCATTCAAGCTTCAAGGTGCGACAATTTGCAAACAACAGTGTAAACGGGGAACATGTTGCCTCTAGAACCCAAAAAGCCTTAAAAATTCAGGGCCCTGTTTTACCATTGTGGGTGCTAAGAGGATCAGTAACTGTTTCCTGACACTGTCAGCATGGAGTCACTCTTGGTTTACCAAACAACTTTCAGAAATTTACCCTAGGTGGAGGTCTTGCACTACATGTGGGACAATGGCTCATCCCCATTTTACATATTTCTTTATAAGTATGTGTGTATCGTGAATGAAAATGCCAAATTAATATTTTTGGAGGAGGATGTCTTCAGTGTAATGTCATACCTGTGCTCCTGGAGAGAACTCCATGAAGTTAAATTCTTACCTGAAAAGACTGTGTGCAGTTGAGCAAGGTTGTTCAGGTACCTCAGACGTAAATGTATGCTGTCTCCCTTCAGAGGTGAAAGCAATCTGCTGCTGAGAGGCTGTTGATACAGACATTGAACAGAGCATATTAGCCAAATCAATAATAGCAACATATTTAACAGGTGGATTGAGTTAGTAATTTACACAATATTGAATATGAGGGCCTTAATAGGTAGAAGACTAGTATTAAGATTTCAGTAATCCACAATGAAGAATCATTGATTATTTCCAAGATTAAGAATAGGCCAATTGGATTGTTAAATATAGCAGCAGTAGGGGGAACAATTACTCCTTCTTTATCTCGGCTTTATATAATAAAATTCAATTCTTGAAAGCCCTGTTTTAATTTACTTCGGGCATATTAACTTTTTTAATTTAGGGAATTATCCCTGGATCCCATTTTGTCACGCCAATTTATAAGATCCAAAGACTTAATTTATTTTCACTTTATTACTCATTGGATCACAGTGTTTATATCCACTATGGGATATTTAAGGGCAATAGGTGATATGACCACGTAGAACTCAGGCAAGGGAGTAGTTCAGGTAAGGTATAGCTATTTCTCCTCTAATTTATATGCTGCAACTCCTCTAAGATTAATAGGCATTATGTTGTTTAAGTTTATGGAGTCTCTAGGTATAACTGTAATTCTAGCCCCAGTGTATGAAGTCCATGAAGGTTTGCAAGTTGATGCACTTCAGCAGATTTTGACATTAAATCTACAAGCTACATTGTAAGGGAGAAAGAGCCAGCAACCAACAGTGATCTTTTATCTTTTTGTTGTATAAATTTTTTTAAGATTTATTTTATTGCTGATTGACACATAAAAATTATACATATTTATGGGATCTAATATGACGTTTCAATACATGTATTCATTGTATAATAATTAAATTAGAGTAATTCACATACCCATTACATATTTATTTAACATTTATGATTTCTTCATGATGAGAACATTCAAAAGCCCCTCTTCTAGCTATTTTGAATTATACATTATCGGTAAATATATTCACCCAACTGTGCAATAAAAATCCAGAACTTATTCCCCCTATCTAATTGTAGATTGTACCCATTGACCAACCTCTCCCTATCCCCTCTATCCCATATCCAGCCTCTGGTAACCATTATTCTACTCTCAACTTCTATGAGATCAACTTTTTAGATTCCATATATGAGGGAGTGATATGGTTTGGCTGTGTCCCCACCCAAATCTCACCTTGAATGGTAACTCCCACAGTTTCCACGTCATGGGAGGAATCCAGTGGGAGGTGATTGAATTATGGGGGTGGGTCTTTCCTGCACAGTTCTGGTGATAGTGAATGAGTTTGATGAGATCTGATGGTTTTAAAAATGGGAGTGTCTCTGCACAAGCTCTCTCTTGGCCTGCTGCCACCCACGTAAGGTGTGAGTTGCTCCTCCTTGCCTTCTGCCATGATTGTGAGGCCTCCTCAAACACGTGGAACTGTGAGTCCAATTAGACCTCTTTTTTTTTTTTTTGTAAATTGCCCAGTCTCGGGTATGACTTTGTCAGCAGCATAAAAAATGACTTATACAGGGAGATCACGTAGTATTTGTCTTTCTGTGCTGGCTAATTTCACTAATTTAAATTCCCACCACCAAGGTACCAAGGATCCCTTTTTTCCACATCCTCCTTTTCTCCACATCTTCAAAACATTTGTTATCTTTCGTCATTTTTGATAACCAACATTTTTTTTCCAAAGAAGATGTTTTATTTGAGGGTGCATGGGGTAGGGGATGTGGGTGAACATGAGTCACCATACTGTTTGAACCCATTGGAGTGGATTTTTAATTAATTATTTTTTTTATTATTATTATACTTTAAGTTTTAGGGTACATGTACACAATGTGCAGGTTTGTTACATATGTATCCATGTGCCATGTTGGTGTGCTGCACCCATTAACTCGTCATTTAGCATTAGGTATATCTCCTCATGCTGTCCCTCCCTCCTCCCCCCACCCCACAACAGTCCCTGGAGTGTGATGTTCCCCTTCCTGTGTCCATGTGTTCTCATTGTTCAATTCCCACCTATGAGTGAGAACATGTGGTGCTTGGGTTTTTGTCCTTGCGATAGTTTACTGAGAATGATGGTTTCCAGTTTCATCCATGTCCCTACAAAGGACATGAACTCATCATTTTTTATGGCTGCATAGTATTCCATGGTGTGTATGTGCCACATTTTCTTAATCCAGTCTATCGCCAACATTTTAACTGGAGTGAGACAGTTTCTCATGTGGGTTTGATTTGCACTTCACTGACAACTAGTGCTCTTAAGCACTTTCTCATACTCCTTTTGGCCATTATGTCTCTTTTTGAGAAATGCCTACTTAGGTCTTTGGTCCACTTTAAAATCAGGTTATTTATTTGTTTTTGTTAGTGAGTTGAATCTCTTATATATTTTTGATATGAACCCCTTATCAGATGTATAGCTTGTAAATATTAATATATTCTATCATATAAGTTAATTTTCACTTTGTTAATTATTTTCTCTTTTTTTTGGTCTATTTTTGCTTATTTTTGCTTTTGTTTCCTATGTTTTTGAGGTGTCATAAAAAAATATTCTTGCTGAGACCAAGGTCATGAAGTTTTTTTCCTGAGATTTTCTGGCAGTTTTATAGTTTCAATCTTACGTTTAGGTCTTTGATACATTTAGAGTTGATTTTTTATATGTTGAAAGATATGTATCTAATTTCCTTCTCCTTCAAGTGGATATTTAGTTTTTCCAACACCATTTATTGAAGAGATTGTCTTTCCCTAATGTGTGTTCTTGGCACTTTTGTTGAAAATCAGTGGGCTGTAAATGCATGGGTTTATTTATTGATGTTTCATTCTGTTCTATTTGTCTGTGTGTCTTTTTTATGCCAGTACCACGCTGATTTGGTTGCTTACAACTTTGTAGGATATTTTAAGGTCAGGTAGTGTGATATCTCCACCTTTGTTCTTTTTACTCAAGATTGCTGGCTCCTTGAGGTATTTTGTGTTTCCATACAAATTTTAGAATTTTCTTTGTATTTCTGTGATGAATCTTATTGATATTTTGATAGGGATTGCATTAAATTTGTAGATTGCTTTGGATAATATATATATATTTTAGCAACAGTAATTCTGCCAATACATGAACACAGGATATGTTTACCTTTATTTGTGTCTACTTCAGTTTCTTTCATCAATGTTTTCTAGTTTTTATTGCAGAGATCTTTCACCTCCTTGCTTAAATTCATTTTAAGTGTCGTATTTTTGTATCAATTTGAAATGGAATTGTTTTCATTGTTTTCTTGATTTTTTTCAGATAGTTCACTATTAGCATATAAAAACACCACAGATTCTTTTTTTTTTCTATCCTGCAACCTTTCTGAATTTGTTTATTAGTTCTAACAGTGTTCTTTTGTGGTCTTTACGGTTTCCTATATATAAAATCACATCATTTGCAAACAGGAAGATTTAATTATTTTTTTCCAATTTGAATACCTTCTATTTCTTTCTGTTGCTTAATTGCTCTGGCTAGAACTTCCAGTAGCAGTTTGAATAGAAATAGTGAAAATGGGCATCCTTATCTTGTTCCAGATCATGAAGGGAAAGCTTTCAGCTTTTCCTCATTCTGTATGATGTTAACCATTGGGTTGTCACATATGGAGTTTATTGTGTTGACATACATTTCTTCTATACCTAATTTTTTGGGAGGTTTTCAATTAAAAAGTGATATTGGATTTTGTCAAATTCTTTTTCTGCATCTATTGAAATGATCACACCATTTTTGTTTTTCATTCTGTTAATGTGATGCATCAATTTATCAATTTGCATATGTCGAAACATCCTTATGACCCTGGGATGAATATTACTTGTTCATGGTGAATTATCTTTGGATAATTGAGTGCTATTGAGTTAGGTTTGCTAATATTTTGTTGAGAATTTTTGCATCTCTGTTCATTAGGGATATTGAACTGTAGTTTTCTTGTTTTTGTTGTGTCATTGTCTGGCTTTTGGATAAGGATAATAGTGGCCTTGTAGAAAGAGTTTAGAAGTATTATCTCCTACTCTATTTTTTGGATTACTTTGATCAGGATTCATATCCGTTCTTCTTTAAATGTTTAATAGAATTTAGCAGTGAACCCATTAGAGCTTGAGATTTTCTTTGATAGGATATTTATTTATTTATTTGTTTTTACTACTGATTCAATCTCCTTACTTCTTATTGGTGTGTTCAGATTTTCTATTTCCTCATAGTTTAATGTTGTTAAGTTGTATGTGTCCAAAAATGTATCCATTCCTCTAGGTTATCTAATTTGTTTGCATATAATTGTTCAGAATAGTTTCTTATGATCCTTTGTATTTCTGTGGTACTAGTTGTAATGTCTACTTTATTATTTCTGATTTTATATATTTGATTTTCCTCTTTTTTTCTTAGTTTAGTCTAAGATTTGTCTTTAAATAAACAATATTTATTTAGTCGATCTTTGAGTTGTTTTTCTACTCTCTATTTTGTTTATTTCTGCTGGGATCTTTATTGTTTCCTTCCTTCTACCAATTTTGGGTTTAGTTTGTCTTGTTTCTTATTAATTTCCTGAGATGCAACAATAGGTTATTTATTTGAAATCTTCCTTTTTGACATAAGTGTTTATTGCTATAAACTTCTCTCTTAGAGTTTACTTTTGATGTATTCCATAGGGTTTGGTATGCTGAGCTCCCCTTTTTTTGTTTCAAGAAATATTTAATTTTCCCCTTAATCTCCTTAATAACCCATTTGGCCATTAAGAACAATGTTGTTTACTTTCCAGGTATTTGTGAAGTTTCCAAAATTCTTCTTTTCTTTAAGAGACAGAGCTTCACTCTGTCACCCAAGCTGGATGCAGTGATGAAACTCCTGGTTCAAGTGACCTTCCCACCTCAGCCTCCTGAGTAACTAGGAATACAGGTGCAAATCATCATGCCAGGCTAGCTTTTTTTTTTTTTTTTTTTTTTTTTTTAAGATGCAGTCTCTCTTGTTCACAGACTGGTCTCCAACTCCTGGCCTTAACCAGTTCTTCTACCTTGGCCTCCAAAAGTGCTGGAATTATAGGTGTGGGCCACCATGCTCCGCTAGTATATTTACTTTTACTAGTGAGTTTTATTCCTACAGGTGTTTTTATGTTACTCATTAGCATCATTTTCTTTCAGCTTAAATAGTTCCCTTTAGCATTTCTTGTAAGTCAGTACCAGTGGTAACACATTCCCTCAGTTTTTGTTTTACTGGGAAAGTATCTCTTTCTATTTCTAAAGGGCTGTTCTTCTGGGTATAGTATTTTTGGTTGGCAGGGTTTTCTTTTTTCCACCTTTAGCACTTTAAATATATTATTCACTCTCATCGCTTCTCGGCCTTTTGGCTCAGATCAAGCGTAGTAAATATATTATTCACTCTTTCCTGTCCTTTATGTTTTCTGTTGAGAAGTCTACTATTATACATATTGGAAGTCTGTTATTAGTTATTAGTTATTTGCTTCCTTTCTCATGATGCCTTTAGGATCCTCTTTGTCTTTGACATTTGATTATATGTCTTAGGGTAGTTTTCTGGATTGAATCTGATTGGTGACTGTTGGCCTTCCTGTACCTGAATATTCCTATTTCTCTCCTAATCTGTAAAGATTTCTTCTATTAAGAAAAAGAGAAAAACAAACTACTTTCTACTCTTTTTTCTTTCTCTATTCCCTCTAATAGGAAAGTGTTATAGGAACGTGTCTTGAACTCCAATCACACATTCATTTGTTCTTTTGACATCTTATTAATCTCATAAGCTTTCCTAATTTCTCTTTATACCTTCTTCCTCTCTTACTGTATAATTCCAAATAACCTCTCTTGAGTTCACAGATATTTTCCTCTGCTTAATTCTGCTGTTGTTCCCACTTGCATTTCTTCATTTCATTCATTATATTTTTCAGTTCTAGGATTGCTATTTTTATTATCATTTCGACCTTTCTGATTAATTTATCTGATAACCTTTCTTCAATTGTTTATTAGTGTTTTTGTGAAGTTCACTGAGTTTCTTTAAAAGAAATATTTTGAATTCTTTGTCTGGCAAATGACACATCCCCATCCCTTTAGGGTCAGTCACTGATATATTTTTCTTCTGTTGAGTCATATTTTCCTGTTTGTTTTTGATGCCTGTGGACATATGTCAATGTCTTCACGTTAAAGAATTGAGCTTTTATTCCAGTCTTCTCAGTCTAGCCTTGTTTGTGCCTGTCTTTCCTCTCCAGGCCTGCCCAGAAATTCTCAGCAGAATATGCTCCTTAAGCTATGACTGCTGCAGCTGTTTTAGCACTCGAGGGTGTCCTAAGCCCAGGTTTGCCATGAATCTTGCAAGAGTTCTTAAGTTGTCAGGATGCCTAATCCCTGATGGAGTTGCAGAAGACCCAGGGGGAGGGGGTACCCAGGCTATGTGGGAAAGCTAGGCAGGGACCAGTGGCCCTGTATCATCATGCCTCCTGTCAGTTCCCTGCAAAGGTGGGACAGTTTCTAGAGTTCATTGAGAGGAGCTGGAGACTGAGCTGGGAACTTCAGGATCTTCTGTGGGATGAAGACTGGTGAGTCTGCCCTGGTAGCCCTGATAGGGACACATCTCCCAGAAGTTTTCTGCTTAGTTTTCTGACTGCGGCAAGAAGGTCCTGAGCTGAAACTGAATCCCCTTAGGATTTACTGTGAAATGGAGTTTGGCAAGCCCATCGTCAAAGTTCAGACAAATAGGTAACACCCAGGTTGCAAGATATAGGAAAGTCTTCCTCTGGGTTTTTGTGTAAGCAGTACTAGCCTGGTACAATAGCTAAGGGTACTTGAGCAAGCCGCAGGGTGACTTCCAGATTCACTGCCAAGACAAATGTCAGCAGGCAGACAATCCTCTCTACCAAGGCACTAGTGTGCATGATTTCTCCTTAGCCCCTTGACAGATGGTTTTATTTGCAGGTTCAAGGGCTGAAGGCAGCCTTTTGGGGACTCTGGTTATTTCTAGGCTTGAGCTAGTAGCACAATTTGCAGGTCTGCCATCTGGGTGCAGGTCTTCACTCTCAAAATGACCCTTTTAGGTCATGGCCTACACCTGGCTTCCAGAGGTTCCTACCTGAGTCCTGAGGCTTCTAGAAAGAGATTCTTTTTTTGTGGATAGGCAAAGAATTCTTGTTATGAGGGGATATAAATAGATGACTTCTATCCCATCATTTCTGTTGTATAAATTCTTGTAATAAATGTTGGATTTCTAATTAGATCATATTGTGGACCTTCATTTCAGTTTTTTTTAAATTTTGTTTCTTTCCTTTATATCTGTTTCCTTTTTGTCTTTCTTTTTAAATAGTTATTTATTTTTAGTCACTGTATGTATTTCTGTGTGGAAGGGCACTACACCATGCTCATACTTATAAATTTCTTCCTCCTGAAAATATCAAATTCATATCATCAGTTTAACAAACTCCTCCATGAAAATGATTGCTTTATAGAGTTTAATGATCCTGGACTATAATTGGGTTTGGATCATCTCCTTTTCTGTGCCATGGGGATGCTATGCATGTTTTTTTTCTGTAACTGAGAGAGTCAGGGTGTTTGTAGCAGCAGAAGCATGGCAACATCAGCAGATACATAAGAATCCTGGTGAGTCCCTTGCTCTTAGAAGTGTGGACTTTAACACACCACATAATAGCTGCTTTATTTTCCTTTTCTCTTGTTCCTTTTTTTTTTTTTTCGTTAACTTCCTAATGAGTTCTCTTTCAGAAGCGACAACCTGATGGGTCCGTATCTCCCACTGTGTGTCTTTCCTTTCAGTGCTATATAGATCAAGGGTCAATGCTTGGTTAAGATATATAATCAATTGATCACAGTCATTCTCCTGAGCATAGTATCAGTCACAACCTCATTTTAAATTATAGAGCTAGGTCCAGACTGAGACACATGACCCAAAGCCACTTTAAGAAGGGTATTAATCCTATTTGTCTTTAAATACCAAATATAGAAATTTCTCACTTAGGTCAGTTAAATCTATAACAGAGGCTCAGTAGGACTCAACAACAAAACACAAAGCTGCACAGCTCAAAGGACAAGCTAGCCAGCAGGTAATAGCTCCAAGTACATGCTTGCCATCAGGTAGAAGAGGCAGTTAGCAAGTCAAAGCAAGAAAATTACATCCTCAGTGATGGTGACCATTATCTAGGAATCCTGTTCATAGTGCCACTTCTTGTGACAACTTTGCCAAGTCAAGATAAACCCCGAGCCAAAAATTTGGTTTAGAATTTGAGACTGATAATACCACATATATAACAAGAGGATATAAAAATATCTGACTTGCACAACGAGGTTTGTGGGAAGAACAAGAGAGGTATCCCAAAGAGGTCTAAAATGACTTCAGAAAGTAGGAAAAAAAAAAAAAAAAAAAACTGGCTTGGAGTTTTTTCTGCGGTCGGCGTGGAGCTGGAGTAAGATTTTTCACACATGGGCCATTCTTTTACGGTTTGAATTCCTGCCAGTAACAAAGGAGGAAGCACCTAGGTTTTCTTATTAGCTTTTCCAGGTAAGAGACACAAGAGAAAGAGAGAAGTGAGGCTTAAGTCTTTCAGCTGTCAAATTTCAGAGAAACGCAGTCAGGTTCTGGATTTGGGAAAGGGTTTAATTAAGAGCCTTTTTACAGAAGTGTGAGTAGAGTTAAAGAAAGAAATAAGAAAGTTATTGGCATGCAGATTTCAGCAGTTTGTGTGAAGTCATTGCCACCTGTAATCTGAAAGAGATGGGTATTCACGAGAGTAAAACAAAAGAGGACACAGAGCAGACATTGTGCTCTCAAAGATGTGACATTGCTGAGGCAATAAAGCCATTGCTGCTCAGGAAAATATATTTAGGTCTTTGTCTCTTACGATCTTCTACTGGTCTTTGTCATTAGCTGAACCTAATCAGAAACCAAAGGCCAAGGAAGCTTATGTAAGAGAGTTCATAAAGTTAGCTTTCCCAGGCGACCAAAAGGTAGAGAAGGCCAGAGAACTGTTATGAGGGTATAAATAGAAAAATAACCAAAAAGGTCAATTTTTAAATACGCAGAAGCCAGTTGTCATAGCACTCTTAATGTTTCTCATAATAACCTGCAATTATTCTCATTTATCTCGTGTTGATACATGCATGGCTGTTTGGGGGTTCTCCATCCTGTTTCCTTGTTCTATGTATCTTCTGGAAATACAATGATATATTAAATTCTGTAATTTTCAACTATATATTTTTATATAATATAGCAATTCCTCCCTCTTGGTTCTTCAAATGTGTCATGCCTATTCTTGAAATTTTGTACTTTTATATACAATCTATAACAAGACTGTCAAGTTTCCAAATCAAATAAAATTTTAAAAAAAGAGAATAAGCAGTAGGTGAAATTTGATCGGTTTGGGGAAAATTTGCATATTTATGATTTAGTCTTTCATATCATGAACATTGAATATTTCTTCTTTCACATTTGCCTTTATTAATATGCTTAAAAACAATTTATCTTTTTTAAGAAAAACATTTTCATTGAATTTATTCCTATATGCTTTTTATATTTTGATGTTACATAAATGTTCTTTCTAAAGTTTCAATTTTGAAATGTTTGTGATTGCTGTGAAGAAATACAATTGGTATCTACACATTGAGTTTACAATTAACAACTTTGCTAACCTCATATATTTAATTATTTATAGATTTTATGTAGACTGTAGAACATTTTTATCTATAAATAACCGTATTTTTTCCCTTAATACTAAGCAAGCTTTTTGTTTTATTTTAAAATTTGCCTTACTATTCTAACATTTTACTATTCTAAAACATTCAAGAAAAGTGGGCACTCATATATGGTTCCTGTTCTCATATAGAATACTTAACATTTTTTACCATTAAGAGTCCCATTTGTAGTATTTTATGGGATGATAGATATACTTTATTAGGTAAAATAAGTCTTATTTTCTAGTTCTTTTTTCATTTTTCAATATATTTTCTGTATGAATTTGAAAAATATTTGCATTCTGAAGCTTTTGATGTAGTCTTTTAAATAAGGCCCACACAAAAAGTTTAATGATTTTATGGCTTAACTTCAAATTTACTTGTTTTATTTTTTTAATCTATCATTTACTGACAGAAACATGCGAATTTCTCACTATAATTGTGGTTTTACCTTTTTTACATTATTTTTATCATTTTTGAGGCTCTATTACTAAATGTACACATATTTCTAATGATCAATCTTAATTATAATTTGACTTTTTAAAATCAATATGGAGTAACTCTATTTTTAGGTTTTTATTTGCTTTAACTTTGAGAATCTTTATTTTTTTTTGGAAATTCCGTTACATAGCTAAATTCATTTTACTTTCACTACTTGATTATTTATGTAAGCAAGTTAACCTTTGATTGCATAATATCTATTTAGGATAATTTGAGATTTAGATAACTCATCTACTACAGGATTCACTATTTAACTCAGAAATTTCTGTGTTAAAAAAGCATGGATAATCTGAAGTATCATTAAAATGTCACAGATGAGTCTGGGTGCAGTGGCTCATGTCTGTAATCCCAGCATGTTGGAAGGCCCTGGCAGTAGGATAGCTAGAGGCCAAGAGTATGAGACCGGCCTGGAAAACAAAGCGAGACCCCCAACTTAAAAAAAAAAAAAAAAAAGCAAAGAATTAGTATGTATAGATACATATATGTACATATGTGCACACCTGTATTTTCTTATCATGTATGACCATGTATTTTATGTGTATGTGTGCATACATACACACACACTCACACAGTCCACCCTCCATATGCATGGATTCTCTATCTGCAAATTCAACCTACTACAGACTAAAAATATTTGAAAAAAAATAGCTAGGAATACAACAACAAAAATAATAATTTAAATAAAAAATAATATAACACGGCCGGGCTCGGTGGCTCATGCCTGCAATCCCAGCACTTTGGGAGGCTGAGGCGCGCAGGTCACAAGGTCAGGAGATCGACACCATCCTGGCTAACAAGGTGAAACCCCGCCTCTACTAAAAATACAAAAAATTAGCCAGGCATATGGTGGCGGGCGCCTGTAGTCCCAGCTACTCGGGAGGCTGAGGCAGGAGAATGGCGTGAACCCGGAGCTTGTAGTCAGCCGAGATCGCGCCACTGCACTCTAGCCTGGGCGACAGAGCGAGACTCCATCTCAAAAAAAAATAAAATAAATAAGTAATAATAATATAACACTTATTTACATAGCATTTAAAAGTATGAGGTATTATAAGTAATCTAGAGATTATTTTAAATATATGGAAGGATGTGCATAGGTTATATGCAAATATTACGCCATTTTATTATATGAGAAACTTCAGCATCTTCAGATTTTGGTATCCAAGGGAGATCCTAGAACCACCAATCTTCCATGGATACCAAGGGATAATTTCATATATATCTCCTCCTTATAGATATAAAAATCTATATATTGATTTATATTTCTAGTAGAAAAATTTCACAAGATATAAATACAGAGAGACTCTACTATGCTTTTCTTAAATAATTTTGGAAATGCAAATTTGCTTAAGATTGAAATGGCAAATAGATTTATTTAAATACTACATGGACAAAAATCATATTATCTTAGGATTACAATTTGCCATACATCTTCAATCAACATATTTACTTATTATAGTGACAAAATCTTGTATAGTACCTGTTTTGGTTAATTTCAGGTGTCAACGTGACTGGATTGAGAAATATCTAGAGAACAAGTAAAACATTATTCATGAGGATGTTTCCAGAGAAGATTGGAGTGTGGCTTTGAGTACACTAAGTGAGAGAGATCCACCCTGAATACAGACAAGCAACATCCAAGTGGTTGGAGGCTTGGATAGAACAAAAATAGAGGAAAGGCAAAGTGGTCTCTCTTCTGGAGCTAAGATACACCCTCCTTCACTTGCCCTTGGAAATCAGAACTCCATGTGCTCTCTGGCCTTTGGAGCCCAGGACTTACTCCAGCAGCCGCTTGGGTTCTCAAGCATTTGGGTTTGGAATGAGTCACACTACCAGCTTTTCAAAGTCTCCTGCTTGCACAGCCTCCATAATCACATATGAGCCAATTGCTCTCCTAAATCCCCTCTAATATCTATCTATCTTTCTGTTCATCTATCTATATCTATCTATCTATCTATCTATCTATCTATCTATCTATCTATCTATCTTTCTATCATCCATCTATATCCTATAGTTTATGTGTCTCTAAAGAACTCTAATACAGTGTTTATGCACCATCGACACTTTGTTCGAGGTTTTCAGTCTTATGCTGTTTTAGGGCACTGAGCCATTAAATAAGAGACAGGATAAATACATTTTCTCATTAAATAAAAAATGTAAAGAATATGTCTGTCAGTATAAGATAAGATTTTTACAAGAACAAGCACAATTTATAAGAAGAGCTGTTGATTGTTCAACAGATGCACAGCTCTAGTAAACATAATGATAAAATTATAGCCCCATGACCTCTATTATTTCAGCAGCACTATCGACACAACTGATTTGACTACCATAACAGTATTGTACAGTACTGAGGGGAAATTATCACTTTGTCTTAAATTTGAGGTTATTTATAATCTGAACAAATGTATCTGTTTTAAAAGACATACAGTCACTTTTTCCAAATTAACTTCCATGATCTCAAAAATTCATTTCTTACTATTTTAAGATGGCTTAATATTACTACCTATGGTTGAAAGCAATGGTCAAATTCTATCTACTTTCTCACACACACAAAAATTATCTGTAGCATGGACATAACTTAGAAAAGAAAGCAATTGTACTTCATTTGATATTGTATTAATTTTTTTTAAAAAAACTCTGTCATTAGAAAACACCAACACACTTGGTGTCTCATCTACTGACATTTAATTACCTTTTTTAGATTTTTATATTTCACATAAAAATACCTTAGGTTACTGTGAATTCCTAAGATTTCAACAGAATAGCTCCTTTTTGGAAATTCAGTTACATAGCTAAATTCATTTTACCTTCACCACTTGATTATTATGTAAGCAAGTTAACCTTTAATTGCATAATATCTATTTATGATAATTTGGGATTTAGATGATTCATCTACTATAGGATTCACTATTTAATTCAGAAATTTATATGTTAAAAAAGCATGGATAATCTGAAGTATCATTAAAATGTCACAGATGACATTTAGATGTAGAGTCTAGATGTAGTGGCTCGCGTCTGTAATCCCAGCACACTGGAAGGCCCTGGCAGTAGGATAGCTAGAGGCTGACCTTGTATGACCATGTATTTTGTGTGTGTACATACATGTACATGTATGCATGTATATGCCAAATATTACTACATATGGTTGAAAGCAATGGTCAAATTCTATCTACTTTCTCTTACACAAAAAATTATCTGTGGCATGACCATAGCCTAGAAAATAAAGCAATTGTACTTCATCTGATACTCTATTAAAATAAAGAAAAATTCTATCATTAGAAAACACTAACACTTGTGTCTCATCTACTGACATTTAAATACCTTTTTTTTAGATTTTTATATTTCACATAAGAATACCTTAGGTTACTGTGAATTCCTAAGATTTCAACACAATAGCTCAAATTTTGAGACAGCAAATTCAGACAGTAGATTATCATATTTTTTAAATGAGTCTCAACTATTACATGAGTGTTCAAAAAAACAAATTAAATACAACAATTATTTGAGTATCCATACCTATATTCTTCTACTATTTAAATATATAAAAAGTATACACATATATGTAAATAATGATTATATCAATTTTACCTTTTTGTATATGGAAATTAAGTCAATTTTATCACTAATCCATTTGTGAGTTTTTAATAGCATCATCAGCATGACAAAACATATATACAATTTTTTATTTTAGATTATAACTTAACCAAAGGTAAATATGAAGAAAACATTTTACCAATCAATTATATAAGAGGAAAATCAGTAAGAGAGACATATTTTTTAAACATTGAACAAACTGTATGTAATGCAGTGTATAAGATAGCAAATTTCTAATCTCTCCTTCTGGACAAGGTGCTATATTCTGAAGAATGATATTTAGCTATAACTTTTAGTGTATATGGTGAAAAAGTAAAATCAGGCATGTTAATGAAGTAGTTTGTTAAATAAAACTTTTCTTCTTTAAACCTTTGAGGCACCAAAAGTGGGGATAATAGTTGCCAACAACTGCATCCTACATTCCAGATGATCGATTCAGGACTTGTAAATTGGGTTTCACAAATCTATTTCTGTTAACAGTAGCCTATCACTTAAACCATTCTGTGTGTAAGATAAGTAGGGGACCAAAATAATAAATCTTTGATAGAGAATTCCTTTGAAACAAGTTGTTAGAATTCTCTATGTTTCTCCATAGTGGGTGTTCTTCTGCCTACCTCGGGCTGACTGATGGTGAGTTGCCTTTCAAAGAATCACTTGGAGGACTTAACATGTGTCTCTGGAGCTGGGTGTGCACAGAGTTTTGTGCTATCTTTCATTAAAAAAAGTCAGGCTGACTAGGTATAGCTACTTCTATTAACAAACACAGGAAGAGAGAGTTTTAGCACATGGACAACTATTTCCAATGTCTTATAGAAAAAAATGAATTTTCCCATGTTGCAAAGCAAACAATAGATAACTGACCTTAAATCAACATGAAAGGACACTACTCATAAAGCAGCATGCCATGAAAATTTGGCCCTCACAGAGATGACCTGTGTCAGATGTACTGTCTGAAGAAAAGTCCCTGGGGAGTAAATCTCTGAAATAAAAAAATTCAAGTTGTAGACTTCATCTTGGAAATTTTCTGAAGAATCTGAATTTCCTCTACCCTGAGGAAAGCCAGCATTTGCCCTGCAGAATATACAAAAGCAGATTATAAAGAATATGTGACCTGTAAGAATGTGTCCTTCAATCTCTATTATCCCCTCTTTAATTGCCCCAACCCAGGATTCCTGGCTCCTAAGTGAAATAGGAACCAGAGCTACAAAGTCAATGCAAATTGACCGTAGCGCCTTCTCACTGTAAGTTTCTGCTCCCAGATTGGACCTGAGCTAGGGGACAAGAATTTTTAAATTAGGTAAAGGCTTATGATATTTATAATAGGTTTATTCTTAATAGCATCGAACTGGAAACAACCCAAATGTTCTCCAATAGGTGAATGGCTAAACCAGCTAGTACATCTATACCGTGGAATACTACTCCGCAACAAAAAGAATGATGATTGATACACACAACAACATAAATAGATCTCAAGGGCATTATGCTGAATGAAATAAGTCAGTCTCAAAAGGCTACATGCTATATGAACCTATATACATTAACATTCTTGAAATTATGAAATAATAGAATAAATAATAGATCCATAGTTGTGAGGGGTTAAGGAGGTGGTAGGCATGGGAAAGGAGTGGGTGTGGCTCTAACAGGGCAGGTGACATCCTTAAAAATACCATAGAAAGAACTTCCATCTAATCTCACCTAAGACAAAATTTCCTAACTTTTAACAATCTATAAATAATACTTATGATGCAAATGTTTTGTATTTTGGCTAATAAATGTCAATATCCTGGTGTAATATAGAACTACAGTTTTAAAAGGTTATTACCATTAGAAAAAAAAACTGAGTAGGAGATGTATAGAATCTCAGTTATTTCTGACAACAGCTTGTGAACTTTAAATTATCTAACAGTTTAATTAAAAATGTTTCTCTGGGCTGGGTGATATGGCTTAGTCCTGAAATACCAGCACTTTGGGAGGCTGAGGCAGAAGGATCGCTTGAGTCCAGGAGTTTGAGGTCAGACCAGCCTGGACAACATAATGAAACCCCATCTTATAAAAAAAGAGGGAAAGAGAGATAACCATGAGCCAAATAAGCCTCTTTAAAATTGTTTTTCTGTTTTATCAGCATTTATAGTACAATAATTTCATACATACACTGCCTCACTCCCTACAGCCTCACCCATTAACAAAATTTCATACCAGAGTGGTACACTTGTTGCAACTGATAAACCTACATTGACACATCCTTATTATCCAAAGTTCATAGTTTACATTAGGGTTCACTCTTGGTGTTGTACATTCTATGGGTTTCACAAACATACAATGATACATATTCATCATTCTAGTGTCAGAGTAGCATAGCCCCCCTTTATTCACACGAAGTACATTCCAAGACCCCCAGTGAATGCCTGAAACCACAGATATGTGTACTATGTATAAACCTATGTATGCTGTGTTTTATTCTGCACATATATATCCATGATAAAGTTTAGTTTATAAAGTAGGAAGAGTGCTGTTGTGCTTTGGGGCCATTATTAAGTAAAATAGGGTTACTTGAACACAAACATGGTGATAACATGACAGTCCATCTGATAACTGAGAAGGCTACGAAGAGTTCCACAGGCAAGCAGCACACACAGTGTGGATACTCTGGACAAAGGGAGGACTCATGTTCTGGGCAGGATGAAGTGGGAGGACATGAGATTTCATCATGCTACTCTGAAATGATACGTCATTTAAAATTCATGAATTGCTTATTACTGGAATTTTTCTTTTGATAATTTTGGACTGTAGTTGATCATGAGTATCTGAAACAGTAGAAGGCAAAATCGTAGATAAAGAAGGACTACCGTAATTTCATTGCTCTAATAATTCTCTGTGCCTATTCATCCCTTCATATCCCTAGTCCCTAGCAAACATTGATCTTTTTACTCTCCCATAGCTTTGCCTTTTTTAGAATGTGATACAGTTGGAATCATACAGTGTATAGCTCATTCAAATGGACTTCTTTCACTGAATAATAGCATTTAAGTTTTCTTCATGTCTTTTTGTGGCTTGATAGCTCATTCATTTTTAGTGCTGAATAATATTCTATTGTCCAGATGCACCAGAGTTTATTCATCCATTCACTTACCAAAGGACTGCCTCTGTAATTTGACAAGTATGAATAAAGCTGCTAAAAACAGATTTTTGTGTAGACAAAGTTTTCCATTTATTTGAGTAAATACCAAGGATTACAACTTGTGCATTGTATGATAAGAGTACGTTTAGTTTTGTGAGAAACTTCCAGCTCTCTCCCAAAGAGGGTATGTACCATTTTGCATTCCCACCAGAAATAAGTAAGAGCTCCTGTTGGCCAGCATTTGGTGTTGTCGGTAAGGCTTGAACTTTTATTAAGCTGGATTTGAATTCTTAATCCTTGAAAAATAAGAGTGCTCTTAATAAGAAAACTCATGGCATCTTCCAAAATGTCAAACAAAGACAGGAAAATAAGACTCAGTGAACAGCAAAAATAAAATGTGTTCACGTATTATGCTTTTATTTTCCTACTTGTTCACTTTTAAGACTATCCCATCAAATATCTCTAGGAATTATCTGTTATACATCAGAGAGATGTCTGGGTTCGGGTTGCTATGTGGAGGAGGATGATACAGAAAGAAGTTTAGTTGCAGAAGATAAACACTATGGACCACAAAAGGAATTGATGGGTAAAAGATGAAACAAGTGTCTGCATCGAGTTCAAATATCCAGGAACTTTTTTTTTTTGAGATCGTGTCTCACTCTGTCACCCAGGCTGGAGTGCAGTGGTGCATTTGCTCACTGCATCCTCGACCTCCCATGCACAGCTGATCCGTTCACCTCCGCCTCTGGAGTAGCTGGGACTATGGGTGCAGGCCACCATGCCCAGCTAATTTTTGTTGTTGTTGTTGTTGTTTTTTGTAGAGATTGAGTTTCACCATGTTGCCCAGGCTGATCTTGAACTCCTGAGCTCAAGTGATCCACCCTGCTCAGACTCCAGTTTTTAAAAGAGTTATTGGACTCTAGCAAGCATTGTGATCATATTTTAACTGGTAAACTACACACAGGAAGAGAAACTTTAAACGAGGCAACAGAGGTACTTGAGACTTTTGAAACCAAGAAAAACACCAACAACAAACAAATTGTGACTACAAATTCATGCACCTTTCCTTAAAATTTCTGAAAGGAATAATTTTCTTGTGATTCATTTAAAAAAATTAGCAAAATAATAAATGACATCCTTCTGGAATAAGTATGCTGGAATTCATCACATCTAGATTACCAAGTAGCATAAAAAGAACACAAAGTACAATGAAAGGAGTGTAGTTTATTACAAATTTTCCCTAAATTTTTGATGAAGTTATTAGTGGATTAGCTGCAGAGCCATCTATCTGGACCATGCTAGTCGTAGGTCATTGTGCTGGTTTTCAATAGCAAGACTTTGCTCCTGAGACCTAATGGTCTAAGTCCATGCTATTCCAATTGAACCTAGTTTTTTTTTTTTTTGCACCAAAGCTAGGACCACTTGTATAAGTGTTATAGTTATCTTTACAGAATATCATCTACCGTTACATGGCTCTGAAATATTTTCTAATAAGTGGGCTTTGCTTCTGTGTTTATTAATTCTCTCACTCTTTTTTTTAATATCATAAGTTGTCCTCTTTGGACTTGGAACATTCTTGTTAGCACAGAAACCTACTTTCATGTCTTATATCTAAATAATTTTCAATTTATCTCAAATTACCCTTCAGCCATTGTCCTTTTTTTCTACTGTCCTTCAAAGCAACTGACTTCTAATGAGTTTAGTGTGGCTACGGTATCAATTTTTTTACTAACCTTTCTCTCTTCATCTCATTCCTGTTTGGCTTCAGTACTCATAACTCTGCAAAGTTTCTTCTTGTCAAGCCACCACCACTTTATGTTCAAATGCAAGATTCTGTTATTTTGTCCTTACCATAAGTCTTAGCAGCAGTTAACAAATTTAACTCTGTCTTCTTTCTTAAAGCCTTTTCATGTCTTTATTTCCTTATGGTTATATTCTTTTCTACCTTATTCTATGTCTTTTGCTGGCTCTTCCTCCACTTCCTAACATGATAGAATAGCCCTGAGCTCATCCCTCAGCCACAATTTTCTTATCTGTTCTTATTATATCTATTCTTTGACTCTACTAGAAAATGGAGTCCAGTCTCATAGCTTTTGATTCCAGGTACCTAGTGTTAAGTTCCACACAGGTGCCTTCAAACCTGACCCCTCCTCAGAGCTCTATAGTTTATATCCATCAGCCTATTAGAGGTCTTCTATTTCATGTTTAAAGAGCAATCAGATGTAACATGTTTAAAACAAAATATTCATGCCCCTCAAACCTGCTCCAAACCTGTTTCTCTCCCAAAACTTCTGATCTCAACAAACAGTGCTATTGATTTGCTTAAGTTAAAATCTAGATATTGTAGTGTTTAAAAGATTTTTCCAAATAATATAGAGTTTGTTTTTTTTGATATCTATAACATCTATTTTTCACCAAAGTTCAATAATTACAGGCACTGAGAAAAAAAGGTTTTTGCTTTTTACATTGATGGATTTTGCTGTAAGTTATGCTTATTTACATATGAATTACATAGCCATTTTCTTAGATTATTTTTAGAAAATTTAACTTTTATATAGAATGATTTTAGGAGTTTTTGAGTCTAGAAAATATAAAGTAGAAGAGCTATTTATTGCTGTTTTTGAGGTTTTTCAAAACTTGTTTATATCTTCTCCACACATATAACACAATTATATCATTTTTATTAAACCAGATATATAATTTTGTTAAAAAATTATAAATGGATATGTTTTTCATTTTTTATATTGCATTAAGTAGATTTTCAGTAATTTTTTCAAGTTGAATTATACAAGCTAGTCATTATTATTATTTTTCAGTTTTCCTAAAAACATCCTGATCTACCCTTCAAAGGCAAAGGCAATAGCATTTTTCTAAAACTATTTTATTGTTATTGTATTACTTTATTTTTTAATTGCCACATTTTAATGTGTTTCAATGGAACTCCTGATCAAGGCCCTTCCTGTTACCTTCCCTTTTCAACACAGAATCACGTGCTAATGCATTTTCTCAGTGTCTTTAGACTCAAGTTCATGACCCACTGCCACCTTACACAATTCTAATTAGAAAAAAGGGTGGATTTGCTGCTGAATTCTTTCTTGGTTGGACAGCTAATTTCTATAGCTTGACTAATATTTTTTCCTCCTAACCAGATATAATTCTGCACAATTGAATAATACTCTAATAAATATTTTAATTTATAAAAACAGACTTATTAGAACCAAGACATTCTTTTATAAAAAAAGTGATGAATTGAAGTACATTTCCATTTTTGTATTAAGCAAGTTTTAATTGGTATTCAGGCAGAAGAAACCAATTGAAATTCTGAGAGTGCTTTCCTTTTAATAACGAACAGTAAAGCCACAGGCAGTGCTTTAAAAAAGACACACAAATGATGGGAAAATTTAACAGCTTGGTATGCCAAAGACAATCCCTTGGACTGATGTTCTGAGGTGATTGCTGTGAAAAGAATCAGTCCTCATTAAAAACTGCAGGTAGAGCACATGTATTTATAAGTTGTTATGAGGATGTTGGCACAAATAAAAACTCAAATAAAATTAACTGCTTCCAAATTGTAAAAAAAACATGTAAAATAAACATGTTTACTGTGTTGGTATTGGTATCATTAAAATATCATTTCAAAATAAATGGTATTTGTATTAGTCTGTTCTCACACTGCTGTAAAGAACTGCCTGAGACTGGGTAATTTATGAAATAAAGAGGTTTAATTGACTCACAGTTCCACATGGCTGGGAAGGCCACAGGAAACGTACAGTCATGGAAAAAGGGGAGGTAAACATGTCCCTCTTCACATCGCAGCAGGAAAGAGAAGTGCAGAGTAAAGTGGGGAAAAGCCCCTTATAAAACCACCAGATCTCGTGAGAACTCACTATCATAAGAACAGCATAGGGGAACTATGCTCTTCTCACGATCTAATCACCTCCCATGAGGTTCCTCCCACAACATAGGGGATTATGGGAACTACAGTTCAAGATGAGATTTGGGTAGGGACACAGACAAACTGTATCAGTATTTAATTGCAATAATTCCTCACAATGAATATGTATATACACAGATTATATTCTATTCCATTTCGTTTCAATACACTTAGAAAGTTTGATTGCCCCAACCGTGTAACCCTTCTGTCAAATTTATACGTAATATGGAATTACATATTAATGTGTAAATGGCTGATTGATATCAGAGCTGATTAATTGCATGAAAATCCAACAGAAAAATCAAAACATGCACAAATAATAAAAATAAATAAAATTTTAAAAAAGGGATATGGAGAAGGCTGGACAAAAAGTTTAAGAAAATGAATAAAAAGTCATACTTAAAAATGAATAACAAATATTGGAGCCTTTCTACTATGCACAAAATTATACATAAGAAGCTGAACTTTGTAAAATATATGTGTAATGAGTAGCATCTAATCAATTTTATTGAAATTGTCTCATCTCTTACAGTGAAGTTACACAACCATTTTGAAAATTCTTATAACTTTCTAGAAAGTAGTAAGTATTCTAGTAGTATAATTATAGTTAAAGGGGCTTTCTTTGAACAAGAATATTCTGGGGAAAATAGACACAAATCTATTTTCCTCTTTTGACAGTATTTTCTTCTGTTTCTCACTTTTAGGTTCCACCCACTCTCCTTCACCTCCTACTCAACATGTTCACATTTGTCCTCCCTCCTTCTCCACTTCTGGTTTGTGCTTGCCTCCAACCAATACCTAAAACTATCCAGGTTCTTTAAAATAATAGTTTAAATTTCCAGAGGATAAATATATATAATTATTTACATTCTTTTTTGATGTATAAGTTTTACTGAAAAAATGCTTCCTTAGTCCTAATCTGAATTAATCCATTGTTCAATTGTTCAATTCCAATTAATTCCACATACATTGTATATATAAAAATATCCTGAATATTATTACCAGCTAATTATTACCCACTTTTACTGAAAACCTGAAAAGAAAGGTAGAAATTATTAATGGTGACTGAACTTAAAAACCACAAAATATATGTTTGTTTATGTCATTTGAGATGATGCTGAGTTTTTGAAATTTTGACATATCTGGGCATTAATTGAAAACGTATTCTCAAAAATTATGCTGTTATTTTTTGATATCATAGAAAAAGAATGATCCAATATAACATTTTTTCTCCTTTAGAATGGGATCCCAAGAGAAAACTGTATTGTATATTATTCACCCAAAAATTCATTTATTCATTTAGCAATAACTTTTGATATCCTATGAGACTGACATAGTGCTAAAAGTTGTATAGGAAGAAGGACAGGCAAAAGAAAATAAATCACTTTCTCTTTAAAGAATTATCAACCTTACAGAAAAGTTTTAAGATTATACAATACCCATATCGCGTTTGGTTAATTTCATCAAGCTTCTTTCTTCTTTCTTTCTCTCTTTCTCTCACTCTAATCTTTCTAACAGGATGCAATCATCAAAGTTTATTTATTGCATTTGGTTATTTAACCTGTTGTTCATCCATCTAAAACAGTTCCCCAACATGATATTTTTCAAAAGCCCAAATTAGTTTTCTTCCCGAATATTTCAGTTCTGGATTTGTCTGACAGTTTCCTCAGCAGGTTGGCCGGAGTAGTACAAAAGCAACGGTGTTTGTGTGTGTGTGTGTTTGTGATTTCTTTTTCTATTTGTATTTCAGTTTGGTCAACTTCTATGAACGTATCTTCAAATTCACAGATTCTTTACCTTTTGCAAGGCCTTTGGTGTGAGGGTTTTTGTTAGCCAGAAGTTGTTCTGTGTTTAAAGTTTTTATAGATGTGGTTTTTCTAAGAGGCCTCTATTCCCCTGATTACACCTTGGGTTTACAGTATTACTAATTTTTCAGGAGTTTGTCCCAGAGTCTAATCCCAGTTGGCCTGGAGCCTTCTCACTTTTCTTGTGGTCTTCACTTTACACTGTTTCCAAGGATATGTATTTTGCAGCCCTCCCAGATGTATTCCACTGCTACTTCACATGATGCTTATCAGTGTGGTAGTGAGGGGGTGGGGTCTGAGTGTTCTCTGGTGATCTGATCAAGTCTTAGTTTTTGGCTGGCTGTGAGCCTAGATCTCAGGGCCATGCCCTTCACAGCCTTTCCACCTCTCCTCCAGATGCAGTTCTGGCCTTGTTCTTTTCCTGGAGGTGGAGATTCTGCTCCTCTCATAGAGCAGAGAACAAGTTTGTTTGTTTACTTACGTATTTTGCAGTTTTTCTCCATCAGATACAATGAATTTCTGCAAGAGCTTATGAAGTACATTTTTTTATTGTCCTTCTTCCTTCAAATTATTTCAGAGGAATCACAGAGATAGGTCTGGGGGGATTTAGGCAGTGGCTAACGTTCCTTTCCCCTGGCTAGCACCTTGGGAAATAATTCTCAGAAATCTGTTTCATCTTTCATGTCAAGCATCTAGAAGAGGTCCTGAAGTAAGCCCCTGCCAGATAGTGTGAAAGGCCCTCCCCCAATCTACAGCCCCTGATGCTTCACATTTGTACACTAGCCCATAATATGTCTTTGGCAATACTTGTTGGCTTTTATAGCATTTTATGATGTATTTTCCAGGTAAGTAAATGCTCTGATCCTGTTACTACCTACAGTTATAAGCATCACTCCATATTTTGGGTCAGCAGTTTGTCCTGTGACCTCAGTTCTCTAATAGGCTTAAGAAAAGTTGTTTCCAGTTTTTCCAGGTTTTATTTTGTTTTATAAATGGGAGCAGCATTCTTTCCTACTTGATGTATTCTAAGCCAGAATTGATTTTTAAAGCATTCTTTTCTTAATTATGATAGCATAAAATGTGCTCATCACAGCATCTGGCACATAGCAGGGGCTCAATAATTATAAATTCCTTTCCTATTTACTGAATTTTGAAGTATTCTTGTCATTTTAAGCTATTATTTCTAGAAGTGAGACTACTTTTAACTAGGTTTTTCCCCATGATGATATCATGATATATAACCTTCAGCAAGACATTAATCGGTAACCTGCGGCAGTGGAGGAGATAGAGGTGGAGTGTTTCATGATTAAATATTTTGAAAAAATTGAGTAAGCAAATTAAATGAGATTCCTTAATGAAATAATTCTCAGAGGTGTTATGCATTATACATTCCAGATAGAGGTGTCACATATACACACATTGGGTTCTTTACCATAAAACACCCACCAATACTTAAAAATACTATTCTCCAATAATCTATTATCAGTTACTTATATAAATTAGTGAGATAAAAGAAATGAAATCTCTAAGATAAAATGTTGCTAAATGACAGCAAGGAAAGTATATGAAAGTACCAGGCACTAAAAATGTAATAAAACAAAGCAATTAGGAAATTGTAATGATTTTGAGAAGCATCACCCCTATGGGAACAGACAAATAAAAGAGAGTGCTTCCTGAAATTTCTAATACCCCAGCTTCCTTTAAAGAAATAAACAAAATTGTACACTGCATAATAACTATATGAGATTAATAAGCAGAAGAATCCAGTGATTACTGTTAAAGAAAACTTTGTAACACATACACTTTAATTTCTTTTTGAACACTGTTTTCTTATTTCATTATTTAATATTTGTATTCGTTATGCAATACTCTTTGCTTTGCTTTTGGCCCAAAATATTTTCTCTGAAAATCAGTCTATTTCCACATTAAAACAAGACTAAAAAATTCTATACTCATATTTTTGATGAATCTATTAATTACATATTTATTTTTCTATTCAAAGTAATATTTCCTACAAAGTAAAGTTTGCATTAATTTTTTTATTATTCTACTTTAGGTTCTGAGGTACATGTATAGAATTCTATACCCATTTTGCCCTACACAATTGCATTTGAGAAGGAGTGAGTGAAAGATACGTAATGTTGCCTAACATACAGCCTCTTTTTTGGCCTTTTAGCAAATCTTATTATTAAGATAAACAACCACTGCTCTTGCACATTAAGTGTGCACAACGTGTACTCTTTGTTACTTTATGAGTAAGGTTCATGACCTAACTTATGTCTCTGGAGGAGGAGTTGAATAAACTTATTCTAACTATTCAATCAGTCTGAACCCTTTCCTTAATCAGAGTTGTCTTTTCTCTCTCCTGAGATTTTCTGAATACAATGCAGATAGAAGGAAAACATCAGTGTCATCTTCTCCCTAGTCGGAAGTGTCACTTCACCCCAATCAGGGTGGCAGTCTCACGCAAAGTTTTGGTTCTGTCAGCTAAATATAGTGAGAGCTAAAATCTCTAATGACAGAAAAGAAAAGAAAGGCATTTCTAATATGTATAGCTTCGAAAAGTTAATTGAGAAAATGTTGTAAGTTGTTTTAAGTTTGGCAAAGAAATTCGATTTTAAATTGAGTTGGAATTAAATATGAATAACTATATTCCCATTGAATGTAAGTATAATTACTATTACAAACATACATAAACTTCAACATATATTTCATTAATGTTATTCAGACCCGCTGCATGTTAAAATTATGGAGATTCACTTAAAATTATTTCTTATAATATGAAAAAAATGTCCAGAGAAGTAACATTGATTAGTGAACTCAATTCTAGAACTCTTTGGTTTTAGTAAAAACTTTATAATAACAAGCATTGGTTATATACTTCTTGGATAGAAATAGATGACAGTTTCAAACTTGCCAATTAATTTTGAGTAAGAGGAACTCTATATGTTGCTATCCTAGCTTTTGCTCAGTTGTACAAACTTTGAAAAGATACCTGATATAATTGAGTCTCAATTTCCTCATCTTAAGAGGATTAAGTGAGTACCTGTTTCATAATATTTGTACAAGGATTTGTTAACTGATTTATCCCATGACCTAGTTATTCTGCTCTGAATCATGATTTTGTTTTTTAATTATTGATAACTGTATGAATATTTTAAGTCATCTACCTTTCTCCCTTTCTTTAAGCTAAGATCTCCCTCTGCACCCATTTTTTGTGAATAACTTCTCCTTTCATCTTGCACTTGTAGGTTACATTTTCATTAATCAGCTAAATAAAACTACATTTCTCTCATCCAAACTAGCATCTGCCATCCATCAATAGGGGTAGTTCGAGTCACTGCAAACAGCTTAGAGTGAAATCTTTTTTTTTTTTTTTTGAGATGGAGTCTCACTCTGTCACCCAGGCTGGAGTGCAGTGGCGCGATCTCGGCTCACTACAAGCTCCGGGTTCACGCCATTCTCCTGCCTCAGCCTCCCGAGTAGCTGGGACTACAGGCGCCCATCACCATGCCCAGCTAATTTTTTGTATTTTTTAGTAGAGATGGGGTTTCACCATGCTAGCCAGGATAGTCTTGATCTCCTGACCTCGTGTTCCGCCCGCTTCGGCCTCCCAAAGTGCTGGGATTACAGGCGTGAGCCACCGTGCCTGGCAGAGTGAACTCTTATTGCTGGGAAATCCTTCCTAAATCTCCACTGATTCAAGTTTTTTTTCTCTAAAGCATGCTTCAAAAGCCCTGGCTTTGTCCTATATCCATTTATCCAACCTCCATTTTCAACCCAATCTATTACAATCTGACTTCCATTTATACAACTGTAATTAAATGATAATGAATAACATTACATTTTTCTCATACTACATTCTCCTGATAGATTTTCTCATCCGCATCCATGCTTTTGCAAAACACCTATAAGCAGATATCACCAGAGCTATCCTGCAGGTTCTAGAACATATATCACACTTCATATTTGACGTTTTCACTTGGATGTTACTCAGGCATGTGGAAAAAGCTAAAATTTACAGAAGTAATCTCTTCTTTGTTAGCAGGAGTATATTCTTTCTGTATGTTAGCAAAAATACCAAAAAATATATTTCAAATGGCCAGTTTTCTTTCTCATCATCCTGAAGCTCAACAAAACACAATACTGTATCTGTTACCAAAGGTAAAGCAGCAATTATTTATTACTTCTCACACATTTTCATGTCAACTGGATGGTTCTTCTTGTTTGTGATTAATCCAAACATTCATTTACAGATGTTTATGGTCAATTCCAATTTAGAATCTCTCAGCTATTTGGAGTTGGGTTGGCTGGGCTTGTTCTTATGGTGACGGCAGAAGAGAAGGAAGGAAGGAAAGGAGCGCGGCTTCTTGAGGTCTGGTCTTAGAACTGCCATAGTGTTGTTTTCTCTGTATTCTATTAGTCAAGCAAGTCACAAATTTAGCTCACGTTCAAGGAACGAAAGAAAAGAATCTACCCCTTGATGGGAGAAGCTGCAAAAATTATATGGGAAAGGATTCTGGATACAAAAAGGGGAATAATTGCAGACATTTTTGCAAACAATCTATCACAATGACACAATTGACTGTTTTCTTGGAACTTTCCTTTCTTGGATTTAAAGGCATCACTAATTCTTTTTCTACCTTAAACTCTAAAGCTATTTAGCTTTTCTCATTTACAGGGGTTCTGTTAATTTTCTCTCTTTGTTAGTTGTGCTGTTTTTCTTTTTCTTTTTTTCTTTGAGCCCCATATACTTCTCCTTTGTTCTCACACTACATTCTCCTTATGGGTTTTCTCATACACATCCATGCTTTTGAAAAACACCTATAAGCAGATATCACCAGAACTTGCAATCATGGCTGAAGGTGAAGGGGAAACAAGGACCTTCTCCACATGGTGGCAGGAGAGACAAAAGTGAAAAGCGAAGCGTGAAGAGCCCTTTATAAAACCATCAGATCTCATGAGAACTCACTCACTATCACAGGAACAGCATAGAGGAAACCGCCCCCATGATCCAATCACCTCCTGCTGGGCTCCTCCTTCGACTCATGGGGATTATGAAAATTATAATTTGGGGGGGGGGGGACACAGAGTGAAACCATATCACCAATCTATCCAAACCACGAATCTACCGATACTACTTCCTATGTCTTGATACTTTTGATTTCTCCAAGAAATTATCAATTCCCTGGATTACTAAAAAATCAATGTGTTCTAGCTGGTCTTGGCCATCTTCCTTTTACCCTAGTTCCTATACCACAGAGAGCTAGAAATTAAACATAAATCTTACTATCAGCTGGGTGCGGTGGCTCACACCTGTAATCCTTGCACTTTGGGAGGCCAAGGCAGGTGGATGACGAGGTCAGGAGTTCAAGATCTTCCTGGCCAACATGGTGAAATCCCGTCTCTACTAAAAATATAAAAATTTGTTGGGTGTGGTGGCACGCACCTGTAGTCCCAGCTACTCCAGAGGCTGAGACAGGAGAATCACTGGAACCCGGAAGGTGAGGGTTTCAGTGAGCCGAGATCCCAACACAGCACTCTAGCCTGGGCGACAGAGCAAGACTTCATCTCAAAAAAAAAAAAAAAAAAAAAAAAAAAAAAAAAAAGGCCGGGCGTGGTGTCTCATGCCTGTAATCCCAACACTTTGGGAGGCCGAGGTGGGTGGATCACGAGGTCAGGAAATCGACACCATCCTGGCTAACACGGTGAAACCCCGTCTCTACTAAAAATACAAAAAATTAGCCAGGTGTGGTGGCGGGTGCCTGTAGTCCCAGCTACTCAGGAGGCTGAGGCAGGAGAATGGCGTGAACCCCGAGCTTGTAGTGAGCCGAGATCGCACCACTGCACTCCAGCCTGGGTGACAGAGCGAGATTCTATCTCAAAAAGAGAAAAAAAAAAAATCTTACTCTCATGATCTGCTAAAATCTTCAGTGACTTGTCATGAACCTCAGAATGAAAAAAACAAGCAACCTAAAAAAATCACCAAACTTTAGCAAGTTCTATATGATCTGAATACAATTTAAGTCTGCAACTTCTTCCTGTACAGCATTTTTTCTTTTCTTATGCTTCAATCATACAGATTATATTTCGGTTCCTGAAAATAATTGTCTTTTCTCAAAAATCTTTACATTTATTCATTGCTCCTTCATGTCTCACTTGCAAACCAGTTTAGGTACTTCCATTATCCCAAAGTTTTATTTCATTGCATGTATAATTAGCTTAAGTTTCTCTTTTCTGTTCTTTTTAAATTCTGTGAGTTTCTTGCTCATCAATTTCTTTCCAGTGTTTGTCACAACCCCTGAAATATCTGCAGTACTAAATTAACTTGATTGTTAATGAATGCAGTTATTAGAAAATAATATCTTAAAATAATTTTACATATAATTTTCTAGATAACCTAGGAAAGCAAAATTTTGTCAGTGTCCAGTTTCTCCATAGCTCACAGACATAATTTCTAGAACATAATTTCTAACAGTGGCAGTCATGTTTAAAATTAGCTTTGAGGACTTAAAATATAGAACACCCTACTTTCTGGTATGACGTTAAAAGAATTTGTATTTTTAATAGTCTTTATGTCTATTTTTATTTCAGAAGTCCTTTGGGTATGACTTTTTTATAGTTTTGGATGATTTCAGTACTGTAAAATTTAACTTAATTTTACCTTCTGTAGAATTCTAAGTTGATGTTATATAATAGAAATATCTTTTGAGTGGTCAGGAATATTTTACCTGTTGCTTTTGAGATTACTGTAGAAAAAGGAATAAGAAATCTACATTCAAATTTTACATACTTCAAGAAAATTTCAGAAGCTTGTTACCTTCAAATATTCTACTGCCAAGTATTTCAAAGTGGGTTCTGGATAATTTTAAGTGATGATGTTTCTAATCTGATGGTGTTATAGATATTTTCAGCTTGCTTTATCCTCCTCATCTCTCTCTCTCTCTCTCTGTCTCTTTTCTTTACAATGAAGGACAAGCAACCTTCCTTAAGGCATCACTGCATTAAATAAATTCATCTGTTTAGTGTGAATATTAATACAAAGGACAAAGTTAGCTTTGCCCCAGTAGTGGCCTGAAAACACCTACCTAATGCCTGTTGTTAGGCTAAATGTTCCACAGCCAACCAAACTCAACTAATCACGATTGAATTAAATGGATGAAAGATGGAGAGAAGGAAAATTTACCTAAGAAAATAATTAAAATGAATTCTTAGAGCTTAACTGAGGTAGACTTTTATCTTTTTAAATGCCAAGGAAAGTCAAAATTATAAATGAGTAAATATATGATGTTTGCTAAAAAAAAAGGAAGCTTGCTTTTTATATTTTAGATTAAAAAATATATGGGCATATATAATTACCACAAAAAGTAACTAACATGAGATGCATGATCAAATGGTGTTACATTTGTTACATCGGTGTTATCAAAATGCTTAAACATTTTGATATTTGTTTTGTTATCGCTTTTAGACTTTGACATCTGTTAAAAATCGTATTTAATTATTTATACTCATATTTGATGTGGCTGATGGTGTGTAACTATGAATAGGTAAGGGTTTTTATATGTGTATAAAAATGTGATTGAGACAATTGAGAAAGGGAATTTAAGATTATATTTTTTTGTTACTCACCATCTTAACTTTATGTGACGTTTCAAAAAATTTAAATTATTTCCAATAACTAGATATGTGCTATCCCTTAAATTGTCAAAAGAGGTGTCAAAGATCTCAAGTATTTCAAAAATATAGTTTCAAAACAGAAAATTCGGAAAGATAATTTCATCTTTTCCATGTCAATGGTAAACATAGGTAAAATATGTAAAATTATTTAGCACATCTCAGGTGACCTTGGGGAAGCTAATATTCAATAAGCTATTTATTTATATATTTTTTGATACAGAGTCTTGCTCTGTCGCCCAGGCTGAAGTGCAGTGGCAGGATCTCAGCTACTGCAAACTCCGCCTCCTGCGTTCATGCAATTATCTTGCCTTAGCTGGGACTACGGAGCCCACCACTACGCCTGGCTAATTTGTATTTTTAGTAGAGACGAGGTTTCACCATGTTAGCCAGGTAGGTCTGGATCCCCTGACCTTGTGATCCACCCGCCTTGGCCTCCCAAAGTGCTGGTATTACAGGTGTGAGCCACTGAGCACAGCCAATTAAGCTTTTAAAAAATAATTTACATGGCCTTTTTCCTTCTTTTTGTAAAAACTATTTTACAATATGAATGAACTAAAAAAGTACAAACTAAAACAAGAAAATCTACATAGATAAAAACGTGAAAATTAGTAGTAAATTACATGATTAAAATTAAAGTTCAGATTGATTAGCAACATGGAGAGCGTTGAATAGCAAGAGGATTGAGTACATTTTCCAAGATTTATAATTCACCAAACAGAGTCAACTTTACCATACAATTATATGCAGAGCAATGGTCAATATATCGGAATATGAATTAAGATTTTCTATATCAACTCTTCAAACACTTAAAATCAGTTTTTCATTAGTTGTATCTTAATATGAATTATTTTTTCGCAAAATATATATGTATATACCCCCACACACATACATAAACAGATATGTATAAACATACACTTTTAAAAATTTATTTCAAGTAGATTTGCAGTCCTTCTAGCCTATTTTTTTAATTGAATCACTTTTTAAAAATATTATTTGACCTTTATGTAGCCCAGTGTGAAAATGGCACATGTAAATTTTCATTATCATAAGTGAAGATAGTGGAACTTATTGCTCTTCAATAGTTGATTTTTTTAACCAATACAATGTGAGTAATCTAGTCTCTTCGTGTGTAAAACTTAACGAAGCTTTTAAAAGTATCCAGATTATCCTAACCTTTTAAAAAATTTCGTTTTATAAGCTTTATAAGAAATCTTAGGTCTTAAGTTAGCTAACAGTATTAGATAGAGTGGTTTCACTCGCCATTATCCTGCTGTTGCTTTAGTCTTGGACTTTCTAGTCATTTATTCATTGGGTCATTTATTCATTGGGTATAAAACTAGGCATTGTTGATATGCACATTAACAAAGCACACAGGACTCCACCCTTTATAGCACTTACAGTCTAGTGTTCAAGACACAGTACTAAAACACAACAGAAAGCAGGATGTTAAAATGTAAGTAATCACTGCTATGTTAAGGGATTGTCTAGTGCTCTGCAACACAGAAGGGATTTGAGGGCTTGAAAAAGGCAATAATATCCAAATTGGAAGCATAAGGATAAATTGAGGTTTTCTAACTTGAAAAGTGGAATATTTGGGGAGCATAATGAGAGATCAGGAAAATAGGCCCAGGAAAGGAAATGACATGTTTCAAGAACATTACGTAGAAATATTTCTTCTTGTAGCGGATCAAAGGAGCTTGGTAAGTCTGAATTCCCCAAAGCAGCCTTACTGCATCATTCCTATATTGGTGAACTGCACCTTTGCGTGTGTGTGTGTGTGTATGCGTGTGTATGTGTGTCTGTCTCTGTGTGTGGACATGAAGCTTCCTTGAATTTTCTAAAGATAGGTATTCTTCAAGAATGAGGATCGGCCGGGCATGGTGGCTCACGCTTGTAATTCCAGCACTTTGGGAGGCCGAGGCGGGCGGATCACAAGGTCAAAAGTTCGAGACCACAATGAAACCCCGACTCTACTAAAAATACAAAAAAAATTAGCCAGGCGTGGTGGCGAGCGCCTGTAGTCCCAGCTACTCGGAGAGGCTGAGGCAGGAGAATGGCATGAACCCGGGAGGCAGAGCTTGCAGTGAGCCAAGATTGCACCACTGCACTCCAGCCTGGGCGACAGAGCGAGACTCCGTCTCAAAAAAAAAAAAAAAAAAAAAAAAAAAAATTGAGGATCATTGAGGATCATGATTTTCTATTCTATTATCAATTTTATTTGTGTGTAGCTTAATGACAATCAATTTGATGCTTCTCGTGGTGATAGGCACCTCCTGAAAATCAAACTGTCGCATTTACATTTCAACAGAAATGTGAAAATTGTGCCATTTAGTGAATAGTGTATTTCCCGATGGGATCAAGTTACTGAATTATTTGTGATGCTGAACATTTAGCCATAGCATCTCACTAATCCCAGCTTACTATTCGAGATGCATGGTTGGAGCTTATTTTAAAAGCAGAAGCACATTTGCTGCTACAAAACAGTCTGGCCTGGCAAGGCCAAGGAAACAGAGGGAGAAGCTATCTTCAGTGCCTTTCTCCGCTTTGACCTAGGGTGGAGTATTGAGAACCCCTTGAGAGAAATGAGAATGGATTTCAGAAATTTCATAGTCATCAGAAATTGGTAGCTATTTTACTATTTGTCTTTAAATTTGCCAATACTTTAATTTTTCTTGAATTTAGAAATCTACGATTTATTTCAGTAATTTGACGTTCTTACTCCAGAATAAGATAACATCTGATCTGGTCAAGTCAGCCAGAAATCTCCAGTTTTATTCCTATCTTCTTTATACTACATTATATTGACTACAAAGTTCAGAAAATTCTATTTTTTGTAACAATCATTAGAAACTTCAAATGCTTCTAGCTAGTACTTAAACATAACTGCTATTATATTTAGATATGCTTTTTGTTATTCATTGGTATGAATTTTTTTTTAAGAGATGGGATCCTGTTTTGTTACCCAGGCTAGAGTGCAGTGGCATGATCGGGGTTCATTACAGCCTCAACATCCCAGGCTCAAATGACCTTTTCATCTCAGCCTCCTGATTAGCTAAGACTACAGGTACAAGCCACCACACATGGTTAATTTATTTATTTTTTTTTGTATTTTTGGTAGAGATGAGGTCTCACTATGTTGCCCAGGCTGGTTTCAAACTCTTGGGCTCAAGCCATCCTCCTGCCTTAGCCTCCCAAAGTACTAGGATTACAGGCATGAGCCACCACTCCAAATATCTTATTAAAGATAAATTAAATGCATCATTGGAAACTTTAATTTAAATCTTACTTTTATACTGCATTTAAATTCAAAAAGTGCTAAACTATAAAGTACTACTTCTATATCCACTAAAGGGTTTACTGTTTTGATTTGAATCACTAAATCAAAAATTACTTTTAAGACTGATGTTCTTTTTGGGGAAAAAATCACTAATGACTTTTAAAGTTAAAAATATCGTTTGGGTTAGTTGTTTACTTTCTGGTGAAATTTGTTTTGTCATGTAGAAATACTTTGAAAGATTCCTTCAGAAAAAATGTGACTATATGTGATTGTATCAAATCCTATTGTGGTGAAAACAAAACAGTTGTAAGAATTGACCAGTTTAAACTATGGAATCCTAATAATTTTGCATTACCAATAGTTTTCATTGAAAGACACGGTGTCACTTATAAAGAATTATATTTATGAAAGTAAATTTATACAGAAATATATAGAAGGAACAATTAGAACAAGTAGTATTTCAATATAGTATAGCTATAAGTGGCTTTTCTTCTAAATGTGCATAATAAATAAAATTTTAAGTTATTTATTATTAACTATGTCACTGAGCTTCACATTTTTGATCCACAACAAATTATGTTTACTGAATACATTTTGTAAAGTTGGGGAAATAAAAAGAGATCACAGGCTTTTATATGAAGGAAAGAAAACATTATATATTTTCTAAATATAGTGATTTTATTGGCAGAAATTCATACAGAATTTAATGTTTGGATTATGGTGTGTGGATGCAGGAAGATTATGTTCTATGATTTTTTTCCCCAAACTTAATTGACCATGAAACACTTTATTTGCCGACCATTTTATAATGATAATGGGAATCTCTCTTTGAGAAACCTTGGCAACATATTAAGTGGAAATAACGTAATTCTTAAAATTTGTATGAGGTAAATAAGTATCAATTTTCTGATTCAAATTCATTACCTATTCTGCTATTCTTGTTTTGAGAAAAATGTACAATATTTTAAAAGGGTAAATTTATTTGATGTGCATTTTGGGTGACCTCCATCCAAGTCCTCTGTCTAGAATTAGTACCCAATTCAAATACCAACTACAACCAGTTTTTTTCTCTGGAATCATATATGCTCAGTTCATTTTTATCAACTGGAGTTTTGAAACAAGCATCTAATTTATTACATGATGAACAGAGCTAGAAAAAATAGTAGAGAAAAGAAAAGCCTCTGTTAATTTTCTCTTCTATCCCCTACAGCAGAAAGGCCATAAATGAACTATTTTAACCTGCATTCAAGACTAGAGCACTAACTCTACCTGGTCCCCGTTCGACCTTGCATGGCCTATTAAATTCAAGGATATCTTTCAGAAATGATGTTACACTAAACAGGTCTACTATGTGATCTCATGGTGAAAAGGTATGTACTCTTATGCCCCAATAACCAGTCTTAAGCAAAATCCTTCATCATGTCCTCTTTCCCAGAGACCCTATTTCAACGTTACTACTCAGGAATAGTGCAAGAAAAAAAAGAGGTTTCATGACAGAACTAAGTGACAGTCCTTTCCAAGCAATTTTTGTCCTTAAGGATGTCCATTTGTCTCTGACTTTTTATTAGTAATTTTGCTTCTGGTGGTAAACTGAAAGGTTGGAGCATGAAGTCTGCTGTAATTTTACAGTTCAAGAAATCAGAATGTGCTCAAAATTACAGCTGTCTACACTGGGGCAAATTATAAATGGACATTTGTACATCGAGGATCTAGATTTTAATTGTATTAAATGAGTTTACTGATTTATTTAAATTCATAAAACATATGATTTTTTCTATTAAATGACCCTGGAAATAATTGTATTTTAAAATTTGGCATTTTGGAATCATTATGAAAATTTTGAGTTGATTTAAATATGCTATATATCCTTCATGTTTAAATATGCAGATAATGGCTCAAAAATTTTCCCTTTCTGTACTGCTGATGTTGTCATAATTTATGCCAATATGTCAGTTCTTTGTGTCTTATTCTGTGCTCTTAAGCCATACGTAGAAACGTCTGATATTGTTTTGTATATATAATATATGCAGTTTTATTTTGAAAATGTTTTATTTATTTATTCAACTAACACATATTGCTTTGTATATTTACTTCAGGCCAAGCACTGAGATAATGAAGTATGCCTTTATTATTCTTGCCTACAATTTTGTTTACCATTCATTCACTGGTGACCCCCACCCCACTCCAACACACACACACACAAAAAGAGATAAAAAGAACATGCTTTTCCTTAGGCTATAAGTCTTCCTCAATAGTAGTCCATATGTTTGGGTAAAGATGCACATGTGCAACTCACAGTTGTCCTAAATCTCTTAATACCCTCTAAACAACTCAATATTTCTTTTAAACATTCATTCTGCCTTCTCAGTTTATAACTGCTATGATTTGAATTTTTTTTCTCCCATACTCACATTAAAATTTAGTTGCCATTGTAACAATATTAAAAGGTGGGACCTTTAATAAGACTCTATTCTCATGAGTGGAATTGGTGACATTTGAAAAGAGTAAGTTTAGCTCTCTCTTGCTGTCTTGACTTTTGCCTTCTACCACGTGAAGACAAGGCAAGAAGGCCTTCAAAAGATGCTGGCCCTTTGATGTTGAACTTCTTAGCCTCCAAAACTGTGAACCAATAAATTTCTGTTAATTATAAGTTACTCTGTCTCAGATATTCATTTTAGTAGCATAAACAGACTAAGATAATAACCAAACAGCTATTTTTATAATCACTCCTATATGCTCATAGGAAGACATGCAATTTAATTGCCATCAGCCAAATATACCTGCTTGAGATTGATATTTAGAAACTGGCCAAGTGAGGAGATAGCAGTGCGCATGACATCCATTGTATTGAGTGGAGGTAGCAGCAGAGAAGATGCAGTTCTGGGATGGATGGGAGGTGGCAGCTCCTGACTGAAGCAGAGGGAACTTAGTTTCAGTATTGTCAGCAGTGTCAGTACTCTTGCTAGAATGCTGTTGTAGTGTAATTCTTGAATCATTCTGGGAAGCTCACCCTAGAGCTTTATCAAAATTTTATAATTTTCTCACTAATGTCAAATAAACTCCTAATTGCTTAATGTAGCAGGAATAGATTATTCGACCCACAACTAAGAAGTCTAATAGAGCTCAAGTGACTCAACTAGATGTTCTGGAGAGAGATCATTGGACCTGTGCTAAAAACCATTCAGTGTATCTCATGGCCTTGGCCACACTGAGTGTTCATTATAAGCATTTGTCCACATTAAAGACAAACTATAAGAATTTTGTTTAAATAACTGAGATGCGAGATTTTTATTGCCTCTAGGTGAGCCCAAGCAAGTCAAAGTTAAACCCGGGGAAATGTAAACCTCAGGACCATGCTTGCTTCAGAATAAAATGGGGGAGGATAGATAAAAATAATAACTTAAGAAAATCATTCTGCACACTTAATCCAATTTTGTCTCAAATCATACATACCCCTGGAATTTTCACTTATGAAAATCAATACACTTCCCTTTTTGTTTGAATAATTTTGCTCTGGTACTCTGCCATTTTCCATAACATTTCTTAAAATTACATATATGAACCAATGCTATATAGGTGAATATAAAGAGTTCTTGCTTTTGAGCTATAGGGAGGGCAGATTTTAAAGAAAGGAACAATGTAATGCCTGCTAGAGTAAAGGTATTTCCAAAGGTCCATGGGGGGATAATAAGATTTTGCAAGGAACCTATAGCCACTGGAAAGATTATTGAGAAGAATAATTAATTGCTCTGAAATGAACTGTCAAAAATTAATACAATAACTATGTTGACAAGATGAGAAAAAATGATCTGGAAAGTCTCAAAGCAGATTATGAAATTTGCAGAGATAGAAATTATGTAACAAAAAATAATGGTTGACTCATGTAACCCAAATCCTCCTAAGAGGCTCCTACTCCCTCTCCTTACTGCTTTAGAGTAATAATGCATGTTACAATGCCTATTTATAATTTCCCTGAAGTTCAGTTGGCACTCTCATTGATTATTAACAGTTTATAATTAGACACAAAAGCTCAGAATAATAATGCACAGAAGTAAATGCTTGGTCATCTTATGAACAAGCAAATCAAACAAATCTTGTACATTTTCCCTTGAAATCTCAACAATTATAGTTTCTTTATTAAGGTAAAACAAAATGTCAAATAAACTTTCAAGACTCACATTTCTTCTTAAAATGTGCAATCATATAATTAATCACCTGAATCATCACAAAAGATTGTACCACAGTGTTACAACCAGCTTAAACTTTGCAGATGGAGTTTTTCCTTTATCAAAAGGAAGTGCCATCTTGAAAAATGTTGATTGGAATAGAAAAACCATTAAAAAGTATGTGGCTTCCCAACGTGTCTCAGTAATAAGCAATATTCGAGGCATTCTTTTAAGAAAGAATCCTCTCAGAATGAATGGAGAATTATTTTTTTACAGTGATAATGATAGTTGCTATTAGAATACATTCCTCCTAGCATTAAAAAATAATGAAAGAGGACAGCAGTGGGCAGACTGATACATATCTATGCCCTTAAAAAAGGATGTGTATTTTTTTATGAAAGAACGAAGTATGTAGTAGGAAACTATTCAGTTCTATTTTTATAATATGAAATGAAATTTAATATAAGAATTTACGTGAAAATGCTGAAATATGAATAAGCTATAGTCTTGATAAAATTGAAGACACCAAATAAAAGGCAGAAAGCCAGAGGGAAAATAAATAGATTAATAAAATAACTTATTTCCTAAGAACTTTACTTGAGATGGAAATCAACAGAAATATTGAAATGTCGAACATGGATAAATAGGACACTAGCATTAGGGATGATGGGATGATTCAGATAGGTAACATTTAGCAATATTTTACATTAGGATATGAATCTTAGTGAGGAAAGGTGAGTTCAGAGGGAGCAGATTCCTTTTCAAAAAGCTACCAATCAACCAATAACAGCAAAAGAAGTTAAGAAAAAAAATTAAAAACTTGGATTTATAAGCCCTCTTCTTCCAAGAGACTCAAAATGCTTTAAATATTGCTGCCCTTCTCTTTTCAGACAATAGATAATAAACTGCTTACTTTTACAGGTAAATTCATTCTTCCCAGGTATTTTGGATCACTCATTAGTGTCTCATATTATGAGCACTAAAATCTGAGATCCCTCACAGATCTTCCTACCGATGAGTAATATACATAATATTCAATGAAGTAAATTAAGTTGCACCAATAAACACCAGAATTAGAGAGTATATCTATATAATAAAATATATAATTCTCTGCACTCACTACATTCTAAACAGTTTATATGTTGACTCATTGAATTTTCATTATAATACTATGAGATAGCTACTATTGTCACTATTAGTTTACAGATGAGGAAAATTATGCACAGATAGGTTAAGCAAATTTTTTGAGTCGTAGTACATGGCAAAACAGGATCTGAACCAAATTTCTAGATCTCATGTCCTTAAACATGATGCCACACCCACTCTCCTACATTCTAGATTTGGCCAAATATAGCATTCAAAAATAAAGACAGAATAGTATAGGTACTTCTTGGTTACAGTTCCTTTTAAATGGAAAAGAAAAAAATTTATTCAGAACACTCCTAACAGAGTCCTACAAAAGAAGATGGCTTGTTTACTTCTAACCCAGTCACCAGCAAATGTTAAGTGAACTATTACAAATGACTTACCCCAACCCTAATTTAGCCATGGACCATTTACTGGGGTTTGACACAATGTCACAGTATCGAAAAAACCCTCTGCACTTTCTCAGATTCCCTCATCCACCTTCTTTCTTTCTCTTGGTCAGTGCCCTATTCCCTTCCTGTCACACTTCCACTTTCAGGTTATGAGGAAATATGGGGTCTGGCTTCCAGATTAGCTGCTGGGAAGCCTCTGGACAAACCCAGAGACATGGAGGATTTAGCACTCCATGAGGTAAATTTTAGCCAGTAAGAGATAAGAAAAGGAAGTTAGGAGAGAATCAAAAAGACAAATCCTCCTTCTTCTGCCTACAGTGAACTGCTCTGAGATTATTTCTTCTTATCAATTTACCAAAGAAATCCTCAAACGCAATTTACACCTGTTGTATCCCTCCATAGCTTCTTGTGAAGCAGTAATCACTGCTGGCAAAATGTTGAATAGCTTTTGAACTGTTGATCTTTCATTGCCTCACTTCCTTTTTGTCCTCATAATTACTTCCCTGACTAGCATGTCTCCAGTAATTATAATTTAATCTTTGTCTCAGGCTCTGCTTTTAGAGGACTGTGGCTGATATGGCATCCAACTATATCAAAAGAACTGAGATCCACTTATCAAGAAAGGAAAGGGGTGTTTGATCAGTGGGTAAACAAATGTCCATTGCATTGCACAAAGTTTAGTGGTGGACCCTAGATGAAAACTTTGGTTTATCAAACTCCAAAATCTTATTCCTAAATTCTAAGCTAAATTGTATTAACAGAAGTACACACATAGCCATTGAACTTCTTGCTACACAGATTCCAGGTAAAACAGTAAGACCAGGTATGACTTTTCCTCTGGCTCCTGTCTATGATGAGGGAAAAAAAAAAAAAAAGATTCTATAAAACCTTTTCTCTTTGAGTTCTTACCTGCCAATCCTGGTAATTATTCTCATCTGAGAGTTTGATGGACCTTTGTCTTTCTCTCCTTAGTAGCTGTAGTTAATGTTCTGTGTTGCACAACAATCTCCTGGGATGAAAATCATCTCGGTTTTAGTGATTTATTGCTTCAGTTTACCAGGTGTTCCCTCATGAAGAGTGGGGGACTGAGTTATATAAAAAGCATGCACCTTAATTTATAGTCTGAAACAATATTATCAATCAGCCTGCTCATATGCAATAGAGAAATATTAATAGTGACAGAATTTTACCTCTAACTTTTGATTTTGGATTTATCAATGTATGTCATTACTTATTTCTACCAACTGCCAGTTAATATTCTCAGACCTTGATGACATCATAAATTTTATTAATTATTACCATTCCTGTGACTGACAAATCACTAATCATGGGAGTCAAGTGAGGACAGGCGCGATTTTCAGTATCAGAGGTTAAGTGAAATTAGTGTAACTCAGATTGTCATTTTATTGAAAACTGGCTTTCTGTTCCTAAAAATAAAGAAAATATATGTGTCAATTTGTAGGGTATGAGACCCAGTTCTGTGTGGAACAGAAAAGGTGAATGGGGATACATAAAGGTCAGTGGGCAGTGACAGTGACAGACAGTGACAGATTGACATTTGTAACTGGAGTGGGTTTCAGGGCTGACCAGTATTACCTAAGGGCAGGGACTACCAGAGACCTTTCCTTCCCTTACAACCAGAACTTCATTGAGTATCATGGAACCTACACACTTTTACAAGGCTGAGGGACCACTGAGAAGATAATTTCCACTTGGAGAAGTTCACTTAATCTCAGCTAAGTCTCCAGGCATGAGTAGATTTCACTTCTGCAGGACAATCCTCTGATGATACTTAGGAACAATATAGAAACATCTCATCAAACAGTAGTGAACATAGTTAATGTTAGCACAGGTAATGTGTGATGGTCATTGGAATGGTGATAGTGACTGCCATCATCAGCTTGTCTCCCACGTAGCTGCCTTGACCTGGTGGTACATAGTACCTGGTTCTGGGCCCTGCCTTTAACCTGACTTTGATACACGAATGCTGCATATAGTTGGACAGATTTTGCTGTGCACAGTTTTTCACATGAATTTCCTCAAATTTTCTCCATTATGATCTCCTGTCACAGTTTCCTTGTCTTAGCCCCTTCCTACTTTTTATATATTTACACCCTGTTCAGTTTTCCCCCTCTCCTCCTGATCACATAAACTTTGTCCAAAGAGGGTGGGTCTGCATCAGTTTTCCTCTCATTTCTTTGTAATATTTTGTTAAACATTTAAATTCTGCCCTTTTATAAAGAAACTTATGCTCTAAAGCATATCTTACTTTTACCAAACAAAACAAAAATGGATTCACAATTTTTTATTTTTATAGAGGATTCAAGAGTCTGTTTTGGAAGTCAAAAGTAAAATATACCTTTCTTTTACATTAAATTCCTGCTCTCACAAGTCTAATTCTCTTCATAAGTGAATGTGAAAAAAACAAAGATTAATATCTCAAAATGCTTTCTTTGAAGTAAGTGTGGAGACTTCCCAGTGTACTTTTGTGCGGAGAGAAAATTTGCAAGTGGTGGTCCCATGAGAGCTTTCATGACTAGAACATTAAGCCAAATTTCTGTATGCATTTCATTTGTCCTAACCTACTCCAACGCTTTATCCCTTGTATAATGTACTATTAATATTCCTCTACTCCCAGTAATATACCCTCACTGTAGACTGGCCATCCTTTTCAAAACCTCTAAAGCTGCTCTAAATGACCACTATTCCTGTCCTCATTTAATGTTCTTTCTCTTGCCTTAACCTGTACTTCTACTCAATTTATTATACTCCTGCTTATTTTGTATAACTGAACAGGAGGAGAAGAGAACTCTTGCCAACCTTCCCTCCATTATATACATCAAGTTTCTGGAATGAAGCCTGTCCAATTAAAGCTCTTGGTAAGTATCTGTTAAATGAATAACTTGATCTTGCAGGGTAAAGATTTTTTCCAGTTTCCTTTCCTAGGTATTCATATGACTTGCCTGATTTCTACCAAAGGTAAATATTTGAGCCTCTCCTAGTGGTATTTAGTCATATATAAAAGAGTATAGTTGTATATACAATTGTATATGCAAATATAAACATGTATGTCTGTATGTGTATATAATAAGTCTGTCAAGCATTACCTTGTAAGATAGCATGATATAGGTGAAATACTATGGATTTTGGAATCACATACCAGGGTCATATTCCAACTTCATACTTTACTAGATCTCAGTACTTGGGGAAAATATCTTTACTGATTTTTCATTTTATATATTATAAATATGATATAATACCCCCTTAAGATTTCACTTTAATAGAACAAATGTTATGACACAGTTAATATCATGCTTGACATATTAATGACCATTAGTTCTTTTCGCTCTAAATAATATGAATACTCACTGTCACATGCATATTCACATATTGGATAATAAGGTCCTTGGAGAAAGAGATCACCACATTCTTTGCTCTCTCATAGTGCAATAGTGCCATACACAATAGTTGGAATATTTTTCAAATTCAACAGTGTGAATGTTTAATCAGGTGGAAGTGAAGATTAAAATATTTGAAATTAAATTTACAACTAATACTTGAGGATTCTTTTATAGTATGCATTATAAAATGATTCTTTATTAAATATATAGATTTTATAGTCAAAGTATTATGCTAATAGGAAAAAAACTAGATGAGTATCATGTGACTCTAGAGATGGTAATGAGGTTGTATCTTGTTTAATGTTGAGTACTAGCTGAAGCACACATACTTTATCTACATTTTTTATTTAAATACGTTTAAGCAGTTAAAGCTAAATCACCAGTTTAGAAATCTGTGATAAGATTTTGCTATTGCTATAGTTATTATTGTTGACATCTGCAATACCTGATTACCCAGGAAGCCAACTAGATAAGTATCGTTTCTCTTTCTCAAGGCTCAGAAATTCATTATGTAGCAAGTACCGAGTGTCTTTTAGAGTGATGAATTGAACGGAATTTTATAACATTGTTATAAATATTATTTGTATAAATATTACTTTTCTGAATCTCATCAAGCCTTTAGATCTATGAGTCATAGCAGTTTTTGAAAAATATTATAGATAGAAGAATCTGTTTGGCAAACACTACGAAGATACAGTCAGTCAAATCTAGAATGTGGAAAATCCTATAGGGAAGTTCCTGCAAAATATAAATGTCTTTAAAAGAGAATGCTATTAGAAATCTATGCATTCCCCATCAAAATTCTAATGGCAATTTTACAGAAATAGAAAGGGCAATTCTAAAATTCATGTGGAACTATGCAAGATCCCAAATAGCCAAAGCCATCTTAAGCAAGAACAGGTCTGGAGGCATCACATTCCCTGATTTCAAATTATGTTACATCATTGTAGTATTCAAAACAGTATGGTAGTAGTATAAAAGCAAATATATCAACCAATGGAACAGAATAGAGAGCCTGGAAATACAGTCAACACATTCTTGACAATGTACCAAGAATACACAACTGGGAAAGAATAGTCTTTTCAAAAACAGTGCTAGGAAAACTGAATAGCCCCATGCAAAAGAATTAAATTGGACCCTTATCATATGTCATACACAAAAATCGGTTCAAAAGAATTAAAGAATTATTTGTAAAACTTGAAACAATAAAACTTCCAAAAGGCAATGTAGGAAGTAAGCTCCTTGACATTGGCACTGGCAATGATTTTTTTAGATATGAAACCAAAAGCATAGGCGATGAAAGCAGGAATAAACACATGGGACTACGTTAAACTAAAAACAAACAAACAAACAAAAAATTCTCCATAGCAAAGAAAACAATCAACAAAATAAAAAGGCAACTTATGGAATAGGAGAACATATTTGCAAACCATATATCTGATAAGGGGTTAATATCTAAAATGTATAAGAAACTCCTACAACTCAATAGTTAAATATACAAATCAAATAAACCAATTAAAATTTGGGCAAAGAACCTAATAGACATTTCTCCAAAAAAAAAACATATAAGTTTCAATAGGTATATTAAACATTGTTCAAAATTTTAATCATTTGAGATACTCAAATTAAAACCACAATGAGATATTGCCTCACACTTGATTGGGTGGCGATTCCTACAAAAACAAAAGATAACAAGTATTAGGGAGGGTGTGGGCAAAAGGAAACGCTTGAACACTGTTGGCAGGAATGTAAAGTGGTGCAGAAAATATGGAAAACAGTATGGAAGATCATCGAAAAACTAAAAGTAGAACGACCACATGATCCAGCAACCCCACTGCCAGGTATATACCCAAAGGAATCAAAATCAGAATCAAAGATATATCTGCACTACTATGTTCATTGCAGCATTATTCCAAATAACCAAGTCATAGAAACAATCTAAGTGTCCACCAAAGAATTAATGAATAAATAGTTGCAGTATAGGCATACAGTGGAATATTATTCAGCCCTAAAAAATAGAAGGAAATCCTGCCATTTGTGACAACATGGATGTACCCAGAGGGCATTATGTTACGTCAAATAAGCCAGACACAGAAAGACAAATATTGTATTATCTCATTTATATGTAGAATCTAAAATAGTCCAATTCATAGATGTAGAGAGTAGAATGATGGTTGCTAGGAGATGAGGGAGGAAGAAATTGGGGAGTGATGGTTAAAGTGTAAAAAGTTTCAGCTATGTCAGATTAGTTCTGGACAACTAGTATACTGCAAACTGCATATTGCTAGCAATAGTGTATTGTATACTTAATAATTGCTAAGAGTGTAGATCTTGTGTTAATACACACACATTCATTCATACATACAAAATAATGAAATAACAATAATAGTAATAAGTAGGGTTGGAGGAAACATTGGGAGATGATGGATATATTTGTGGCCTTGATAGTTCTGATGGATTCACAGAGGTATACCTATCCCCAAATCCGTGGACATATATAAATTAAATACATGCTAGCTTTTTCTCTCTGAAGTAATTTCAAAAGATAAAAAATAAAAATAACAAAGAAGGCTTTTATGTACTGCAGTGGAGTGATTTTTAGATATACTTTATATTATTAAAGCAAGGGTCTGAACCCCTGCACCCCACCAAATGTGGACACTGTTAGAGATTAAGAGTGACTTTAAAAAAATATCAACAAATGCCATAAATTGACTTTATTTTATTAAAGAACTGAAAATAATATTTTAATACATAATTAGAGAAATATCAGATTATATTAAAAATTTGTTCATTTTTGCAAGGTGTGAAAATAGTACTGTGGTTTCTATTTAAAAAAAATATATATCTACTAGAAACACACACTAAAGTGTTGTAGGTGGAAGTGTACAATATATAGGGTATGCTATTAAATACTCCAGAAAAAATGATGTACATATATAAAAAGGTAGATAAATAAGTTGATCAATAGATAGGAATGAGTTGAATTAAGATCATTCTGTGGCTAGGTACTTCCAAATGTTATGTAAAGATTCTTTTTTCCTAATAGTAAGTGATCCCAAGATGGCATTCTTGTAGAAAGGAAGGCTCTTTGTGCTCCTTGTGACTGATAGTATTTGTAACTGCTGTTTCTAACTTAGGGCTATATGTAAAAGCCATTTAGCACAGAGAATTTTCTTAGGAAGATAAATAGAATAAAACTTACAGCTCTGAATACTAAAACAGTGCAACTCGGTCAGTATAATGGATATAAAATGCTTACAAAATTGGTGCTGTGAGAACACTACCCTTAAAAAGCTTCTATTTATACTTTACCTTTTAGAATAGCTTCAATCTAGGATATAATAAAATATATAGAACCTCCTGCTATAACATATTTGAAAATATCTGTGATGTCTATTCCTTTAGTTGAATATTTGTTAGTATTTTTATAATTAAAATTATTTTAGTATAAAATATTAATATCCATATGATAGATATTCCATCAGTACAAAATTCATTTAGCCTGTTTATTAAAAGTCTCTGTATATTTTAATAGATTTACAGAAATATTTAAAATTCAGAAATTGTATAGTCTAGTTAAAGCATTTGGATGGTTTTCAGTATAGCCTTACCCGATAATGAATAGCATTTCTAGAGAATATCATTCTCTAGAACTTTGAGACTAAATTATCTCTCAAAAGTGGTCTCTTAAATCCATGACAACCTAAATAAAAAGCTAATGTACCTTTGTCATGGTTCTTGACTCCCCAACCTTAATTTCTTAAAACTTAATGAAATTTCTGCTTTGGCCCATGAAGCATTAACTGTCATAGAAATTGAACTCCTACTGTAAACTAGAAAAGCAGAGAAAATATTTCAAACAACACCCTTTCAGACATTGTACAATAGGCTCCATAAGGGCTGTGATCTCTGAGGAAAGAAAAATCAGCTAGGGTAAGTCCCTAATGGCTCTAGTGCCCTGGCTGGAAGTAGGTTCCAAGAAACAGTGGAAGGAGGAAGAACTTAAAGGGAAGTCTCAAAGTCCTGCTGAGTTACGGAGTCAGAGATTGTTAAGTCTAGTTTGAGTAGAAAGAAGCAGTAAAGAGAATTTTACAGATCTGTAGAGGTAGCCTTCACAGTTTTGGCTAAGCATGCACCTGAACATCCATGGTGGGAGCCTCCACAGGGCTAGGAAAAGAATCATTAAAAACCAGCAGACCAAACAATTACCAAAGCTCACGCGTGGCTTAGCAATACTATGTATTCATCAGCCAGGAAGAAGAGATGCCTTAATACATGAGACATCAGGTACAATACTCAGAAAAATATTTTTGTTTACTGGGAGAGTTTATGTGGAATTCGTGTTAGGCTTTAAGTGTGACAAAATTAATCAGTGAAGCCATCTGCAATCTGTACAAGGAATTTTTTTAGGGAAAGTTTTTGTTGTTTATTATAATTGCAATTACCTTAATAGATATAGTGTTACTCAGGGAATATATTCAGGAGAGAGCGTTGATAATTTTTATTTTTTTAAGGAATTGATTCATTTCATCTGAGTTGAATTTATGGGGATAAATTTGTTCATAATATTCCCTTTTATTCACTTAATATCAGTACATTCTGTAGTAATTAGTAATGTTACTGTGTCCGGAATGGGTGGGTTCTCGGTCTCACTGACTTCCAGAATGAAGCCGCGGACCCTCGCAGTGAGTGTTACCTTAAAGGCAGCGTGTCCAGAGTTTGTTCCCTCTGATGTTCGGATGTGTTCGGAGTTTCTTCTTTCTGGTGGGTTCGTGGTCTCACTGGCTCAGGGGTGAAGCTGTGGACCTTCCCGGTGAGCGTTACAGCTCTTAATGCCGCCCGCCTGGAGTTGTTTGTTCCTTCCGGTGGGTTCGTGGTCTCGCTGGCTTCAGGAGTGAAGCTGCAGACCTTCGTGGTGAGTGTTACAGCTCATAAAGGCAGTGTGGACCCAAAGAGTGAGCAGCAGCAAGATTTTTTGCAAAGAGACAAAGAACAAAGCTTCCACAGTATGGAAGGGGACCCCAGCAGGTTGCCACTGCTGGCTCGGGCAGCCTGCTTTTATTCTTATCTGGCCCCACCCACATCCTGCTGATTGGTAGAGCCCAGTGGTCTGTTTTGACAGGGCACTGATTGGTGCGTTTACAATCCCTGAGCTAGACACAACAGTTCTCCACTCCCCACCAGATTAGCTAGATACAGAGTGTCCACACAAAGGTTCTCCAAGTCTCCACCAGAGTAGCTAGATACAGAGTGTCAATTGGTGCATTCACAAACCCTGAGCTAGACACAGGGTGCTGATTGGTGTGTTTACAAACCTTGAGCTACACCCAGAGTGCCCATTGGTGCATTTATAATCCCTTAGCTAGACATAAAGGCTCTCCAAGTCCTGGCCAGACTCAGGAGCCCAGCTGGCTTCACTCTGTGGATCCCACACCGGGGCAGCAGATGGAGCCGCCTGCCAGTCCCGCGCTGTGCGCCCCGCCCTCTTCAGCCCGTGGGTGGTCGATGGCACTGGGCGCCTTGGAGCAGGGGGCGGCGCTCGTCGGGGAGGCTCGCTCTGCACAGGAGCCCACAGAGGCGAGGGGAGGCTCAGGAATGGCGGGCTGCAGGTCCCGAGCCCTGCCTCGCGGGAAGGCAGCTAAGGCCCGTTAAGAAATTCAGCACTGCAGCTTCTGGCCCAGGTGCTGAGCCCCTCACCGCCCGGGCCCGGCGGGGCGGGCCCGCCGCTCCGAGTGCGGAGCCCCCTCAGCCACGCCCACCCGGAACGCGCGCTGGCGCGCAAGCACGGCGCGCAAGCACGGCGCGCAGCCCCGGTTCCCGCCCGCGCCTCTCCCTCCACACTTCCCCGCAGGCTGAGGGAGCTGGCTCCGGCCTTGGCCAGCCCAGAAAGGGGCTTCCACAGTGCGGTGGCGGGCTGAAGGGCTCCTCAAGTGCCGCCAAAGTGGGAGCCCAAGCAGAGGAGGTGCCCCGAGCGAGTGAGGGCTGTGAGGACTGCCAGCATGCTGTCACCTCTCATTACCTCTGTCACTTCTAATATTGGTAAGTTGTGTCTTATAACTTTGTTTTTTTTTTTTTTTTTTTTTTTTTTTGCTGATCAGTCTTGCTAGAGTTTTATGAATTTCAACTGATCTCAAGAAGCCAGCTTTGATTTCACTAATTTTCTGTTCATTGGTTTTCTCTTGATAGATATCTAGTTTGTTCTGGATTTTTCTTAAACACTCAATAAGAAAAGTTTTGCTTTTGAATCTTTAAGATTTTGGATTATGTATTAATTTCCTATTTAGGCTGTAACAGATTATCACAAATTTAGTAGTTTAAAAAAAAACAGTAATTTATTCTCTTAAAGTTCTGGAGCCCAGAATCTTGAACAAAGTTTTATGGGGCTGGAATTAAGATACCAGCAGAACTTTGGCAGGGAACTCCATTGTTTGCTTATTTCAGATTCTGGAAGTCCCCACACTCCTTAACTCATGGCTGCATCACTCCAATCTCTACTTTCATAATCAATCTCCTTCTCCACTTCTTTGGCCAAATCTCCTTCTGCCTACATGTTAAAATCTGAGTAAATTTAGGACCCATCTAGATATTCCATGATAATCTCCCATCTGAAGATGCTTTATTTAATTGTATTTGCAAAGTCCCTTTTACTAAATAAATTAATATTCACAGTTTCCAGGGATTAGGCTGTGGATATCTCGGGAGGACATTTTTCAGCATACCATCGGTGACTATAGCAGTAGTGTCAATTGCAAGCAGTGAAACTGGCAAGTCAAATACTGGCTAATTGTCCTCCAAAAAGTTGCAACTACTTATTATATCACAATAATATATGGGTTCCTTTTTCCCTACGCTCTCATAAGTAGAATTTAATTTCAAACATTTGAATCTTTGCTCACTAGAGATGTGAATAATTTCATTGTATTCTTATAAAATGTAAACTTCTTTCATTAGCAGATTAAATATATTCTTTGGTCTTCTGGTTTTAGAATCATGGTTAAAAAGTACATTTTACATTCTAAGCAACAAAATATTCTCTACGTTTTCTTCCATTATTTTTAGAAACTCAATCTGAAATCTATCTGCAGTTTATAAATATTGATATAATTTTGTGTGTCTTAACTTTACCAAAATTTTGACTTCATGATTTTTTTAAAACATCTTTATCATTTTTAATTTTATTATTTATTTTGCTATTAGCCTTGGTTTCCTAGTACCTATTAATATCCTAATTTTGTTTTTATTTTGAATAATTTTATTTGAAGTGTTCTATGCCCATCTTTTTGCTTTCAGGCTTATCGTATTACTTTCATTTACACATTTGTATTATGTAACTTGAAGCTAGATTGTTGCTGTTTCATTTATTTATAAGTGAGTGATATTGTTTGTCTCTTGTCCCTATCCCAATCTCCTGTTGAATTATGATCTCCAGTGTTTGAGGAAAAGCCTGGTGGGAGGTGATTGGATCATGAAGGCAGATTTTCCCATTTTTTTCTTGTGATAGTGAGTGAGTTCTCATCAGATCCATGAGATCTGGTTGTTTAAAAGTGTATAGCACTTCCCCTTCACACTTCCCCTTCCTTCACTTTCTGTCTCCTGCTGCCATGGGAAGATGTAGTTGCCTCTCATTTGCCCTTCTACGATGATTGTAAGTTTCCTGAGGCCTACTCAGCCATGCCTCCTGTACAGCTTGTGGAACTATGAGTCATTTAAACCACTTTTTAAAATAAATTACCCAATCTCAGGTAGTTATTTATAGTAGTGTGAGAATGGATGAATACAGAAACTTGATACCAGGGAAGTGGGACATTGTTATAAAGATAACTGAAAATGTGGAAATGACTTTGGAACTGGGTAACAGGCAGAGGTTGGAATAGTTTGGAGGGCTCAGAAGAAGACAGGGAGATGAGGTAAAGTTTGGAACTTCTTAGATAGTTGTTGAATGGTTTTGACCAAAATGCTGGTAGTGATATGGACAGTGAAGTCCAGGTTGAGGAGGTGTCTCAGAGGGAGATGAGGAACTTACTGGGAACTGGAGTAAAGGTCACTCTTGCTATGCTGTAGCAAACACAGTGGTGGCATTTTGCCCCTGCTCTAGAGATCTGTTGAATTTTGAACTTGAAAGAGATGATTTAGGGTATCTAGCAGAAGACATTTATAAGGAGCAGAGCATTCAAGAGGTGGCCTGGCTGCTTCTAAAACCCTATGCTTATTTGCTTGAACAAAGAAATGACCTGAAACTAGAACTCACATATAAAAGGGAAGCAGAGCACGGGAAAAATGCCTCCAAGGCATTTCAGAGACCTTTGCAGCAGTCCCTCCTATCACAGGTCAGGAGGCCTAGGAAGCAATAATGGTTTTATGGGCCAGGCCCAGGGCCTTGTTGCTCTGTGCAGCCTCAGGACGTGGGGCCCTGTATCCCAGCCACTCCAGCCTTAGCTGTGGCTGAAAGGCACCAAGGTGTAGCTCAGACCATTGCTTCAGATGGTGCAAGCCCCAAGCCTTGATGGCTTCTACGTGGTGCTGGGGCTGTGGGTTTGCAGATGGCAGGAGTTGAAGTTTGGAAGCCTCTACCTAGATTTCAGAGGATGTTTGGTAATGCCTGAATGTCCAGTCAGAAGTCTTCTGGAGAGACAGAGCCCACATGGAGAACCTCTACTAGGGCAGTGAGGAGGAAAAATGTGGGTTTGGAGCCCCCACACAGACTCCTTACTGGGACACTGACTAGTGCAGCTGTGAGGAAAGGGCCACTGACCATCGTCCTTCAGACCCCAGAATGGTAGATCCACTGACGGCTTGCACTGTGCACCTGGAAAAGCTACAGACACTCCATGCCAGCTCATGAAAGCAGCTGCAGGGATGGTATCCTGTAGAGCCACGGGGTGGAGCTGCCTAAGCCTTGGGAGCCCACCTTTTGCATCAGCATGCCCTGGATGTAAAACAGGGAGTCAAGGGAAATTATTTTGTAGTTTTAAGACTTAATGACTGCCCCACTGGGTTTTGGAATTGCATGGGGTCTGTAGCCCCTTTGTTTTGGCAATATCCTCCATTTGGAATGGGAGCATTTACCCAATGCCTGTATTCCCATCGTATCTTGGAAGTAATTAACTTGTTTTACAGGTTCATAGGTGGAAGGAACTTGCCTTCTCTCTGATGAGACTTTGGACTTGGACTTTTGAGTTAATGCTAGAATAAGAGTTTGGGGGACTGTTGGGAAGGTATGATTGTGTTTTGAAATGTGAGAAGGACATGAAATTTGGGAGGGGCTAGGGGCAGAATGATACGGTTTGACTGTCTGTCCTCATCCAAATCTCATTTTGGATTATGATCTTTAGTGTTGGAGGAGTGGCCTTGTGGGAGGTCACTGGATCATGGGGGTGGATATTCCCCTTGCTGTTCTTGTGATAGTTAGAGAGTTCTCATGAGATCTGGTTGTTTAAAAGTGTGTAGCACTGCTGCCTTCTCTCTTTCTCCTGCCACCATGTGAACATGTGCTTCCTTCCCCTTCACCCATCTGTCATGATTATAAGTTTCCTGAGGCTTCCCCAGCCATGCCTGGTGTACAGCCTGTGGAACTGTGAATCAATTAAACATCTTTCCATTGCAAATTACCCAGTCTTAGGTAGTTGTTATCACAACTTGAGAATGGACTAATACAGTGAGTTTTTCAAATACATCTTTGACTTGATTCTGTCATCTTATTTTATGCTTTTCTTTCATTAGCATTCTATTTTCTTACATTTTTTCTTTTTCTTCTCTCACATTAAAGCATATCATTTAATTTTATTTCTTCAGGCAGTTACGTTTATTACCTTAAATGACATATTTAATATTTTTTAAAACAACTATTAGTGTCAGAACAGAAAGAGTATCCTATCCTATTGCTGTCCTGAGGATGAAACATGAAAAATATTAATGATCTTTGAGGTCTCCCTACTACATTTATTTATCTTGCTGTGGTCATCTGACAACAACTTCACTGATTTTCTTAGTTTATTATATCTATTCTGTTATATGTATATTAAAATTATACACAGTTGCCTTATAATTACAGTATTGTTTAGATTACTGTCAGAATGCAGTTCCAGCCAGCCTTGAGTTCTTTCATAAATAATGGGGCTTACATGGATTATCTTTACTTCTCTGAATTCCATTTTCTCTTTTTCTTCATATGGAAAGAGCATGGATCAGAGAAAGGGCAAACTTCATTCTCATTTAAGGGGGAATGATGATGAGATTTGGAATTTAGTCTCTGGTGATTGGCTCATGTATTTTTAGTGTGGGGATCAGGGTCTATGCCTTTTCCTTGGGTTCAACTGCAGGTCCCTTTTCTTCTTCAACCTGGCTGCTTCCTTTCTATCTGTAGATTATCACTTAAATTTTTAGAATTTAACCTCTTCACATCTTTCTCTACATTACTTTTCAGTTATACTCTATTTATGGAAATTTAACTACCTGTATTGATTTTACTATTGTGTTACTTATAGAGGAAATTATAGCATTATTAATTTGAATAAAAATCAAATCCTATAAAATGTCTTTTTAGTATTTATGTATCAGTTCTTTGAGAATTTTAGAGACAGACATTAATAAGAAAGCCATGTTACATATATTTCCCTTTCTAATTTCCATAGTTCATTCAGAGTTTAAAGGCTATTCCTTGAAATTCAAAAAACAGGAAAATATAAATTCAACCTAGAAGACATTTTTGTCACATATAAACCAATATACTAAATGTATAAGAAAGCTGCATATGCAAAATCTATTTTACTTGTGTTAGATGCTTTTGTAGGGGGCCAGAGATCCCCTTTAACCCCCCTTAAGTTTTTATGTGTGCTCTTCAGCTAGATCAAGAAATCAAATTGACACCAGGCAGATTAACAAGAAAAAAGCATGCAAATTTTTATTAATTTTGCATGTACACAGGAATCTTCACAAGAGAATGACGTCCAAAGAAGTAGCCAAAGGAAGATGCTATTATATTTTGTAGGCAAGGAACAATAAATTTGAGAAAAAATGGCAGGACAAAGGGAATCTAGAGACAGCAAATTTTGAGGGGAATCACTAAGAGATATATGGGGTGGGGGAGGTGTGAAACCAGTGGAAGACAAGGTTTACTTCAGTAAGTATGTTTATTCAGGTCCATGGCAGTCCTCAATTTCAAGTCTCTGGTGAAAAGGACTATTTTCTCACCCTAGTATAGGAAGGGTATCCCTGCTAGAGAAATCTTTTTTTTTTTTTTTTTTTGAGATGGAGTCTTGCTCTGTTGCCCAAGCTGGAGTGCAGTGGCATGATCTCGGCTTACTACAACCTCCACCTCCTGGGTTCAAGCCATCCTCCTGCCTCAGCCTCCTGAGTGGCTGGGATAACAGGTGCCTGCCACCATGCCCGGCTAATTTTTGAATTTTAGTAGACATGGAGTTTCACTATGTTGTCCAGGCTCGTCTCGAACTCCTGATCTCAGGTGATCTTCCCACCTCGGCTTCCCAAAGTGCTGGGATTACAGGCATGAGCCACCACACCTGGCCCCAGAGGAATCTTTACAGCTTGTTGCATGCAGGAAGAGACAGGTCGGCTAGTCATTTCTGAAATTACAATTTCTCCAATATTTTCAACTTGAGATAATCAATACACCAATTCAGCATATTTGGGGATGGCACATCCTTCATTCATTCAGAACTTAACATTCATATCTTAGATAGGTATTTGAATAAATGCAGAGGCCTTAAAAAGTAACTAGGTAGATTGATATTAATTATTTCATTAATTGAGTCTTTGCATAGTAGAGAAATATAGAAAGTTATTTCTATTCTGTTTATTTTCTGCATTCTTTAAAAATTTTAAAGTATGTGTGACATGTAATGCTGGATCTTTTCAAGAAGTTTATGAATTTGAATAACAGTCATCCCTCGGTAAATCCCCTGGACAAATGCAAAAATCTGCTGGATGCTCAAGTTTCTTACATAACATCGTGTAGTACAATTTTGATTTGCAGTTGGTTGAATCTGCAGATGTATAATTCATAGCTCCGGAGGGGTGACTGTATTTTTCTCTCTTCTTCCCTACCTCTCTCTTTCTCTCTTTTCTCCTTCTTTGCCTTTCTGTTCCTCTTGTCATTCTTTTTGACAATACTCCCATTTCATTTGAAGTTCTTATAGTCCTTAATATCTATACCAGTTTATGCTGCATTAAAACTGTAGATGAGCCAAAACAGACCAATAATATAATAGTGACTGTCAGCAATAAAAATATGCATTCCATTAGAAAATATGTGTATGTGTTTTCCCAGATGGAATGTAAATATCTTCTTCTGTAGTAACTTCTTTGTCCACACAGTTAATTACCTGCTAGATTATTAGAATAAGAACTTGTTATCATCCAAAACATTGGCATATTCACCAAGAACTGCATTATAGAAATATATGTTGGAACTGGGTCTAGTTAGGGCAATGTCGGAGTTTCAAAGAAATTCATAAATAGGGAACTAGAGAGGGAAGTGATTCTTAAATGCTTGTTCTGAAAAAATGATGATTTTTCTCAGCTTGAAACCTTATGAAACCATCCCTCCCATCAAAGTCAGAGAATGACTTGCCTTCTTCTCAGTTGTTTTCTTTTTCCAAATCGATTAACTGGAATAGAATGATGTCTCACAGTTTGATTCCTACTTTCTTAAATTTTAGAAGAAAGTAATCAGAAATTTTCAGTTCTGTTAAGTTGTGGTATGATGTGAGTGTATGTGTGAGTATGCATGTTTGTGTGTTCTATTCAGACAGAAATAAAGAAAAGAGTAAAACAAACAATGATGGAAAAACTATTCAAATTTAAGTTCCTAGAATATTATAGGCATCAATGTTTTGGCTGTTGTATTTTGAGAAATTAAATTAGGCTCTTAATAATATACAATCAACTTTTCATTTTTGTTCCTTCGAATATTATGAAACGTTTCTTACTTTCTGTTTTGCCAGGTTGGGGTTTATAGACTAGATACTTGCCGTTCAGTAAATCCCTATTTCTTTCTCTCTTTAATTTTGGTATATGCATAGTAGATAGGTATAAATTAGCTACAGATAAATAGATATAGACATACATATTTCCCTTATCATATGGTTATATACATACATAAAGATACATACATATACCTTTTATATTTCACAGAAAAAAATACATAGACAAAGATGTAAATGATTTTGAATATTTGTTCCACAGAGATTTTAATTACGAATTACCTTCATTTTTAGAGACAACCTCAGGCTTAATGCTTATTTATTTTTGTTCCATCCAAACAGAGAATGCCACAGATATTGTGTCATTAGAAATGGGGTTGAGATAAAGTGGAATTTTGGTAAGTAGGGTAGGGAAGGAAGAGCTTGAGGAGGGAGGCACTATGACATACATTAATATATATTAAGTAGTTACCGTGGGCCAGGCACTGTATGGTATACCATTAAAATTATTTCTCAGAATGCTGATTGGCTTCAAGCATTTTATGTCTTCCCTCACTGATGCAGTATCACAAACCTTGATAATTATGCCCGGATTATCACAATATTTGGATTGTCCTAAAGCAATAGCATGGAAAATTGAGACTCAATCTGGAATAAACAGAAGTATGGGTTTGCTAGCCCCCAGAGATCCCTATCTCCTGATATTTACACTGATGTTGTGTCTCCTCCCCCAATGTACCAGTGACAAATGTTGGCCACAGTAACCATAGAATATCTCAAAACTGATGCCAAGCCCTGAGATTGGTGTATAAAAGGCAAAGATGACTTCCTTCTTGGTCTCTCTCTTTCTTTCGCTCTGGAAATATTAATACTCTGTCTGGGTGCAACTGGCTGCCATGTTATAAGCAGCTCTTTGGAGGAACCTACCTTGTGAGAAAATGTACCTTCCTTCCAGTTGCGTATGTCAGCTTGAAAGCCCATCTCCAGCTATGCTCAAGCCGTCAGTCGATTGTGGTCTTAGCTGAAAGTTTTATTAAAGCTCACGAGAGACCAGAATTACCCAGCAAAGACACATATCAATTCCTGGTCCTCAGAAACTGTATGAACAATGTAGTGGGTAGAATAATAGCCTCAAAAGATACATTCCTAGAACTGATTAATATGACATTATGTGGAAAAAGTATCTCTTGCATATGTAATTAAGAATCTTGAGATGAGATTACCATAAATTAGGGTGGGCCTTAAATCCCATACATCCTTATAAGATGAGAGCAGAAAGAAGAAAAAAGAAGTATAGAAAAAGGCAATGTGAAGATGGAGGCAGAGATTAAAGTGATGAGGCTATAAGTAAAGGAACATCAAGTACTGCCAGAGACACTAGAAGCTAGGAGTGAGGCATGGAATTGATTATCTATCAGAATTTACAAAAGAAATCAACCCTGCTCACAACTTGATTTTAGATTACTAGCCACTGGGACTGTGAGGGATTAAATCGATGTTGTCATAATCCACTTAGTTTGTGGTAATTTGTTATGACAGTCCTAGGAAACAAATATAGATAAAAATAATTTTTGTCTTCAGCTCTTAAAATTTGGTGTAATCTGTTATTCAGCAATAGCTAAGTAATACAGGTTTTGAGACCTGGAATTATCATGCTTTGTAACAAATGCCTTAATGTGAGAGAAAGTCTAAATTGCATTGAACAAGCATTAGAAAAATTTTGGTCTTTTAACAGGCTACCACTGAGAATTTAAAGAATGTGAAGCAAATCTTGGGAAATGGAAGAAAATAATTTCCTTCTATGTGTTGACAGAAAAACTAGCAACATTCTTGCCTATGGTTTGCAGGAGATTAAAAATGTATCAAATGAACTATCTGATTTGGCTTAGGACACTCCTAGATAGAGTGTAGAAGATACTTCCTACTATCTTCTTGGTGTGGTTAGTAATATGTGAGAGTGGAGAGCTAAACTAAAGGAGGAGGTCTTTCAGACATGACAGACATAGAAATGATAGCTTTGAAAACTGTCAGTTTCACCCAGTGACAAATAATGCTAAAATTTAAAAATGCCTTTTGAGCAAAGATTAAGTCTAGAGCTCTATATGAAAAAGTATGAACTAAATATAAAGCCAGGAGTATGATTATAACATTTTTATTAATACTTAAGCCTAACCAATAGTGATATTTTAGAGTATTGTTCAGTTAGACAAAACTCCCTCTAAAGAATTTAAGGGAACAACTCACAGATACTCTCAACCAAACAACAGGACTTGTGAAAAGCTCAGGGGTGTTGTCTCTCAGCAGAAGCTCAAATTAGTTAGAGAAGGGCTTAACTAGAAGAGGTTTGTGGGTGTGGTTTTTGTCTAGATCCACATCTATTTGTCTATAGATCAAGGGAACCTAATACAGATTACAGAAGCTTAAGCCTTGAGCTGATATTGTAATATGATGAGACTTTTAGGTCTTTTGAGAGATGAGTGCATTTGCATGGTGAACAGGCATAAATCATCAATGTGCAAAGGGCACAATATGGTAGTCAGCCTCCAACATGACCCCATTTGTCTCCCTTCCCACACTGTACCCGTGTTTTCTGTGTGACCAATAGGATACAGTGGAAATGATGAAATGTCATTTCTGAGATTAGTTTATAAAAGACACTGAGCTTCTTTATTGGTCAATATCTCTCTTACAGTATCTCTGTTTAATTGCTCACTTTGGTGGAAGACAGTCACCATGTTGTAAGAAGGTCTATGGAAAGATTGGCATAGAGAGGAACTGTCTCCTGTAAACAGCCACAGATGTGAGGCTGGAAGCAGGGATCTCCAGACCCAGGCAAGCCTTCAGTTGACCTCAGTCTTGGTCAACAGCTTGATTACCGCCTCATGAGAGACCCTACACCTAACCACTTAGCTAAGTTACATCTGATATATCCTGACTTCCAGAAACTATGAGATAATACATATTTGTTGTCTTTAGATACAAAGTTTTGAGGCACTGTCTTATACAAAAATAGTGCATTAGGAAAGCACTCAATGATAAGATTAGCAATAGGTAAAAGGAAAAGGGAAGCTTCATTGATACCAAGAAAAAGGGATATTTCTTTTAGCCTCCAAGGGTAATTGTCCTGTTAAGGTCAAAAATCGTTTCTTTTTTTTTTTTTTTTTTTTTGAGATAGAGTCTTGTTCTGTTGCCCAGGCTGGAGTATAGTGGCATGATCTCAGCTCACTGCAACCTCCGCCTCCCAGGTTCAAGCGATTCTCCTGCCTCAGCCTACTGAGTAGCTGGGATTACAGGCACGCGTCACCACACCCAGCTAATTTTTGTGTTTTTTAGTAGAGACAGGGTTTCACCATGTTGGTTAGGCTGGTCTGGAACTCCTGACCTCATGATCCACCCGCCTCAGCCTCTCAAAGTGCTGGGATTACAGGCGTGAGCCACCATGCCCAGCCCAACAATCATTTCTTTAGTGTCTATCAGTTCTTGTCAAGTTGCTAGAAACCTAAATGCTAAAATATAAACACTGCATAGTTAATGCACTTGCAAGTTATAATCTAGATACACAGGCCTGTTTGCTGCCTTCTTTCTCTCCTTTGTTTCCTTTCTACCTGTCTCCTACCCTCCTTTCCTCCCCCTCTTCCTTTGTCCTTTTGTCTTTGTTTCCAAGCTTTGTTTCTCCTGTGTCATGATCAAGTGCTAAATAGAAGGTATTCTCTCATCAGGATCTTTATTTCTACTTCTGGAAGGAAGTCAGCCCTTATTGAATGCTATGAGGCATGCTCACTTCCAGATAATAAATCATTAATTCGGCCGGGCACGGTGGCTGACACCTGTAATCCCAGCACTTTGGGAGGCTGAGGCAGGCGGATCACGAGGTCAGGAGATTGAGACCATCCTGGCTAACATGGTGAAACCCCATCTCTACTAAAAATACCAAAAAAAAAAAAAGTAGCCAGGCATGGTGGCGGGCGGCTGTAGTCCCAGCTACTCGGGAGGCTGAGGCAGGAGCATAGTGTGAACCTGGGAGGTGGAGCTTGCAGTGAGCTGAGATCACGCCACTGCACTCCAGCCTGGGTGACAGAGCGAGACTCCGTCTCAAAAATAAATAAATAATAAATAAATAAATCATTAATTTGAAACCCAAAGCAAACCAAACAAAATGTCAAAATACCGTTAAGAGCAATCGACCTATACTGACAACGAAGAAAAAATAGAAGTTTTGGCATTTTTTTTAACAAACATAACCGATTTTGTATTAATTTTCATGAAAATTGCAGAGGCAAAATTGAAACACATATTTAAGATTTATGTGTGTCCTTTTAATTGAGCAGTCAGCCATATTTCATTTTGGCTTAGTTGTTTCAAATACATTTGGTGATGTGACATGAGGTCTGTTATATGTTTATAAACATAAACTGATTAACTGATTAGAAACTCCAAAATGCTGTAGGGTATTGCAGTTGACTATGCATACTTGCTTGGAATCCGAAAGGCAGAGAGCAGATGGGTTGAAAATATGATATGGAATGACAATGTAGCACCTCCAAAAGGTGCTGGAGGATTGTTCTCTTAAAAAATCAGAAATATCATATTGCTCAGAATGGACTTCTTTAAAAGCAAATCTAGAATAAATATTCACAAAATTTTCTTCAATGTCAAGACTTCTTTCAAAATAAATCATGTAACACTGGTTATTAAGAATAAATAATGTGACCCAGGCATATCTCTAAATATCTGCTGATTATACACACACATATTTATATGTGTATATGTTCAAATATACATATACACATGCAAATATATATACATTTATACAAACATCTATATATAAAAGCAATTTGATATCTGCAATATAAAAGACACTTAAAGTTTATACTTTTCTACTGAAATTATGATTTAAAATTATTTATGCTAGAAAAAAATTGGTTCTGAATCTTTTTATCAATTTGGGGATGAATTAAATTTTCTCTTTTTTTTGAAAATGTTAAGCAACATCTGTTCTTAATTTTTTGAGACATTCTGTAGTTGAAAAGTATCATTGTGTACTATTTTAAATAGCATTTAGATTCAGAAACTATTTCTGTACAAACATGTGGCAAAATTTTACCGCTGCTTGAAGATAGTCATATATTTTAAAAGCATAAATACAGAAAAGTGTGATACTATTATAATATTACTGATAAACTTTAAAAAAAGTAAGGTGGCATTTTTTTATTCAGCTTTGGCCCACTTTCTATCCTCATGCTTTTTCTCTTCAGTTTTGGAATATATTCTTTTAATGAATCTGTAAAGAACACAGAATAGAAAATATGTATTAAATACATGTTATATATATGAGATATATAAAGTTATGTACTAGCATAACTTGGGAGATATTGTGGGTTTGGTTCCAGACCACCACAATAATGCAAATATCTCAGTGAAGTGAGTCACACAAATATTTTGGTTTCTCACTGCAAATATAAGTGATGTTTACACTATACTGTATTCTATTAAGTGTGCAATAGCCTTATGTCTAAAATGTAATGTGTGTATCTTAAAAATGCTTTATTGCTAAATATTGGTGATACAGAGACACAAAGTAAGCATATGCTGTTGGAAAAATGGCACTGATAAGTGGCTCCAGGTAGGGTTGCCACAAACCTTCAATTTGTTAAAAATGTAGTATCTGCAAAGAGGAGTAAAATGAGGTATACTTGTATTATGTAATTCACATGTATGAGATATAAAATAAATTATATAATATATAAATGTTTTAGATATATATATCTGTGTGTGTTATTTGAAAAGTAATGCAGATTATTCATTGTAACTCAGTTGAAGATTGCTAATTATTTCTCATTTTCTTACAAGTTGAAGCCCTTTGGTTTGGAAAATATAATAACAGAAGCTTATATGCTAGGCAAGAATATTCCTGAGAAGTTATATATTGGTATATATATTATGTATGTATATAGGTATACACATAAAAACAGAATATATAAATATTCAAGTATATATACTGTGTATATATATATAATTCAAGTTAGCTAGCACCCATTAATGCCCATGCATATCAAATACATTTAATAATGTTGGTATCTAAAATAACAAGAGTACCAGATTCACTATCAGGGCATAGAGTTGGTGTTACATATTAATGATGGCTTGTGTTCACCCAACAGATATTTATTAGCTGCCATGCACCAGACAATATAATAAACATTAGAGACAAAATGCTGGGTACAAATGAAACTGGTCCTCTGCTTATGCAATTTATAATCTAGTGTTGGGATGGTCATTGATTATATAATTTCATAAAATATATATGTTTAAACCTTTATATGTGATTTTAAGTAAATAATCATTGGGTTCAGGGTCCTAATTTATGTTTACTACTACTAAGATCAATTTTCTCTTCTCAACATTTCTGACACCAAAGGTGTATGTGCTTTTTTCTCACACTAATCAATTTTCCAAGTCTCCCAACGTCAAATGGGTGTCCTACAATTTAATTCAATTCTGACACTAACTCTCTGGATTATTGCAGACCCTACAGGTTAAGAGCTTAGTCACACAAGACAGTGCCAACTATGGATGCTGAAAACAAGTCTGGGCCACTTGTAATACTTACTGACTGGCTATAAAGTCATTGGTGAAGGAGGAGGTTTCCTGTAACCCCCTCCTCAAATTTGATAATTCCCTAGAAAATCTTACAAAACTCAAGAAATACTGTGTTTACATTTAAAATTTTATTATAAAAAATGCAACTCAGGTACAGCCAAAAATTAAAAGATGCATAGGATAAAGTGAGGGTCAGGGGTGTTGATTGTCTATGGCATCTCTAGTCACACCATCCTTCCAGTACTTCAGTTTCTTCATTAACCTGAGAGCTCTTAGAGCCTTCTGCTACAGGGTTTTCATGAAATCTTTGTTACATAGGCACTAATAATTAAATCATTGGCCATTGGTGATTGGCTCAATTTCTAGTCCCTCTCCCAGCCTTAGCCAACTGGGATGGGACTGAAAATTCCAACTCTCTAATAATGGTTCCGAAGGCAACCAGCTCCCATCCTAAAGCTATCTAGAGGCCCACCAAGAGTCATCTCATTAGCATAAATTCAGGTAAGATTGAAAAGAGCTTTTTTGTTGTTGTTGTTGTTTGAGAGGGAGTTTCGCACTTGTTGCCCAGGCTGGAGTGCAATGGCGCAATCTTGGCTCACCACAACCTCCACCTCCCTGGTTCAAGCGATTCTCCTGCCTCAGCCTCCCTAGTAGCTGGGACTACAAGCATGCACCACCACGCCCGACTAATTTTGTATTTTTAGTAGAGATGGGATTTCTCCATGTTGGTCAGGCTAGTCTCAAACTTCCGACCTCAGGTGATCCACCCACCTCAGCCTCCCAAAAAAAGGGCTTTTTATGAATAACAAAAGATGTTTCTCTCATCCTGTTCACATGGGAAATTTCAATAGTTTCAAAATTTCTTGTGCCAGGAACCAGGTACAAAGATCAAATACATATATTTTATTATATCACAATATCACAGTGTTCAAGGTCCCAGATGTTTTCTTTGAAACAGTCAAGGTGTATCTGAGAACTGAGTAAGTGGTGATTAGGTTAAGAGAGAAACGATTTGTGTTCCTGAAGAAGAAAAGCAGAAAACATCATTAAGGCCTTGAGCAACGTAGACTGAGGAACCAGGAATTTCTGGGTGGCTGGAATACTGAGATAGCAAGATGAAGGAAAGGATGATACGCCATTCATTTGAAGAGATCAAAATATTTAGAGCCTTAAAGGTATATGTAAATGTTTTTGTCTTTAATAGCAATGAAGAATAACCAAGGTATTTTCCCAAGGTGGGAATAGGAGGAGGGCAGGATAAAGTTATTAGTTTATTTCTGTTTTGTTTGCAATGGAAAATGGATGAGAGAAAGCTGGTTAAGTTGATATTGAAGTAATCTAGTCAAAAGTTAATGCAAGTTTGGATTAAAACTGTGGTGATAGAAGGTAAATAAAGAGAAGGGAATGAGTTTGAGCTTTACTTGGAACATAGTGATGGGGTTTCACTATGGATTAGATGTGAGGTTTGATCAACAAATGGATAGCGGCACAATTTATCCACAAAAATATATCAACTTATTTTCCCCATTTTTCTTACAGTTCAAAAGCCAAATTCGATTAAATCATAATGATCAAATTTATCAGTGCCTACAAGCAGCCAGATATTGGAGGAAAAAAATCATGTAACTATGACAACTTGTTTAACTTTAATGACCACACACTCAAATAAGCACTGAGTACACAGCTCAATGATGTTACTTAGTTTCCCATGTACTATCTTGAGAATGCTGTTCTACGACACAAGCTTTTCCTCTAGAACTCAACCCACCTTGAAAATCTCAGCTGAATAAATCATCTTAAAATTCATTGAGAAAAGAGAATGTATGTAAAAGGTATGCACTCACGTTCCAACCACCAAATTGTCAGGTTTCTGCATCTGTAAAGGTTTTCTGTCTTCCCTGCTTCTTTTATGGATGAAAGAAGTGAAGTGTCTCTGATCTTTAAAAATTAACCTGTCCAATGACCCAATTATTCCCTTGATCCTTTCTTTTTCCTTCTCATGGCTGTCACTTTTGCAATTATTTATTCCTCTTGCGTATCACAAAACATTTCATCTTTATTAGATCATGCATATTTACATGCAAAAAACATCTAGTAACTTCATCTTTAAAACAGGTTTTCCTTTAACTCCACCTCTTCTTCCAATTTCTGTTTCTCTATTCCCTTCCCTAACCAAACTTCTTAAAATAAATTTCTATACTCATTATTTTTACTGTCTTACTTCTCAATTATTCTTTAATCCAGTTCAATCTAGTGCTAAAAACGTAGCTGTCAAAAGTTAAAAAATTCTCTCAGTTGCCAAATCCAAGAGTCACTTCTCTGTCTTTATTGCACTCAACGTCTCTGCAATATTTAACATAGTTGACCAGTTTCTCTTTATGATACACTTGAATGTCTGCTACTGTGGTAGGCTGAGTAATGCCTCCCTCAACCAAAGATGTCCATGTCTAATCTTAGGATTTTTAAAATATGTTAATTTCCATGATAAAAATGACTTTGCAGATGTGACTCAAATTAGTTTTAAGAAGTGGAGACTATCCTGGACTATATGGGTAGGACTAATGTAATCAGATGAGTCCTTTTGAGAGGGATGCAGGAGGGTCAGAGTCAATGGTGTGACAATGGTAGTAGAGGCCAGGGTGACGTAGGGCCATGAGCCAATTAATTCAGAAAGCCTCTAGAAACTGAAAAAGATCAAGATTCTTCCCTAGAACCTTCAGAAGGAATGCAGCCTTGCTAACCTGTTTTCGGCTTCTGATCTCCAGAAATGTAATAAAATACACTTCTTTAAGCCACTGACTTCTTGAAGCCAGTGACTTTAAGCCACTACATTGGTAGCAATATGTTACAACACCAATAGGAAACTAATGCAGCTACTGAGTCATCCAATATTCTGATTTTTCTTCTTATCACAATGGCTAATCTTTTTAGCTCTTCTTAACCAGCTGTTTCCTCCCCAGGGCTTGGTCTTGACCCTTCATCTATTCACCATCTGTGTACTCTCCATGTGATCTCATTGTGTTTCAATTGTTTTAAATGCTTTCTGTATGCTGATAACACTCCCTCCCCACTCTCTCACTTGATCTTTACACTGAATTCAAACTGCCCACTTTAAAGTTCTATATCTAATAGGCACCTCAAACTCCAACATAAAAGTCTTTCTCTCTTTAAATAGCACTACAATCTTTCCAGAAGCTCAGAACAATTCTCTAGTTATCATCCTGTATTCAATCTAAAATCAAATTGTGTGACAAGAACTTTACTAAAATATATCTTAAATCTATCCACATTATTTGCCTCTTCTACCACTATCTTATTGCAAACCACAAAAACCCTGAATTATTAAATTGCTTCTACCTTTCCCTGTTTTTTAAATTTATGTCTCTATATTCCAATTGTCACACAGCAGTGAGAGGGACTTTTAAAATAAAACTGAGAATGATTTTACTCCCAGACTTAAAACTGCCAATTTCTTATCATCAATCTTAGAATTAAAGTAAACTTCTTTTACTATGGTCGTTAAGACTCTACAAAATGTTACCTAAAATGCTAAGGTTAGAAACTTGTAGTAGATGGTACTAGAAATGCATGCATAGTATGGAGAGCTCTTAATGCTCTACTAAAAAATTCAAACTTTCCTCTGTGGTAAAAAATTTACTTGTAATAGAAAAGAGAACTTGTATTGCCACATTTGCCTTTTTGAATGATTCTGACACTCATGAGGGGGAATTACTGAAGTGAGAAAAGGTTGAGATATAGTTTAGTGTGAAGCCTAGGGGGAACAGTTTGACCAGCAATGAGAAGCTTGTAGAAACACAGTGAACGAAACCACTTTTTCACCCTAATGTTCCTGCTCAAAGTTATATGGTCCTCTTATTTGTATACCTGGAAAGTTAGAGTTCAGAATAGCGTTAATGGTAATCTAGATGATACATTTATTTTACAAATCAGAAAACTAGCTACTAAATGGTTAAAGTCTTTCTTCAAGTCTCCTTGGAGAGATATATAATTTTGTAATTTTATTTCTATGTGTATATAATTATAAGCTTATTAAAGTATATAAGTCTCTTTTACATCTTATAGAAGATTTTCAGCCTCTTAGGATACAGGAAAACAGTTATAATTCACCCATTTTTCAAAAAAGGTAAGTAAAGTCAAGCATCTTACCTAAATAACTTCAAGCAAATAGCAAAAATAAAACCAGAATTTAGGTTTCCAGATTATTATTCTTCCTCATTTTATACTATATTGCATTACAAGTTCAGGGGATGCATTGTGCCACCAAACTCTACATATTGAATTTGGTGGTTCCTTCTCAGTCTCCATGTCAGACTAAGAATAATTCCGTATTATCTGAAGATAGACTCTCTGAGAGTAGGATAGAATGAGCTAGGCTCATTAACGTACATTTTATTTGATGTGGAAGCATATTTTGCATTACAATTAAACTCAAATATTACTACTTCATTTAACATTTTTTCTTCAAGCAGGAAATTTAAATGTCTATTAAGGATATAATAAAAAAGAACAATTGTCTTTATGTTCACTAAAGTACTATCTATAATATTTTATTTATATAGTATTATGCTTTCCATTTTAAGCTAGAAGATATAAAATAATTCTCATTTATATTAGTATTCCTTAGACAGTCTTTCAGAGAAGAATCCTAGGGAGATTGGAATAAGTCCTCAAATCATGAATACTAAGTAGATTCTGTGCAGCAGTGCTCAGATCAGCTTCTTAAAACTAGGTTGTCAGTAAAATACCTGATTAGCACTGTGGGTTTTAAGAGCGTTTGTTTCTAGCTTCTCAGGGAAAAATACTTGTTATTTATTTTTTTCAATAATTATTTATTGGGGAGCAGTTAATTTTAGTGAGTAAGAGCATAGGTTCTCTCACAGTCTGGTTCTGCAGTTCTGCAACTTTCTAGATATATAACCCTGGACAGGTTAATTAACCTCTCCATGACTCAGTCTTCTCATCTATAACCCTCCTAATGAGGTGGTTGTATTAAATGATCAGATTTTATAAAGCACTTAGCACAATAAGGAAATGATTTTGTAAAGCACTCAGAAAAATGTGAATAATTATCATTTGTAAAATAAATCAGAAATGGTAGATGCATGTCTTCTCTCCCTCTTCTTCCCCCTTCCTAATTCCCTTCCTTTACTTTCTTTCTTTCTTGCCTACCTCTTCCTCACCTGATCCCTACAAAGCTTACAAAAACAGCTCTGGAAGGAACTATTTTGAGATTGCACCAATAATCTCAAAGAAAGGGCAGAAAACTGGAACAATCAAAAAGTTTCCAGCACTTTTAGATGAGCAAACTGCAAGCTGAGCCAGAGCACAATGACACACTCACTTTCTTCTTTGCCCTATATAACTTGAGGCATGCTTTGGCTCAGGAAAATACTTAGTCTTCAGCTGCTCCTTTAATTCGTATCAGGTGAATTAAGCCTTTAACCTCAATTTGAGTCACATGAACTACATTTTTTCTTGATACCCTCTACTAGAATTCAAGCTCGTTGAAAGCATGAATACTGATAATTTTGTTCACCTTTGTATCTCCAGTGCTTAGAATACTGGCTGACACATGAAAGATACTCCATTTATACTTATTGAATAAAGGAATTAGTATCTACAATGTGCCAGGAACTGCAGTAGGCAGTGGTGATATCCTGATGAATAGGGCTGATAAAGCTTTCTCCGCCACAGTCTTACTGTCTAGTAAGGAATACAGATAAGTAAACAGACAATGGCAGGTTACGGTGGCAAGGACTATGATACAGACCATATGTCATCAGTGGCGTGTGCGTATGTGTATGTGTGACTGTGAAAGGTATTTACTGTCTAGGGATGCTGTCCAGTCCCCAAGATAGGTGCCCAAATGAGTTGAATAAACAAAGAACTTTTTTTTTTTTTTAAGCTTAAGTAGGCATAATGTGAGCTTGTAAAGAGTTCCGGATGCATCAAACCCTAGACGGTAAACAGATTTTTTTGTTTTTTTTGAAACAGTCTTGCTCTGTCACCAGGCTGGAGTGCAGTGGCACGATCTGCAACCTCTGCCTTCCAGTTTCAAGCAATTCTCCTGCCTCAGCCTCCCGAGTAGCTGGAATTACAGGCACCCGCCACTATGCCTGGCTGATCTGCCCACCTTGGCCTCCCAAAGGGCTGAGATTACAGGCATGAGCCACCGTGCCCAGCCAGATGAACAGTTTTTTAAAATGCACAAGAAAGTCTTACAGGAAGAAGCAATGGAAGTACTTTAAGTAGTAATTAGTCAAAGAAGGAACAGATGATAAACAGAGAGATTGTTCTAGGTGGATGAAATAATCACATAGCAAATAAAGCTCAGCAGCTATTTCTTACCACTCAGCAGTGGTAATTGTCTTGAAAAATTAGAGGTTGAAGAGCATGTTTGGTCAGCTTACAGTTGACCAATAGTTCACCTGACTTTTATACATTCGTATACTTCTTACCTCGCCAGTCTCATCTCTCATCTGTTCTAGATTATATGTAATGAGGGGATGAGAGATGAGACTGTGAGATTGAAGAGGTAAGAAGTTTCTAGAACTTAAAGGACACTATATACCATGTTAAGTACTTTAGACTTAAACTTAAGGCCAGTGTAAAAAAAAATGCTGAGTAGTCTTAAGCAGAGGGGTAATATTGTTTGATTTTTGCCTTTGAAAACTAATCAGGGCTGCAGTACAAAAAAAATAGATAGCAAGTAGAAAGACCAGAAGTTGTAAGAACAATTAAGAAGTCTGTCAAAAATTTAGGAGGTCTTAAAATAGGAGAGTAGAAATGCAAATAAATGAAAGGAAATGGGTGGATTTAAGAGTTATTTAGGAGATACCATTGACAAAAGTCTGATGAATGTTTTTTGCCACAACCTAAAGTATTTAGAAAATGTATTTAATATCATTTCTCACTACACACACACACACACACACACACTTATACACATAGGCGTATCTGTAAAAAGAAAGGTTCAGACAATATTATGTTATTCTAACATTTTCTTTTTTTTTTCTTTTTTTGTTTTTTTTTGAGTTGGAGTCTTGCTCTGTTGCCCAGGCTGGAGTGCAGTGGCGCAATCTCGGCTCACTGCACGCTCCGCCTCCCGGGTTCACTCCATTCTCCTGCTTGAGCCTCTCCGAGTAGCTGGGACTACAGGTGCCTGCCACCACGCCCGGCTAATTTTTTGTATTTTTAGTAGAGACGGGGTTTCACCGTGGTCTCAATCACCTGACCTCATGATCCCCCTGCCTCGGCCTCCCAAAGTGCTGGGATTACAAGCGTGAGCCACTGCACCTGGCCTATTCTAATATTTTCTATTGTATTTTTAAAATATTCACTATGATCCACTCAACTGATTTTACTACCTTTTATGTAATCATATTAAAAGACAAAAATCATTAATCTATGTGACTTTATGATTGATTGGATATGAGGAATCTATAAGCAGGAATATAAGATGGAAGAAATATTTTTTGTTCAGACAAATGTGTAAAGGTTAGAACTCAAGTTATTTCAAAATGGATGCTTAGTTTTGGGGTTATATATATTTCTTTTACATCATTTGAAATTATTATTGGAAGTGTCTAGTACACAGCTACACATTGTTCTAGAATTTATAGAATAAGCTTGGGCTAGATAAGGATACAGAAGTTCTTAGTGATTAAGAGTACAGCCTGTGAATCCAAAATATCTATGTTTAATTTCTAACTACAGCACTTAACAGCTGTCAAACTCTGGGAAAGCTAATTTTACTCCTTCCAAGCTTTCATTCCTTTATGTCTATAATGGAGAAAATAAAATGAGTGGTTGTCAGAATGAGATGGAAATAACGCATATGAAGCGTTTAGTGTATAACTGGTATATAAGTGCTTGGTAAATGTTGGATATTATATTATTATTACTAATTCTACTATTCTTAAGAATCCCTGGATGCAGGGTAGATTCACAATTAGGAGGCTGCTTCAGTTCCTGCTACAGAATATCAAGGGCCGTGTATGTTTGCAACATGTCTCTGCATGTGTAAGCTGATGACAACTGATGGTTGCTTTCCTGCATGCAGCACTGTTAAAGGATGGAATCTCCTTACATAGGGAATTTCCAGTTTACACCAACTAATATGAGAAGAGCCAAATAATGATTCTTCAAAGCCGTAAATAATGCAACTCATGATTAATGGTGGCTTAAAGAAAGGAGTTTCTTTTTCTTACCCAAGAAGTTTATAGGTAGAGAGTTGGGTCAGTTGCTTAACAATGCAATTAAAGACACAGGCTTTTCCCATCTTCTGCTCTGCCATTCTTAATGTGCTGACTTTCATTATTATCTTCATTGCCTGATGGTTTCAAGATGAACGCTTTGGTTCCAAACATATCTAGCTTGAAAGGACACAGAGAGACTAAAGGAAAAGACCATATGAGCAGTTTGCACTCCATTTTTAATCAAGAAAGCAACAGTTTTTTTAGAACATCACCCAGACGGCTATTTTACAGACTTGTTGGTCCAGATTGGTCACTCCTAGCTATTCAAAGTCTAGGAAGCTGGGGAATGATATCATCATGCTTAATTTTGACAGTATTTCTTAAATTTAGCAGGCATTAGAATCATCCAAGGAGCTTTAAAAATACTGATTTATGGGTTCAGTTGTTTAAGCCTTGAGCTAGGTTTATTGCTGCCTTAAATAAAATAGGGATCATGTTCCAGGGTTACCTTGTTGCACATGAGGCCCCCTGGAGGTGTGCATTATAGAAACTGCATAATCACTCAGAATTCCCTACCGTTAGTAAGGAGAAAAGGGAAAAGAAGACTGTGTAAGTAATTAAATGTGTCTGCCACCAGTGACTAATACAAAGCCTGGCAAAGAGAATCTGATTAATCAGATGTCTGGATGAGATCCCAGAAATGGACAGGGACCAATTCCTGTGGCAGTTATCTACTAGATTTGGCTGGGGAATGTCTGATCTTAAGATCGACTTAAAAAAATAAATAAATAAGGGTATGCCCTTTTACCAAATAGCTTCCTAATAAATGTTTTTAGCACATGAGAAATTTAGGTTAGTTAACATTTTTTTTAAATCAATCGAGGTATGTTCATCTACATGGCAACATCTTATCCATGGACAGCAAAGAATAGCCTGTCAATCTATTGAGGCATTAAGTGGGCTTAAACAAACTACTGTGCCAAGTCAACATTTAGGGGATGAACAGAGAAAAAGATCCCTGAGAAGAGATTTGAGAGATGGGAGAAAAAACAATCTCAAGGGAATGCAAAGTCAACAGTTTACCTGCTGCTGGCAGATTAAAATGATCAAAGTTTTGGGTTTCTCTAGCAATGAGAACATCACTCATAAGTGATTGATTTATCAGTGGGTGATTTATAGTAAAGTAATTACAGTGAGATATTTATGGATAGAGTGTGACAGTGGTTGGGTGAATAAGAGTTAAGTGGTGGGTGCAAGTTGCAAGGTTGAGAATTCTTTCAATATTTTTATGTGTAAAGATGAACATAGTAATAGCTCATGAAAAACATGAGTTGATGGAATTTTTATTCTTATCTCCTAAGGTGTGAAAGACCTGAGATTGCTTGAATGCTGTTTGGAATACAAAAAGAGAGGAACAGAGTGTAGTAGCAGAGAAGTATAGGAAATAAAGAAGCTAATAGATAAAGGGCAAGCCTCTTGAGGAAAGAAAGGAAGACCACACATTCAGAAAAGGAAAGGCATGAAATGACAGTCCTACAAAGTTCTACAAAGTTTACAAGTTTGGCCCTCGGCTGGCATCAGGGAATATGGATATCAGGAGGGTTCCCACCATTCTCAGGAATAATCAGCATGGCTTACAATGCCTAAGACCTTTGTTCAAACTGTATGGTTTATGATGAATACCTACTTTTCTTCTAGTAGTCTGAAATTTGGACACGTTAGGAAAGGAGTGCCTGTGTCACCAGCCCCCAACGAAAAATACTTAGCACTGAGTTCCTAATGAGTTTCTCTGGTAGACAGACATTTCTCACATGTCATCACAGCTCATTGCTAGAGGAATTAAGGGTGTCTGGTGTAACTTTGCTGAAAAAGGACTCTTAGAAGCTTGTGCCTGATTTCCTCTGAACTTTACCCCCTTCCCTTTTTCTTTTGCTAATGTTCCTGTGTATCCTATCCTCTGTAGTAAATCATAACCATGAGTTTAATTATATGCTGAGTCTTATGAGCCCTTCTAGTAAATTGCGGAAAAATTGATGTGGTAAAAAATTACTAGCCCTTCTAGTAAACTGGTGTGGTCCTGAGGCTCCCGGAAACACTGTGGATGAAAAGCACAGGTTGCAGTAAAAGGTAAAGGAGGCCCATTCCACTGTAACTGGAAGGTAGGGGTCAGGTTAGCATAACAGATTTTACTGAAGGAAGTTGAGTTTGAAAGGGCACCAGAAGATCTTAGGTAATTGAAAAAAAATGAAGGTTAAAAATAATGACTATAGATTAAGAGCATTAATTAGAAAAATATAAATGGATTGCCATAAAGCACTGATAGCATGGTTGCATTGGAAACCATGAGTTCCTAAAAATGCAGTGGGGTTTGTATGTGCATGTGTATGAGTGTGTATGCACACACTTTAATTCAGCAGCTCTGAGAATCCTCTGTGCAGATCAGAACAGTTGGTTAAATTGTTTTAAGTTCAGAGATTTACTAAGTATTTGCAATATCATGATGAAAGAAACATTTATTGGAAAAGAGTTTATGTGATGAGTCATAGAATGTTAGCTCCGTAGAAAAAAGATCAATCCTGTCTCAAAAAAAAAAAAAAAAAAAGAATTATGTAGTTTCAAGACAATGAATTCCTGGAGCCACTGGAATGTGGATGGGGCAAGAAAGGATTCTCCCCTTCAGACTTCAGAGGAGTGTAGCACTGCAATATCTTGATTTTGGATTTCTGACCTCTAGAACAGTGAGGATAAACTTTCTGTTGTTTTAAGCCAGAAAAACTGTGGTAATTTATTACAGCATCCCTAAGGAACTAATACAATAATTATGAGAAAATATGACTAAATTAGAGTGATATGAAAATATTAAAGATGAAGAAATCAAAGCCATGCGACAGAAGGATATGGAATCTATTATGCATGTGGAGTTTTGTGTCTCCCAGAATGAACAGGGAATCTGGAGAGTAGAAAAAAAGGCAATTAAGGGCCAGGAATGGTGGCTCACACCTATAATCCCAGCATTTGGGGAGGCTGAGGCCTGCAGACCATCTGAACTCATCTGAGTTCAAAAGCAGACTGGGCAACAGGGTGAAACCCTGTCTCTACAAAAAAACACACAAACACACACACGCACTGGGTGTGGTGTGCACGCCTGTAGTCCCAGCTACTCAGGAGGCTGAGGATGAAGGATCACTTATGCCTGGGAGGCAGAAGCTGCAGTGAGCCGAGCACTCCAGCACAGGCGACAGAGCAAGACCAAGGCCTTGTCTCAAAAAAAAAAAAAAAAAAAAAAAAAAAAGGATGAGGAAGAAGGACTCATGATGGCGGGGAGGAGAAACGAAGAGAGCCCGAACACCCCAAAAAAAGGAAAAAAAAAAAAAAAAAGCCTTTCAAAAAAAAAAAAAAAAAAAAAAAAAAAAAAAAAATTAGGGATAATCCAAAAATCCAAAAGTAATCTATAACACAATATATGAATAGATTTATAAATTATAAAATGTTATGCAAGTAAAATATTTCTATTGGAAAATTTTTAATGTGATGAGAACATAATTATGTTTATTAAAAATAATTGCTATTGTTTTATTTCAAATATATTATTTCACTTCATTAATGACAAATATCTGAATGCATTAAGTTTTACTTTTAGATGCCTAAAAATGAAAGTCCGAGAATCCCAAAATTGGCACAACTGATTCCTAAAGTAAAACAAACCAAACCCAACAAAAAGCCAAACCCAAAAAGCCACTTTCCATGCAGTGTACAGTGCCACCACACTCAATTACAACCACTAAAATATTCCAATTTTTATATTGCAGTCCTGGGAGCTTTGAAAAAATATTTATTGTGTGCCTGATATCATACATTAAATCTTCATATCCACATGTATATTCATTTTCAAATAACTTAATTGACCTCCAGGAAATTTTATAAGTCAATCCTGGGCAGTATACAATTTGTCCAAGTTTGTTGGACCTACAAGACTCTTCTCCTTCACATTCAATAGATCTTCTTGAATCAAAAGAGGAATGTGCAAGGCATTTGATAATTTTTCTTCCCATAAAAATGAGGTTTGCCCCTGGGTTTTGTGTAAAATGTCAAACAAATGATTTAAATTATGAGGGCTGCTTTTTTAAACCTAACAAATGCTTTGTGGGGTCATTTTGTCTAATTGTTGTGGCATCTTTCAAATATCATATAAAATACCATATCATTTTAGCACTTAATCTATAAAATGGTGTGATACATTTTAACAGCTCTGCTTTATACTTGGCCTTTCAAAAGCATCATGCTTTATGGTCCATCAGCTACATAGTGACAATAATCACAGATGTTTTGTGCATGGTAGAAGCTGTGCTCAGAGCCTTTCATTTCACTTGCATAAGCTCTGGACAAAAAATAAGTAAAATCTAATGAATGCTAAGTTTAGGAAAATATAATATTAATGTGCAATAGAAATAGATGAAGCCACATACATACACTTTTTAATTAAGATTGGCTAATTTTCTTCACTGTATTATAGTAATTATACCAACTTATTCTTATAACTATACAAATATCTACCTATTTGAAATACATATACCTACATTAGGAAACACAAAATTTTGCCCTAAAATAGCTATAGATTTTTATTATTACAATTGATGTCTGTTATTTACACCTGAAAGATAGTCATGTATATGGTGCTTTTCAAAAACTAAAACAATGTTGGTGATCATTCGATGAATTAAAAATTATTTGGAAGACACAGTAGTATCTAGAATAATGTCATGGAAATGATAGACAATGTCAATTATAATACTCTAAAATGACCAAGAATGTAGATCACAGACCTATGCAACTAGAAACTGTTCATACCTATATAACAATAGATAACTGTGATAGAAAAAATAGATGACCATCAGTTCCACTACCTTATTATACTTTTATTATATCTCATTATTTTAATATATGTAATCTACTATATGCAAATAGAAGAATAACCTAATTTTTCCTTTTTTATTCATTATACTGTTTGAATTGTCATAGGTAAATCAATCATATAATGTTATTTTCTTCCTTTCCCTCTTTCTTTCATTCATGATTTTGCACTAATTAATTTATTTGTGGTATCTAATATTTTTAAGGATGTTTCTAAACCAAATACAGTAAGTCGTTACTTAATGTTGTTGATATGTTCTTGGTAACTGTGACTTCAAGTGAAATGAAGTGTAATAAAACCAGTTTCACCATATGCTAATTGATACTAACAAGAGTTAAGTTCTTATAGCATATTTCTGATCACAAAAACTCACCAAACTTCTAAATAAAATCTGCAACACTTCTAATATTAAACATTGAAATAAATGTAAGCTATGCATATATTTTAAAAAGATGAATAAAAACAAGTCAGATGACTTTTTACCCAATTATTACAGTTCAGTGTCATGGGGGCCACAGTCTGTTCCTGCAGCTCATCTTTGGGATGTGGGAGGAAACTAGAGGACCAGAAGAAAACCCAAAAAGACATAGGAAGAGCATGCAAATGAGTTATTTGAAGACCTCCTATTGTCCCGTCCACAGCCCCAGCTGATGAAAGCAGAATAATATATCCCATGAGAATGGTTGGCACTAGCCAGGCGTGGTGGCGCATGCCGGTAGTGGTAGTTCCAGCTATTTGGGGGCTGAGGCAGAAGAATCCCTTGAACCCAGGATGGGAAGGTTGCAGTGAGCAGAGATGCACCACTGCACTCCAGCCTAGGAGCCTGGGCGACAGAGCGAGACTCTGTCTCAAAAAGAAAAAAAAAAGGAAAAAAAAAAAAGAGAGACAGAGTGGGTGGCATATTCTGAATCATGTGACCAATCGAATCAAACTGAATGAACTGAGGACATACAACTGACATCACAACAGCCAATTTATGTTTTTCCACCAACTTCCAAGATAGCTTATTTTGAACTGTTCTAGGCAAATTAAGATATATTTAACTGGATAATCATGTTTTACTGAAGTCTACCAGAATGAAAAATCTTTAGAGGGTAAATAAAGAACAGACACAAATAAAGGAATCAGTAACTAAGACATAGATTAGAGTTCATATTTATGAAGTCCTACTGCCGTGGTCTGTACAGTTTATGTGAGTCTTTAAATACCTGTCTTTGTCTGAGGCCAACTGTATTTCAATTCCTTTTTGTTTTTGCAGAGTGTTAATATGTTTGCCTAGCTATGTGTATAAGATTATTTTCCAAAATGCCAGATGTTTCCTTATAATCAACTCTTAATTATTTTATGCAACTGTGAAGCATTTAAAAAGTATTTATTAAGAAACCATTTATTATCTACTGTTTTGAGCACTATCATGGCACAGATGCCGTGCATGTGATACATAAAAAAATGGAGGAAATCCTGTGATGTAAGAATGCAAAGAGAATCATGTATCCAGCCTGTGTAAATCAAGCAATGATTCCCATAGAAGGTCACATGTAGCTGAACTTGAAGGAAAAAAAAGTTGCAGACTTAATTTTTTTAATCAGTTTTAATAAAGTGTAATTCACATACAATAACGTACACATTTTAAGTGTACAATTCAGTAGGTTTTGATGAATATATACACATGTATTTATGTATATCAATTACTTCTGTTATGACTGCAACCACAGTCACATCACAGAACATCTGCATTGTCCCAAAAGCTTTTCTTATGCCACTTCCCAGTCAATCACTACCTTCCTTGCCTAGCCCCAGACAAAAGTGATTTACTAGCTGCCACTATAAGATTTCTCTTTTCTAAGTTTCTAATAGCTGCCACTATTCTCTTTTCTAAGTTTCTAATAGCTGCCACTATTAGATTTCTCTTTTCTGAGTTTCTTATAAATGTAATTATATAGGATATACTCTTTTGTGTCTATATTCACTTTGCATACAGTCTTTGAACATTGGAAGGGCCAAGAGAAAACTTCCCCTTTGCCCTCTCAAGGTTCACTGAAAAATCAACTGATAAAAGGTGGATTAAAAGGAGAAAAGGCCAGGCGCGGTGGCTCACGCTTGTAATCCCAGCACTTTGGGAGGCCGAGGCGGGCGGATCACGAGGTCAGGAGATCGAGACCACGGTGAAACCCCGTCTCTACTAAAAAAACTACAAAAAAATTGGCCGGGCGTGGTGGCGGGCGCCTGTAGTCCTAGCTACTCGGAGAGGCTGAGACAGGAGAATGGCGTGAACCCGGGAGGCGGAGTTTGCAGTGAGCCGAGATTGCGCCACTGCACTCCAGCGGGACAGAGCAAGACTCCGTCTCAAAAAAAAAAAAAAAAAAAAGAGAAAAAGCACACAAATTTATTAATGAGCATGGAGGAGAACTACAGGGCTATGAAACCAATGGAATACAGAGACTTATATGCCATCTTGAGGTTACAGAAAGAATAGAGGCTTGGAACTTGGCAAAACAGGCTACCAGAGCGGGGAAAAGAGGAGGCCTGGCTAGTAAAAGTGGTTTTGTTACGTAGGCGAAACCTAATAGGTAGCAGTGCTCAGAAATAACAGATGATAAATATATATATATATATACTTTCCAGAACTTTTAAGGTGTCAGACTCTCAGTTAATGTTTTCTAGATCTGAACAAGGGAAGGTCTCAGGGAAAGCCTGGCTGCATCACTGTAGATTTTTCTCTATAGACACAAATCTCCCCAACAAAAAGCACATTTTCAGCAATTACTGTATTTCCAGGCTTTCTAAATAGCAAATCTTAAAATATGTTAAATAAGTCTATTTTGGGGTGAAATATTTTGGTTTCCTTCAACAGCCGCTCCTATAGTTGCATAATTAATATATAGTAGTGTTCAGTGTATAAACAAACTATAATTTGTTTAGCAATTTGCTAGCTGATGGACATTTGAGTTGTTTCTAGTTTTGAGTTTTTACTAGTTTGGAGCTATTATACATTAAGCTGCTTTAAATTTTTGTGTAAAAGATTTTGTGTAGAAATATGTTTTTACTTTACCTGTGTAAATAGCCAGGAGAGAAATTGCTGAGTCATATGGTAAATATATCTTTAATCTTATAAACAATCAAAATACTTTGTGATGGTACACGTTGACATTCTTGCTTGCAGTGCGTTAGAGTTTTACTTACTCTAGTTATCTTTAAAGCTTGGAGTTTTCAATCTTTTTTTTTTTTTTTTTTTTGAGACCAGGTCTTGCTCTGTTGCCCAGGCTGAATTACGGTAGCGCAATCGCTGCTCACTGCAGCCTCAACCTCCAGGATTAAGTGTTCCTCCTGCCTCAGCCACCTAAAGCTGGGAACACAGGTGCAAGCCACCACAGCCGGCTAATTTCATAAATTATTTGTGGAGATAGGGTCTCCCTATGTTGCTTAAGCTGGTCTGGAACACCTGGGCTCAAGCAATTCTTCTTTCCTTGGCATCTCAAAGTGCTGAGATGGCAAGAGTGAGTCATCACACCTAGCCATCAGTCTTTGTAATGTTTGACAATCTAGTACATTTGCAGTGGTATCTTTTTGATTTTGATGTTGTTGTTGTTGGCATTTCCCTAATGACTATAATGATTTTGAGCATTTTGTTTCATGTGTGCAGTAGGAACTTACTTATCTTTTCTGAACTCTGCTTAAATATTCTGTCCATGTTTTGAGTTATTTTGTCTCATTATTATTTGGGTGCAAAGTTGTATATATATCCTATACAAAAATACTTTATCAGAAATGTATAGATTAGAAAGATAGATGACAGTAAGAAAGAAAAAAAGAAAAAGGAAGGAAGAAAAGGAAGGAAGGAAAGGAAGGAAGAAAGGAAGGAAGAAAGGAAGAAAGGAAGGAAGGAAAGAAGGAAGGAAGGAAAGAAGAAAGGAAGGAAGGAAAGAAGGAAGGAAGGAAGGAAGGGCGAAAGAAAGAAAGGTTGATTGATTATTTTTGTTTGACAGACTGAAAATAAATCAAAAGGGTCAGAATCTAGTTTACAGAGAGTTTATTCAAGTGCAAAGTTTGAGGACAGCTGTCTAGGAATAACAGATTCCAAAAAATGGAAGGCTGTGTGTTACCCCCAAAATACCAGCCTTCGTTAACCTATCAAGTAACAAAAGACTCTCCAAGATAACATAGGTTATGATCAATAGGATTTTTATTACTTGGCAGGAGGGGAACACTGGGAGAATTCTTCAAAACAGTATCTCCCCTTGGGAAAGGTAAAAGGAGGGTGTTATGGGGCAAAGGAGAGGGAAGAGGGGGCATCATCACAAGTAGAGGAGAGGTTCCAGTTGCGCAGACACAGTGAGTCATCATGTCAGCACATAAATTACATGTTATGGTAACGAAGGTATACCTCCTCCTGAGGTGAAGACTGTAGCATGCTCAAGAGGAAAGCTCAAGTTTATCTGTAAATTGCCTGGAGTCTTCCGGGAGCTGGTTTAAACCAACAAGGTGACCATGGTTTAAACCATTCCATCCAGGATTTGGGGAAGAATAGGTTGCAGGGTAGGAGGCTGTAAAACAGGCTGATTGCTCTAATTGACTAAATTCCTATAATCCCTCCCTGTCTGTTTACGAGTGCTCCAAAGAGTAGAAGTTTGGGATCATTTATATAGACAAAGTTTAGGGAAGCCAAAGAGAATTTCAAAATTTGTCTATATAAGGATTAACACATAGTTACAATGATTTGATTTGATTTGATTTGTTTAGGTGGTCTTTTTGTTTCAGGAAAGGTATATTTAACATTTCATACTAAAGATGTAACAACCCTGGGGTCTTTTGTGCCATCTTGTCTAAGTTAGGTACAGGCCAATAAGGGAGGTAGTTAATCTATAACAAACATCAGAGTTTAGAATGGGAGTAGGTCTGGTCTCTAATCTTTTCCAGTCATTTACAGAGTAAGAATAATGAGGGAGAAAGTTAATCTATAACCTAAGAAGCAGAAATTTCAAACATGCTAGTGACTCAATCTCCTGGGCTTAACTTCCCTCTTGGGATAATAAATTTAGAGGGTTCTGAAATTTTATTTTCTTTTGCAAGTTTATAACTTGCCTTTTCATTTTCTTAATAGTGTGAAATTAATTTAAACTTAAAATAATTCAAACTTAAAGCTATTGAAACCTTATATTTTCTCAAGCCTTGAGAGGAATGTGGCTATGTGACCTGAGTCAGGTGGCTTTGCACAGAAGTCAGGTAACTTCTGCCTTATCTTTTTCTTTTGTCTCTAAAAAATTAAGACCAAATGGTACCAGAGATAGGACCCTCTCAGATCAGGACTCCTCCTCAAGGAGTAATGAAGTAATCCTCCTTGGAATACAACAATCAGTAACCAATTAAATAGCTGTGACACTGTGACATCTGCACCTGGTCTTGTATGGAAAATGTTGTAATCCTGCAGGAATGTCTCTGTCTCTACCTTGAGAAAGGAAAATAAATCTTGGGGCCCCCAAATCACTAAGCTGAAGGGAAAAGTCAAGTAGGGAGCTGCTTAGGGCTATCCTGCCTTCCATTCTATTCAAAGTCATCCCTCTGCTCACTGACATAAATGCATATCTGATTGCCTCCTTTGAAAAGGCTAATCAGAAACTCAAAAGAATGAAACAATTTGTGTCTTATCTACCTATGACCTAAAAGTCCCCTCCCCACTTTTGCTTCAAGTCCCCTCCCTGCTTTTGTCCTGCCTTTCTGGACCAAACCAGTATTCATCTCACATATGTTGATTGATATCTTATGTCTCCCTAAAATGTACAAAACCAATCTGCGCTCTGACCACCTTGGGCACCTGTCGTCAAGACCTCCTGAGGCTGTGTCGGGGCATGCATCCTTAACTTTGGCAAAATAAGCTTTCTACATTGACTGAGACCTGTCTTAGATTTTGGGAGTTTATAACCTATGTAGTTGAAACTTAAGTTCTCCACTTTGGAAATGTTGACTCAATTTGTTTGAGTTGGTACTTTCCCCAGTGGCCATACTCAAGCTTTAAGTTTGAATAAGTTCTGTACTTAATCATACACACACATACAGACATATATTTATTTATTTATTTTAGACGGAGCCTCCTTCTGTTGCCCAGGCTATAGTGCAGTGGTGCTATCTCAGCTCACTGCAACCTCCACCTCCCTGGTTCAAGTGATTCTTGTACCTCAGCCTCCTGAGTAGCTGGGATTACAAGCACGCGCTACCACGCCTGGCTAATTTTTATATTTTAAGCCGAGACAGGGTTTCACCACGTTGGCCAGGCTGGCCTGGAACTCCTGACCTCAAGTGATCTGCCTGCCTTGGGCTCCCAAAGTGCTAGGATTACAGGCATTAGCCACCGAGCCTGACTTTAATCATATTTTCTAAATGTCATTATTTAAGGTTGACAATGGTAAATTTATGAAGTCTTTAATTTTAATAAAAATTTATTGTATCATTGTTTTAATTTAATTTTTGTGTTTATTGTGTAAGAAATCTTTGCTTATCCAAATTTTGCAAAAAAATTCTCGTATATTTTATTTTTTCCATCTATATATTTATAGTTTTATTGCTTATATTTAGGACCATGATAGATTGTTAATCAACATTTGTGTGTATGGTGTAAGATAAAGATTGAGCTTTATTTTTTCCCGTAGGAATATCTAGTTCTTCCAGCCACATTTATTAAATTTCATGTGATTCAATATGATTCTTTTAGGTCTAGTTAATCAGTTTGTTTGTGTATGTGTAGGTCTAGAGTAACATCTACCCTGACAGTTATTTAGCCCTACCACTAAAGGTCTTTCCTTTTTACTTTTCTATTAAATGCCATAAGTAGTTAAAAAATTGTATCACTATGGCTGCTAGGATCTTAAATACTTCCCAGTCCTATGTCTCACAATTCTTTCTTCCCCCTATGCTTAGCATTATGAAATTTACCCATATATTTATGTATTAGTATTCAGCAGAGAGCAGCAACCCATTGTGCTGATTTCTGTGCTGTTTTTTACTATTTGTGTCCAGACTTTTCACAAGCTTGGAAATTTCTAGCCCCTTCAGACTTCCTGATATTTTATATCTGTCTCAACTCAATCAGAGAAACTATCATCATCTTCTTGAGATTTCTTTTTTACCCTGCTCCTTTATCTGCATCTGGAATGTGCCTGGAAGCAGAAAGTGTCACTGATTGTTTCCCTTTTAACATGGCAGCTAGTTATTAGAAATAGATGGAAAAAAATAAGGCAGAATAAAAGATTATTCTAACTGTGGACCAGTAAAAGAGTGATTCAATTTCTAAACAAGTTCAGCTTATTATAACATAAAAATCTAAAATAAAAATTTTTGAACAAGAGAATGGTATATTTTTCTAACACAACAAATAAATTAGGAGGTAGGCAGTCCAAAACTGATACGGCAGTTCTATAGTATCATAAGTAAACTAGAGTTTTCATCTTTCTATTCCACCATCTTAGTACAATGCTTCCATCTTTAAGCGTCCACTTGATAGTTCAAGGAGATGATTCAAGAATTTCATTTATAGCATCTGCATTGCTATAAATGAAGCAATAGCAAGAATGCAGACTGAGTTGGTTCACTTTAAGCAGGCTGGTCCATATTACACTATTGCTTACACCTAATTCACTAAAATTGACTTACACTGCCAAGCTAGCTGAAAAAAAAGCCTAGAAAAATGTAAACTTTTACTGAGAACAAGAATGAGCTCTGCTTAAATCTTGATTCTGGTTTTAAAGGGGATCAGGAGAATAGATGTTGGAATGGAAGACCAGAATGTTTTATATCAATGGCCACTTCATTTACAAAGAGAGTAGGTTTGGAAGGAAGATTATGAACTGAATGTGGTTATGTTGAGTGTTTATGTGCTGTCAGGACATTCATGTGGTAATTTCAAGTGTCAGACTATAAATGTGGATATGAAGCAGGTTGTATATTAGAATTATATATTAGGAATATACATTTGGAAATCTAATTAGTTATTTTGCAGAAAGAGATTATAAGAAAAAAGACAAACCAATTTTTCCTCCACTCTCACACTGAAACCACCTTTGCAAAAATTATAACAGTGAGAAAATTATGGCAGTAGGGGAGGTCTGGTCCAGCCAATCCTCATCTTACCTCTAGCCTTCAGCCTGCCCTTAATTATTCCTGGGCTTGGGCCAAGCTAACTTTGAGAGACATTTAGTTTGTGGTTTAAGTGATAGTAGCCCTTCTCCAAAACACAACCACCTTTGTAAAGCTAATAAGAAACCACTAGGCTAGGAGGATGAGAGAGGCCTGAATTCTGCTAAGGTGTAGACATAAATAATTGCCAGCCATTATTGTGGAGGTCACAACATATGGAACTTCCCAATTACTCCTGCAGATAATATCACTATTGAAAAACCTAAGATTGGGCCTTTGACATATATATTCAGATTTTTTTGTATGCATGTCTGACCTGGACCCAATGTCTCTACCTGGACCCACGAACCACTCCTGTGGCCCCACCTGGAAGCAGCTCAGTGCACTTGAGGACCATTTGCCACACCCCTGTGATTGCACCCCCAAACAATCAGCAGCAAGCATCCATTGCGTAGCCACCCCCAACATCCCCCCAACTATCCTTGAAAAATCTTAGCATCTGAATTTTCCGAAAGGCTAATTTGAGGAATAATAAAACTCTGGTTTTCCATTTAACAGACTCTGTATGTGTAAAACTCTCTCTCTATTGCAAATTTTAACCACCCAGTGGGTTTACCTTGCCCACTTCCTAGACAGAGTTGATTTATGAAGACAGGGGAATTGCAATAGAGAGTAATTCCATGCAGAGCTGACTGTGTGGGAGACCGGAGTGTAAGTATTACTCAAATCTAAGTATTCAGGGAGCAGAGCTTTGAAGGACAGCTTGGTGGGTGAGGGTAAGCCAGTGAGCCAGGAATGCTGATTGGTTGGGTTGAAGATGAAATTATAGGAAATTGAAGCTGTCTTCTTGTGCTGAGTCAGTTCCTGGGTGGGGGCCACAAGATCAGATGAGCCAGTTTATCAATCTGGGCGGTGCCAGCTGATCTCAAGTGCAGGGTCTGAAAAATGTCCCAAGCACTGATCTTAGGAGCAGTTTAGGGGGGGTGAGAATCTTGTAGCATCCAGCTGCATGACTCCTAAACTATAATTTCTAGTCTTATGGCTAATTTGTTAGTCCTACAAAGGGAGTCTAGTCCCCAGACAAGAAGGTTTGTTTGGGGAAAGGTTTGCCAGTGTCTTTGTTTTAAACTATAAACTAAGTCTGTCCCGCAGCTGGGTCAGCCCATGCTTGGGAATGAACAAGGATAGCTTGGAAGGTAGAAGCAAGATGGAGGTGGTTAGGTCAGATATCTTTCACTGTCTCAGTTATAATTTTGCAATGGTGCTTTCGGTTTCTCTGCCTTGATAAATTGGCTCTATATGGGCAGCAGACAGGAAGCACCCCTTGGGCGGTTACAGAACCACAACAATCAACACAGAAGACTTATTGTGACCAGATGTGTGAGGACTATTTCTGCACACACCAAGCAGGCAAGCAATTCTGCAGAGGACACCAGCTGGGTCTCCTCTAATGTAGTCGAATTCTGACACTATCTTCCTAGAGATGGCATCAGATCCCACAGGTTGAGGGCTCAGACTCAGTCCCACAAGACTGTCTCTTCTTCCTTAAATGCCAGTCTCAAGCTCTTGGTTATTTTATCTGTGCTTCTTACTGAATGGCCACAAATGGAGGATCCCAAGACCCCTCTTTGGATTGGGTTTATTTGCTAGTGCACCTCACGGAACTCAGGAAAAACTTACTTGTGTGTATTGGTTTATTATAAAAGATATGGCAAAAGATACAAATGAAGAAATGCATAGGTCAAGGGGTGGTGTAGGGTTAAGGAGCTTCCATGTTTCTTTTCTGGAAACACCACCCTCCAGGAACCTCTACAAGTTCAGCCATCTGGAAGCTCTCCAAGCCATGTCCTTTTTGGTTTTAATGGAGATTTTATTACAAAGTCATGACTGATCAAATTTTTGGCTATTAGTGATCAACTAAACCTTCATCCTGTCTTTTTTCCTCAGAGATTAGGAGATAGGCACTTGGCTTTATAAGGAAAGCAGAGCATAAAAGTTCAGAAAATTTGCAGCCTGACAATGCAATAGAAAAGAAAATACAAGCAGAAATACAAGCAGGCTGCAGAAATTTGCATAAGTAGTAAGGAGCTGAATGTTAACCCCCAAGAAAGTGGGGAAAATGTCCATGTCCCCATGGCATGTCAGAGGTCTTCATGGAAGCTGTTCCCATCACAGGCCTGGAAACCTAGGAGGAAAAAATAGTTTTGTGGGCCGGGCCCAGGGTCCCCATGCTGTGTGCATTCTAGGAATTTGGTGCCCTGAATCCCAGCTACTCCAACCATGCTTAAAAGGGGCCATGGTACAGCTCGGGTCACGGCTTCAGAGGGTGCAAGCTCCATGCCTTGGCTGCTTCCACATTGTGTTGAGCCTGCAGGTGCACAGGAGTCAAGAATTGAGGTTTGAGAACCTCCGCCTTGATTTCAACGGATGTATGGAAATGCCTGCATGTCCAGGCAGAAGTTTGCTGCAGGGGCAGGGCTTTCATGAAGAACCTTTGCTAGGGCAGTGCAGAAGGGACATGTGGGGTCACAGTTCCCACACAGAGACTCTACTGGGGCAATGCCTAGTGGAGCTGTGAGAAGAGGGCCACCATTTTCCAGAACCCAGAATGGTAAATCCACCGACAGCTTGCACTGTGTGCCTGGAAGAGCCACAGACACTCAATGCCAGTCAGTGAAAGCAGCTGGGAGGGAGGCTCTACCCTGCAAAGCCACAGGGGTGGAGCTGCCCAAGACCATGGGAACCCATCGCTTGGCATCAGCGTGACCTGGATGCAAGACATGGAGTAAAAGGATATCATTTTGGAGCTTTAAGATTTGACTGCCCTGTTGGATTTCAGACTTCCATGTGGCCTGTAGCCAGTTTGTTTTGATCAATTTCCCTCATTTGAAATGGCTGTATTTACCCACTGCCTGTACCCCATTGTATCTAGGAAGTAACTAACTGGCTTTTGATTTTATAGTCTCATAGGTGGAAGAGACTTGTCTTGAAGGAGACTTTGGACTGTGGACTGTGGACTTTTGAGTTAATGCTGAAATGAGTTAAGACTTTGGAGGACTGTTGACAAGGCATGATTGGTTTTGAAATGTGAGGACATGAGATTTGGGAGAGGCCAGGGGTGGAATGATACAGTTTGGCCATGTTCCTACTCAAATCACATCTTGAAGTGTAACTCCTTCAATGCCCATGTGTCTTGGGAGGAACTTGGTGGGAGGTGATTGAATTATAGTGGCAGGTCCTTCCTGCACTGTTCTCGTGATAGTGAATGAGTCTCACAAGATCTAATGGTTTTATAAACAGGAGTTTCCCTGCACAAGTTCTCTCTTTTCCTGCTGCTGTCCATGTAAGACACGACCAGCTCCTCTTTGCCTTCCGCCATGATTGTGAGGCCTCCCCAGCCCTGTAAAACTATAAGTTCATTAAATCTCTTTTTCTTCCCAGTTTCAAGTATGTCTTTATCAGCAGCATGAAAATGGACTGATACACTAGTGAATAGAAGCAGTGATCAAACCATTAAAATACAGAGGGTCCCCCAAATTTATGTTCTAAAACAGCTGCCTGGAAAGGCTTCAGAATTTAAATGCGACAGAGTAGATGTTGACACAATCATCAATTTTGCTTTCACATTAGGGAAAATGTCCCAGGATAATAATCAAATATGTTGTCTATTTTAGGAAGGGATGAGGTGGCACTTACAGGCAGAGATATTTTTAAACATTTAATGCCAGAAAATGAAAATGATTTTACACAATCAAAACTGTATCACAGTTGGAACATTTTAATTAGAAAGTTATATTAGACATTGAAATATCCTAAAAGCAAGCAAGTTAAGATTACATTCAAAGAAAAGACCTGAAGCAGATTGGCATTTTTATTCTCCTGATTTAAGCTAGAAAATTTTCAGCCCAGATTTCTGACCTTAACATAAACCTCAATATAGAATACAATTCAAATGCTGTCATTTCTTGAAGATTTTCAATTATTTTTAGGTGAGGAGAGGTTAAATGTTTTCTTCTTGGTACTCTGTCCTCAAATAGCTCATACTCTTCCTCCCTTGAAAAGTAGGAAAGGAAATGTAACTTTTTAAAAGTAGAAGAGAGAAAAAAATAAATGGTTAAGGAGGAAACATATAAGAGTGAGAAAGGAAGGGAAGAAGATGGGAGAGAAGGCATATGGAGATAATAGACACAGGATGAAATTACAGGTAGTAGGAAGAGAGACAGGTAAGTTCCCTTGACCCCTTCATGGGACTTGTGAGAGGAGTGTGGCTCATTTACTTGGCTGCAGTGCTCAAACCCCTTGCAGGAGGGCAAGCAAGCAGGTCAGTGGGTGCCGTGGCCTGGTGAGCACTTTTGGGTTCCAGCCTCATGGCAGTGTCTAGGGGTGTGTTACAATTAATGCGTTGTTTAGCTTTGCTGTCTGTGGATGCCTAAGTGTTAAACAGCTCAGTGAAGAGTCAATGTGACAGCCTTTTTGGGTTGCCACACCCAGTGTGTCCCAAATTCTTGTCTGGCATCCAGGAAGAATCAGGTCACATGAACAATTTGAAAGGCGATGAATGCAGAGGATTTTTATTAAGCAGCAGAAGTGGCTCTCAGCAGAGGGGAGCTGGAAAGGGGATGGTGTGGGAAGAAGGTAACCTTTCCCCGAAGCCTGGCTGTCTCTGACAAGGCTCCTCTACAAATTTGTGCCATCTGAAGTTAAGCTGTATCTATTCATAGACTCCAATGCTCAGTTGCTTCTTTTCCTCTCACCTTTCAGCTGCTTGTGCCTCTGCCAGCTGAGGTCTGGGGTTTATATGGGCACAGCATAGGGGGGCGGGGTAGATGAAAATGGTAACATTTGGGCAGGAAAACAGGGATAACTGTTCTCATTTAGGGCCGTGGTTCCAGGCTTGAGGGCAAGGCCTTTGTCAGGGAAGCACCTTCTTCTATTCAGTATTTCCCTGTCTCTTGTCTGTATCAAAATTTGGGTTCATACTGCATTTTTAGTTTTCTTTGCTTGATAGTTGCATTGTTTTCCAATGGGTAGTTGTGTCTTTTGGCCTACTGTACTCTTATTATCTTCTTAATTTACAACAATTGTTTGTTAGTAAATGCTTTATAAAGGAAAAAATATGCTTTCATATTGAGTTGGAGGTGTGGCAACAAACCTTATTTATCACTCATCACTGAAACATACATGACTAAGGTAGTTAGGACTAGACACTCCTAAGTTGCCTATAATTATTAAAAATTCAAATGGAAAGGCTATGGCAATAAATTAATGTGCTTCATTTTACCAGCGGCCTGTGAGGTTTGCCTGGTGGGCTAGTTTGATTCATAAATAAGTTAACTTTCCTGATTACTTAAACACAAGCGGACCTAAAATACCTATCCCAGATAACATGTTTTGGGCCCACCTGATAAATAGTTGTTTTTAAAGGTAATGGAATAGCTGCTTTCTTTCATAAGGAGTGCTGGGCCCTCTCCAATCTTTTTGACTATTTGAGAGATTCCAAGGAAAGAAGAAAAAACCCACATAGAAAAATTAACTAAGAGATGCCCTCCCTCCAAAGACCTGCAAAGGCAGCTTGAGAGAAATCCACTACAAGCAGCATTAATTTCCATTCTTTCATCTAGCACATGGTCCAGGGGATCTGATTAACACTGCTGCTCATCTCGAAGAAACAGAAGAAGGGAGAGATTTGAGCTCCTCTGGAGTTCACACATTTTGTAATTGGTCTTAGTTAATAGTTTTTGTTTTTTTGTTTTTTTTTTTTAAGCCATGGTTACTATCAACTTGACTTTAATAGACAGGTAAGTTCTATCTACATAAATTAAAACAAATGAAATCTTGACCTCTAGATTTATAGCCACAACAAAGATGTTCACTGAAAATACATGAACTATCATTCTGAATTGATAACTATATATATCTAACCTGTAATGTAAATTGAGAAGAAATATGAGTGTATTCTCCATTTATTTATTTATTCAACATGTTTTTATTGAATGCTTTCTCTGTGGAAAACATTGTGTACATAAAAGAGTATTTAGACATAGTAAATATATTAGGGAGATATATAGATGTAGATATGTAGACAGATAGATAGATTATAGTGGTTATCTATCAAATATGTGTAGAATTTATAACCTCCCTAGAAGCTTTAAGCCAAGCATCAGCAGGGTCATAAAATCCAAGTGGCAGTCTTGTGAATCCTCTAGCCTGGACTAACAAGTAAAACTTGTTTTGCTTTGTACCTCAGTCAAAGCAGGCAACCTGTGAGTTGAGTTCCCCTGGTTGTGGGTTGAAGCAGAAACCCAAATGTCATATATATTTTCTCCAAAGTCTAGAGATCTGATAATTAAAATTCATTTGATTTGTAGAGGTAAAAGGGAAAATAACTTTCTCTTTCTCTTGGAGTAAATATCCTGACATTCTTTAGATCACTATAACTGACACATTAATTAAATGGACCTTTTATTTTCTCAAAACTTAATTTATATTCTATCCAAATATGTATATTTTAAAGCAGTCTGAGATATTTACACTTCTTATACTATACACAAATATGAAATAATCATTGTAATAAACAAAAAAGTCCCATAGACTATTCAGTCTGAATGTTGTCCATTACAGCAGAATTGAAGTTTTTGAGAGCTAGGACCCCCAAAATATGCTATTCTTCTTGCCACATAAAAGCAAACATTTATTTTCAGGTGTAAAAAATAATTATCCAGATAACTATCCTACATATGAGGTAAAAGTACCACATGAAATTGCTCCAGAAAAAAGATCATATATGGAACAATGTATATGATCACAGACATCAAGACATGGAGCTCAAGAAATTCCTCTTTTTTCTCCCAAGAAGTATCTGAGTTCCATGAATCCAATCAGAGATCTAGGAATTAAGGTTAGAATCAATGTTCAATAATATATAAATTATTTGAATTTTTACCCTGTGAGTTTACTGTTATCTTTTTAACAATTTTTAATTAATATTTTAATTGAGAAATCATAATTGTATACATTTATGGGGTACAAATGTGAGGTTTTGTTATATGTATGCAATGGGAAGTGATGAAATCAGGCTAGTTAACATATTTATCATCTTGCCTTCCTATTGTTTCTTATGGTAAGACATTTGAAATTTACTTAGTTATTTTTAAATATATAAACTTTATTATTAACCATAGTTACTCCTGGCAATATATCTCAAAATGTATTCATAATGTCTATTTGACACTTTGCACATTTTGTTCAACAACTCCCCATTACTTCTCTCCCTCTCCTACCACTCCAGCCTCTGGTAACCACCTTTCTACTCTCTACTGTGAGTTCAACTCTTTTAGATTTCACATATAAATGAGATCAGGCAATATTTGTCTTTCTGTGACTGGCTTGTTTCACTAAGCATAATGTCCTCCTGGTTCATCCATGTTGTTGCAAATGAGAGGATTTCTTTCTGTTATCAGAATAATAGTATTCCATTGCATGCGTGCGTATCTCTTGATTTATAGCCACAACAAAGATGTTCACTGAGAATACATGAACTATCATTCTGAATTGATAACTATATATATCTAACCTGTAATGTAAATTGAGAAGAAATATGAGTGTATTCTCCATTTATTTATTTATTCAACATGTTTTTATTGAATGCTTTCTCTGTGGAAAACATTGTCTACATACAAGGAGTATATAGACATAGTAAATATATTAGGGAGATATATAGATATAGATAGATAGATTATAGTGATTATGGTAATATAGCGTGAGATATATATATATATATCTAACAGTTTCTTTATACTCATTCACCTTATGATGGAAACTTAGATTGATTCTCTATCTTGGATATTGTAAATAATGCTGTAATAAACATAGAAGTATAGATATCCCTTTGACACATTGATTTCAATATCTCGTGATGTGTACCCAGAAGAGGTATTACTGAATCATGGTAGTTATATTTTTTAGTTTTTTTGAGGATATTTCATACAGTTTTCCATAATGTCTACACTAACTTACATTTCCATCAACAATCTGCTAATGACAAACAGTGGGAAAAGGACAGTCTCTTCAACATATGATGTGGAGAAAATTGGTTATCCACATGCAGAAGTATGAAATTGAATCTCACACCATCTACAAAAGTCAACTCAAAATGGTTTAAAGGCTTAAATATAGACCTGAAACTGTAAAACAACTTGGAAAAAAAATAGGATAAAAGCTCCATGACATTGGTCTGGGCAATGATTTTCTGGCTATGACTCCAAAAGCACAGACAACAAAGCAAAAATAGATGACAGCAAACTAAAAAGCTTCCGCACATCAAAGGAAACAAAGTGAAGAAAGGACCCACAACACAGAAGAAAATATTTGCAAACCATACATCAAATAAGGAGTTAATATCAAAAATATGTAAATAACTCAAACAACTCAATAGCAAGAAATCAAACAATGCAATTAAAAAATGGGCAAAGGGCCTCAACAGACATTTCTCAAAAGAAGACATACAAATAGCCGACATAAACATGAATAAATGCTCAGTATCAGTAATCATTAGAGAAATGCAAAATGAATCCACAATTAGGTATTACATCACACCTGTTAGAATGGCTTTAATTTAAAAAAATGCCCATGAAGATACAGAGAAAATAAAACTATGGTACTGTTTTCTTCTTAAATGGTGTGAGGTCTCAATAGAAGGCCAGGAGTGAGATTCACAGAGGCTACTCGTCAAATAACTATAAATTTATTCTTAAAGAATGCTCAACCTCCATGTTATTACAGGGGATCAGAGTGTGTGAACTGACTTGGAAACTGGATTTGGATGAGGAATTCTAACTATTATATTTTCTCCAATCATGATCCTGTTCCATTGTACCTGAATGTTTTCCTCCTTACATGACTCTAATGGAAACTTACTAGGCTGCCTCTTGATTTTTTGTTCTAGAAATACTATGGTCAGTTATTTACAACCAGGAGAAGCAAAGTGTCTGCTTTTACTTACATTTTTTAACTAAAAAATGTATATGTGTAACTTCATATTCAAAACTATCTTCACTGTTTAAATATGTTTATATTCTTTCAGGGGCATATTTCCACCACTGCCATATCTATGACATTTACCTTTACTACATCTGGAAGAAACAATCACTTTCCCATTAGAAATATCCAGATAACAAAGAATTCCCCATGGAATTCTTTAATGTTTAGAAACATTAAATATTCTACTCTGATTGCAGGTACTTAGGGTACTTTCTCTTTTGACCATTTTATGTCAGAAATTGTGATAGTTTTGTGTTGTCTTGGTGAAAGTCTCATAAAATCCTAATTTTTTATAAAACTCACATCCAGCAGAAAGCCAAGTTATAGGGAAACTCCATAGAAGTTACATTACTTCTTTTGTTCTCTGCTGAGCTAGCATGGGTTCCCTAGTGACAGAATTTATTATTAAGCATGTGGGAGTTACAGGCTTAATTGCTCTGAACTCCCTCGATCCACCTGCAATAATCTTTACTCCCTTTCCTTCATACTTCTGATATTTTGCATTTTTTATCTTATTCTTCCTTATACCACTGTTAAAGTAGCTAGCATCTTATTTGTATTAGTGTTGCCCAAAATTTGCGTAGTAATCTTGTTTGTGAAAATGCAGTGAGTCCTCTTCAAAGATACAAGTTGGAGGCATAAAGGTATGCAATGGTAGAGAAAGGTGCTTTAGACATTTGATTAATAGTCTAAATTCAGATTCCAGCTTTACTTTCTGCTAGTGTTATCTCATATGCGTAATTTAATCACTATGATTCTCAGTTTTCTCATTCATAAATATGAATAGCAATATCTCTTTTACTGGAATTTTATAAGAAATAAAAATGAGACCCTATTTATGAATGTGCTTTGTAAATTATAAATCAGTGTAAAAACATTAATATTTTGTTAGCACAGATTGATTTTTTTTGGGGGGTGCTTCAGAGTTTATTCGGAAAGTTTATTTTCTGCAAAATAACTGTTTAATAATAACTTACCTTTGCTACTAATGCAACAAACAAACTTACTTGGCAGAGAAATTACCAAAATGTCTCAGATAAAAACACAATTTAATGTATGTTATTGATCTAATCTTTATACTGTTTGGCTTTTGAATTTTTAACACTCTTTTATTTTCAAATAAAGTATAAAAAGAATCCTGTCATTACTGTTTGAGAGAGAAAAATGTAGAAATAAAAGAAAAATAGTAAACCTTAATTCACTTGTATTAATTTATATGCAATAAATAATCAAACTTTTGCAATAATCAGTCATCCAAAGCAAGCACATGTCTTGCTTTGTTGCCACTTTCTTCTCAATGTTAGTTCATTGCCAAATTTACATTGGTAATGTGTTAACTATTTACACCAAACTGGAGAATGTATTTGTTCAAATTAGATATTTTGTGTGAAAAAAGAAGATGTTTGTATGTTACGAAAATGAATTTTGAATATTAATCATCTGTGATAAAACCACATACAGTTAAATTCTTTTTCTATGTTTAGTAAATATCATTTTTCTTTAATGGTAACCTCAGAAAGAAATAACAAGCATCAGTTGTGTTCAAAAACAGCATTGTTTTTAACAACCCAGGTACACATTAATCTTTGATAAGTTTTAAGTATGTGTTTAAAAACCCAAATACACATGCCCTAATGTATACTTTTAAGTATTTAGATATAAGTAAAGAGTCACAGATGCTGTAAACATTGTTTTACCTCTTTAATAACATCCTCAAGTTCTCCCATTGTTTAAAATAAAGGAATTACCTTAGAACCATCAGGGATCAGAATTCAGGTGCAAAGTTTGTCACTCATGATTGTAAGCCAATCTCCCTTTTAAGCCCTTTGTTGATAAACCAGGCCTAAGCCAATTATTGCTTTATATGGCTCCTGGAAACAAGGACTGAAATGTGACTCAATTCATATCAATGAAATCTTACAAAAATATTGGGTAATATATTTTATCTTGAATAATTAGATCCAATAACACTAATGCACATTACTTTTCAGAATTCTAAATGCTTTGCTGTTTTTTTTTTTTTTTTTTTCGGTTGATTCTCCTTATTGTTTAAAGCTACTTAATGTGGGATTTCTCTGATTTCAACCAAACGTTTCCAAAGTGATGTAATTTGCAAGTGCATTGAAATGCTATAAGAAAGCAGAAATACTTTTAAGGGTTGATTAAAACAAATATAGACTCAAGAATAACTGTAAGAAATGATTTCAACTGAGACCAATTTGACATTTAAGTGCAATGAATGTACCTAGTTTTAACTTTGTATAACTAAAAAGGGCATTGAAGAGGATAGGAAATAGTCTTGAATTACCAATGCCACCCCTGCCCCATAGCCCAGCAGTGGCCTTGTGGCACAGAGACAGAATCTGAGCACTTGGGGGAGGGTGAGTATAGACTTGTGAGTCATTGCATTGCCCTCAGTGCTGCCTTGCCATGGCAGAAAGCAAAACTATGCTGAACTCAGCTGACAATTGCCCATTGAGGGAGTATTTAAACCAGCCCTAGCCAGAGGGGAATCACCCATTTCAGCAGCAGAAACTTGAATTCACTGTCACTGCAAGAAAAAGTGCTCTGGGGCTCCAAATAAACTTGAAAGGCAGTGTAGGCCACTAAGACTGCAATTCCTAGGTGAGCCCTAGAGCTGAACTACACTCAAGAGCCAGTGGACTGGGGGAGGGCATGTGACCTACTGAAATACCAGCCATGGTGGCTAAGGGAGTACTTATGCCTCCCGTCTCCCAACCTCAGGCTGCACAGATGGAGGCTCCAACTGAGACTCCTTCCTTCTGCTTGAGAAGAGGAGATAAAAGAATAAAGAAGACATTGTCTTGCATCTTGGATACCAGCTCAGCCACAGTAGGATAGGGCACCAGTCAGTTGTGAGGCCCCCTTTCCAGGACCTAGCTCCCAGACAACATTTCTAGACATGCTGTGGGCCAGAAGGAACCCCATTGCTTTGAAGGAAAGGACCGAGTCCTGGAAGGACTCATTACCTTCTGACTAAAGAGGACTTGGACCCCGAATAACCAGGAGCAATATTCAGGTAGTATACTGTAAACCTTAGGTGAGATTCTGAGACTTGCTGGCTTCATGTTAGTATCAGAACATTCTCAGTTGTGGTGGCTATTGGGAGAGACTCCTTCTGCTTGAGAAAAGAAAAGAGGTCTTTGTCTTGCACCTAGGTACCAGCTCAGCCACAGCGGATAGGGCTCTAAGTAGACTCTTAGAGTCCCTGATTCCAGACATTTGCTCTTGGATGGTATTTGTGAATCTGCCCTGGGCCAGAGGGGAGCCCACTGCCCGGAAGGTGAGTCCCAGGCTAGGCAGCATTCACTACAAGCTGACTGAAGAGCCCCTGGGCCTTAAGGAAACAGGTGGTAGCTTAGCGGTACTCCCTGTAGGCCTGTGGGGGTGATGGCCATGAGATAAGGCACCTCTGCCCGTGGAAACGGGACAGAAGAGTGGGAAGGACTGCATCTCATGGTTTGAGTGCCAACTCAGCTGTAGAGCAATAGAATACCAAATAGACTTTCAAGATGTCTGACTGCAGTCCATGACTCCAGGATGGTACCTCTCGACCTGCTTAGGGACTGGGTGCACTCACATCACTGAAGGGAAGGACACAAGCCTGGTTGCCTTTATCATTTGCTGATTGTAGAGCCCCAGAACCTTGAGCGAACATAGGCAGTAGCCAGGTAGTGTTTATAGCAGGCCTTAGGTAAGACCCAGTGCAGTTCTGGTTTCAGGTGTGACCCAGTGTATTCCCAGTGGTGGTGGCCGCAGGGGTGTTTGTGTCACCCCACCTCCAGCTCCAGGTTGCTCAGCACAGAGAAGCATTATTTATTTAGGAGAAGGTAAGGGGAGAGAACAAGAGCCTCTACCTGGTAATCTAGAGAATTCGTTCAGATCTTATCCAAAACCACCAAGGCATTATCTCTACAAGTCTGTAAGAACCAGAGTGTTACTGGGCTTGGGGTTCCCCCCAGTCCAGACAGAGCTGCAGTGATCAAAAATTTTGATCACCTCACACAAGTCTTTTCAAATACCTAGAAAGCCTTTCCAAGAAGGATGGGAAAACACAAGCACACAGTGTGAAGACTACAGTAAATGCCTAACTCTTTAATGCTCAGACATAGAAGAACATCCATAAGCATCAAGATTACCCCAAGAAAATATGACCTCACCAAATGAACTAAATAAGCCACCAGGGATCAATTCTGGAGACACAGAGATATGTGACCTTTCAGACAGATAATTCAGAATAGCTGTTTTGAGAAAAACTCAAATAAATTAAATATAATAGAGAGAAGGAATTCAGAATTCTATCTGATAAATGTAACGAAGAGATTAAAATAATTATTAAAAAGCATGAATTATGGAGTTGAAAAAATGGAATTGACATTCTGAAGAATGTATCAGAGTTTTTAATAGAATTGATCCAGCAGAAGGATGGATTCGCGAGCTTGAAGACAGGCTATTTGAAAACACACGGTCAAAGGAGACAAAGGAAAAAAAAATAAAAAAGAATAAAGCACATATACAAGATACAGAAAATAGCTTCAAAAGGGCAAATCTAAGAGTTATGGGCCTTAAAGATGAGAAAAAGAAAGATACAAGGGTAGGAAATTTATTCAAAGGGATTATAACAGAGAACTTCCCAAACCGAGATAAAGTTATCAATATCCAAATACAAGAAGGTTACAGAACACCAAGCAGATTTAACCCAAAGAAGCCTAATATGTCTGACAGCAGATTTTTCAGTGGAAACCTTACAGACCAGGAGAGAGTGTCAAGACATATTTAAAGTACTGAAAGAAAAAAACAAAACACTTTTATCCTAGAATAGTATGTCTAGTGAACTAGAATCACCAATGAACTAAAATCACCAATCGAAAGACATAGAGTGGCTGAAAGGATAAAAAGATAAAAACCAATAAATGATCTGTTGCCTACAAGAAAAACACCTCAACTAGAAAGATATACATAGTCTAAAAACAAAAGGATGAAAAAAGATATTTTATGTCAACAGAAATCAAAAAAGAGCAGAGCTAGATGTAACCAAAAGTATCCTAGTAAAGGAAACTTAGGACACAATGGCTTTGATGCTGATTTCTATCAAACATTTAAAGAACTAATACCACTCCTACTCAAACTATTTTGAAAAGTAGAGGAGGAAAGAATGTTTACAAACTCATTCTACGAGGTCAGTGTTAGCCTGATATGAAAATCAAAGACACATCGAAAAAAGAAAACTATAGCCAAATATTAGTGATAAATATTGTTGCAAACATCCTCAGCCACATTCTAGCAAGCTGAATTCAATAACACATTTAAAAGATCATTCATCAAGACCAAGCAGAATTTATTCCAGGGATGCAAGGATGGTTCAACATAAGCAAATCAATTAATATGATACATCATATTTACAAAATGAAGGATAAAGACCATATGATCATTTTAATTCATGCTGAAAAAGCGTTTGATAAAGTTCAACACCCATTAATAATAATAACTCAAAAAACTGGGGATCAAAGGAACATATGTCAACAAAATAAAAGCCATATATTACAGACTCATAGCCAGTATCATACTGAATGGGGAAAAACTGAAAGCTTTTCCTCTAAGATCTGGAACTCCTGAAGGATACCCACCGTCACTGCTGTTATACAACATATTGCTCGAAGTCTTAGCTAGAGCAATCAGACAAGAGAAAGAAGTAAAGGGCACCCAAATAGGAAGAGAAGAAGCAGCCAAATTTTCCTTGTTTGTAGATATAATCTTATGTTTGGAAAAGGCTAAAGACTTCCCCAAAAAACTATTAGAAATGATCAACAAATTCAATAAAGTTGCAGGATACAAAATCAACATACAAAAATCAGTAGCATTTTTATATGCCAACATTGTACAATCTAAAAAAAAATCAAAGAAGAAATTCCAGCTATAATAGCTACAAATAAAATAAAATTCCTAGGAATTAACCAGAATGGTGAAAGATGTCCACAATTCAAACTATAAAACATTGATGCAAGAAATTAAAGACATACACAATAAATGGAATGATATTTCATTTTCATGAATTGGAAGAACTAATATTGTTAAAATGTTTATACTACCCAAAGCAATCTACAGATTTAATGCATTCCCTATCAAAATTCAAATGACATTCTTCATAGTAATATTGTTAAAGTGTTTATACTACCCAAAGCAATCTACAGATTTAATTCATTCTCTATCAAAATTCAAATGACATTCTTCATAGAAATGTTTCTAAAAATCTAAAATTTATATGGAACCACAAAAGACCAAGAATACCCAAAGCTATCCTAAGCTGAAAGAACAAAACTGGAGGAATCACATTACCTGACTTTAAATTATACTACAGAGTTATAGTAACCAAACTGGCTTGATACTGACATAAAAACAAATGCATAGATCAGTGGAGCAGAATAGAGCATGCAAGGATAAATCCATGCATCTGCAGTGAACTCACTTTTGACAAAGGTACAAAGAACATGCATTGGGAAAATAACTTTTTAATAGATGATGTGGGAAAAACTGGATATCTATATGAAAAAATGAAACTAGATGCTTATCTCTCACCATATACAAAAATAAAATCAAAATGGATTAAAGTCTTAAATCTAGGACCTATGAAACTACTATAACAAAACATTGGGAAAACTCTCCAGAACGTTGAACTGGCCACAGATTTCTTGAGTAATATCTCACAAGCACAGGCAACCAAAGCAAAAATGGACAAATTGGATCACAAGTTAAAAAGCTTCTGCACAGCAAAAGAAACAATAAAAGTGAAGAGACAACCCGCAGAATGGGAGAAAATATTTGAAAACTATTCATCTTATAAGGGATTAATAACCAGAATATATAAGAATCTCATACAACTCTATAAAAAATCTATATTCCAATTTTAAAAATGAGCAAAAGATCTGAGTAGACTTTTCTCAAAAAAAAGGCATACAAATGGTAAACAGGTATATAAAAGGATGCTCAACATCATGGATTATCAAAGAAATACAAATCAAAACTACTATGAGATATCATCTCACCCCAGTTAAAATGGCTTGTATCCAAAATACAGGCAAAATACAAACGCTGGTGAGTATATGGAGAAAAAGGAATCTTCATACACTGTTGATGGGAATGTAAATTAGCACAACCACTTTAGAAAACAGTTTGGAGATTCCTCAGAAAACAAAAATTAAAGCTACCTTACAATTCAGCAATTGCACTCCTAGGTGTATACCCAAAGTAAAGGAAATCAGTATATGGAAGATATTTCTGCACTCCCATGTTTATTGCATCACTATTCACAATAGCCAATATTTGGAAACAACCTAAGTGTCAATTAACAGATGAATGTATAAAGAAAATGTGGCACATATACATAATGGAGCACTCTTCAGCCATAAAAAACAATGAGATTTTGTCATTTGCAACAACATGGATGGAACCAGAGGTCATTATGTCAAGTTTAATAAACCAGGCAGAGAAAGACATACTTCACATATTCTCACTTATTTGTGGGAGCTAAAAATTAAAACAACTAAAGTCATGGAGACAGAGAGTAGAAAGGTTACCAGAGGCTAGGAAGGGTAGTGGGATGTGAGGGGAAGTGGGGAAGGTTAATGGGTACAAAAAAATTAGAAAGAATGAGTAAGACCTAGTATTTGCCAGCACAGTAGGGTAACTGTAATCAGAAATAATTCAATTGTATATTTTAAAATAACTGAAAGTGTATAATTAGTTTGTGACACAAAGGATAAATGCTTGAGGTGACGAACACCCCCCTTACCCTGATGTGATTATGTATTGCATACCTGTATCAAAATAGTTCATGTAACTCATAAATATATACACCTATTATGTACCCACAAAAAATTAAGAAAAAGAAAGTGTATAATGATGAGCATTTTGTAATGAGAGTGAGATATATGTAGTTAGGAGATTATCACTGTTGTCCAGGCAATAATTAGTGACTTTGTTAACTAGGAAAATAACACAGAGTCCTGGAAGCTATTCATAATTCACACAAATTGCAATCATAGCTTACTACAGCCTTGAACTTCTGGGCTCCAGTGATCTCCCACCTGAGCTTCCTGAGTAGCTGGAAATACAGGTGCATGCCACCATGCCTGGCTATGTTTGAAAATATTTTTTATTTGTAGCTACAGAGTCTCACTTTGTTGCTCACGCTGGTGTCAAACTCCTAACTTTCAGCAATCCTCCCACCTCAGACTCCCAAAGTGCTGGGATTACAGGTGTAAGCCATCACACCCAGCCCACACAAACTCTTTCTGGAAGTAAAAAAAGCAATGTACTAGAAAAGATAAGAATGTGCTCTATAATCATGCAGATAAATGGCAGGTGTGTTTCAATATGACATTAAAAGGCAATACCCAAGTTACTAATGTGTTATCTTTCCTTTCTTAACTTTAGACCCCACCATGTCACCAGTTCATGGACTCTTCTCTCTGGTTTTCTGTTCTATATTTTTTTCCTGGCATTTTACTTTCTGCTGCAACATCAATAAATTATTTAAAAGTAGCAATTATCTAGTACTCCTAGATATTGGTAGTATGAGGTTTTCATGTTATAACATCCTGGAATGATATATTGCTACAACACCCTCTCCAATTATTCTCCAAATCATTGCAATCTGGAGGTTTCACAACTCCAGTGAAACTGCTTTAATCAAGGTCAGTGATGAATTCTCCTTTACTCAAGCCTAATGCATGTTTTAAGATTCTTGTATTTGACTCAGTAGTGGCATTTGACAGGATTGGTAGTACCCTCACTCTTAGACATTTGTTCCTGCCATTTGCAGAGGTTTCCTTTCCAGGTATCACTGTTTCACTGATCACCCTTCTTCGTCTTTTCTAGCATCTTTCTTCTCTGAATGACTCAGTACTCGGAACATTTTTTCCTCTGTTATAACTTAAGAATGATCTTATTAAACTTAAATACTGTCCATACACTTTCACGTGTAGTGCTCCAGTCACGATATTTTCACTGAGCTGTTGATATTTCCACTTGGATAGCTCACAGATTTCTAAACTTAGCCCATCCAAAACTGAATGCTTTATTTTTTTTTTCCCTTAAGAGCCAATCTTTCTCCCTCTCTCAAGAACTGGTATAATTATTTTTTCTAGTTATGAAAGCCAGAAGCCTTGGAAATATCTTAAGTGTTGCCTTTCCTTTATCCCAAATATCCAATTGATGGTTCTTGGCTAAAAAACGTGTATCAAAGCTATCTGTTATTAACTACCATCATTCTAATCACCTAGACCGCCCAATTAACCTAGCACCTCTTCTTACTTACACATTTGCTCTTTTCCCATCCATTTTACATATAGGGCATACTATGAAAATTTGAAAAAAAAAATTATCTCTTCACTTCTTTCCCTCAGTGGTTTCCAAAGCATTCATAATAAAACACAGACTTTTTCAATGACCAAGATGGTACTTCATTGTATGCACCCCGCTTAACTATCCAGCTATACTATGCCTTATTTCTGTCTGTGTTCAAAGCTCAAGATCATGTGTCGTTCCTAGCATACCCAAGCCTCTTTCTTATTTTTTGTATTTTTCATTTTATGTTTCTATGCCTGGAAAAATATGTATGTGCCTACTTATATGATTTTTCTCCTTCTTAATGCCTCAACTCATGCATTACCTTTCTGATCAATCCAACACTGAAGAGAACTGCTTCTACTCTTCACCATAGTACCCTGCTATTTTCATGATTAGCATCAATTACCACTTGTAGTTATGGTGTTATATATCTGTTTATTTGATTAATGCCTATTTATTCTGCTGCCATACGACAAAGAGTAACAAAGCCAGACATTTATTAAATATGGCAAGACATTTTATTCTGACTGCTTCAGTAGAGGAGAGAGACTTCCATATAAACTCCCATATAAAGCTCAACTCCACAAAAACAAAGGCCAGAAAGCTTTGTAAACATTAAGGTGTGTGGAAGTTAAGGTATTGAAAGACATTAGGGAGGAAGGAGATTGATCAGTCTGATTAGGCCATCTGTGTTTGCTAATTGTCCCTTACTGAAGATCGGCCTCTAGAGTCTCACAGAGACTAGAAGACAGGAGGGGCCTATCCTTCCTGATGATTACATTTTAAAGGGGTGACTTCCAGGTCCTTGAGAAAGACATTTCTGGACTGTAGAAGATTTACATCTCTAAGGGGAAATGAAAAGATTTATAATTGCAAGTTCTTTAAAGTAAATGCTCTAAGAAAAGAGAGGTCAGTGGCCTGCAGTCAAGTTTTGGCTGGAGTAAACAAATTATTTTGGCAACATTGAGCTTTCTCCGACAGGCATTTTAAGAGAAGAGCTGAGGTTATTTTAGGGACACAGCCCACATATCTATGCTAGAGATTGGTCGGTTAGTGTGTGTGTGTGTGTGTGGTGGGGGAGTAGGGATGAGGGAGTTGGACAGAGTTTTTTGTGCTCAGAGTTTGCGGCTCTCAAATGTAAGCTTCATGATAAGGGACAAATTGTCTCTCATTTCCCTTGGTAATCCCAAGGACAGATTCTTATATTATTGTGTGAATAAAAGATAAAACTCACTAAGCCCAGAAGGCCCAGGAGCCTTAAAAGTGCCAGAGCAAATTGGCAGGCATAGGTGAAATATATAATTGTTGAGTTTGAAGGAAGTTTACTTTTATTATAAAATAATGATTATCAACATGGATGTAGCTAGAGGCCATTATCCTAAATGAATTAACACAGAAATAGAAGACCAAATATTGCATGTTCTCACTTATAAGTGGGAGTTAAACATTGGGTAAATATGGACATAAAGATGGGAGCAATAAACACTGGGGACTATTAGAGCAGGGAGGGAGGAAGGGGACAAGGACTGAAAACCTACCTACTGAGTACTAATCTTATTCTAAACCTCAGCATTATGGAATATATCTTTGTAACAAACCTGCACATGTACCCCTAATTCTAAAATAAAAGTTGAAAAAAATATAATACGATAAAATAAAATAAATAAAATGGGCATAATACTCAAAAAAGTTTTGAAAATAAAATTGTTCTGAAACATTTAACAAATTGCCTAATGCATTTCTCTTTTACATTTTGTTCTTTAAAATTAAATTATAACAATGGAAAATATAATAGATGCACTCATAAAACTTATTATCCTTTCATTCCAGTTAACCTGTTCCTAACATGAGATGAACTTTACTAAGCTGAGTAGTTCAATTCAAGAGTAACGTAGTATCTATCTATAATCAGTTGGATCTACATTAAATATCTAAGAACAAAATTTATAGCCTGGCAGTTTTTAATTTTGGCATTGTTTTCAGCTTTAATAAAATATCTTAAGGTACACTTATTAATTTTATATTGTTTTGTGTTTTTTCTGCCTATACTTTAACTGATGCGATTAATGTTATTTCTAAAAAAGCAAATATGCCTAGCATCAACTATGATACATAGTATATCCTACAATTTGTAGAAATCATTAGAAATATTCAAAAGTCAAGAAGACAATTTTACTTATTCCTCAATATACGGCAATTAAAATGACTTCACAAGTAATAGTTCAATTCAATTTTATTCTATTTGACAGATATTTACTGGGTAACTCTTAAAAGATAGTGACATCTGCTCCGGTATTTTTCTTTCTTCTGCACAAAGATCCAGGATCAACGTCAATGCACTTGTATCCTTCTCACCTTGGGCTCCACAATCTAAAAGCGATTTATTTGTGTTGAACCAAGAACCCTCAAAGAACACACAAGGGCTTTTTTTCTTATAAAATCCCTGATGAGTGACAAATGCTGACAAGAATTTATCAGCACAGTGTTAAATTGTCTGTTGAAATCTAGTAGTTTAAATCTGGTGTTCTTGTTGTCTATCAATTGTCCTTTTTACTTCACTTTTCCTAATATGTCATAGATTCTCCAAAGAAAAAAGATTATGGAAGATACCTTGAGAAGTCTTTAGAACTTCTTTTATCCACAGAGACTTACAAATATTTCAAGTCATTTAAATTTATCATGGGTTTTTAAGTACTGAAGAGAAAGATCTCCTAACATTTCAGTTCAATATTTAACAAATTTGTTGAGGGTAAATTTTTCAGGCTGCAATTGAAATTTCTTATTTTATTTTTCTAGTGTCTGGGAAAGGGAAGAGGAGATTGCTCTCCCTTTATTCACGTACGAAGATACACAATAAGAATCAAATAGCAATGTAAAACTGAGGATGACAATAAACTTTTTTTCATTATGATGTGACAAATCTATTAATATTTGATGTGATTCAGTCAAAACAAAACAGCAACAACAACAAAATGAACGTAGGATGTATCTTCAAAGTATATCTTTGATTTTTCTTTGGTCTACAAATATGTAGCTTTTATGAATTTACTTGATTCCAAGAAAATACTGTTTATATAATTTCTCAAATTCCAAACTAAATGATTTTGGTCTATCAGTCATTACACATTATTTTTATTTTTCTGATTTTTTTTTCCTATTGTATTCTTGGCACAGAAGGACAATGAATGGATTCTCTAAGATCAGAATTTACTAAGAGTGGAGCAACAGATCAGCCTTTGAGACATTACTTTTCATACTATAAAAACTAATGTATTTGAATTACACACACAACCACCTGCTCACATACACACCAGGTGGTGGGGTTGGGGGTAGAAGGAATAGTTAGAAAAATAAATAAACAAAAAATAGAGGAAAAAGCAGGTGAAAAATAGCACCTTCCCTATAGAAGTATCTGATTAACATTTTTGGAGAAATATGGTTGATGAAAAAATTAAAAATTAATGGTTATGCATAGCTTCTCAAATCAAAGTTAAATTGTCCCCTGCTCAAGTAGATACATCTATTTATATAAAGCCAGTACCGAAATCACGAAGTGTCAGTTACAAGAGTTAATTCTGGAGGTATTTCATGTAGAAAATATATTGAATAGTAAAGTGTTTGAGTATTTACACTGGTATGAAAGCCAAGGCCAAAACCTTTAGACTAGTGTTTTTCCCAGGATGACAACAGATGGCCAATCTCAGAATTATGTAAGCTTCTCTTTTTTGTGAGAAGGGTCTTTTTTCTCTACCACAGAAAAAAAATGTTAATTATAAACATCAAAACATTACAGAAAGTTAAACTCACCCATAATCCACATTCCAGATAATTTATAAATTTTGTGTTGTTTTCTTGAGATGTATAGTAAAGAATTTAACCTTGCCTAAAGAAAGTTCTAACCTTTGCCGTAGGCTTCTGGGAAGTAGTGTCTAAGCCCTTGTAATTTCATGCCCTATGGGAGGGTCTTTGTCTGGGAACCTTGGGACAGCCAGTGAGGTAACAGTGAGATTTATGGTGAGATTTTTGGATCTTGTGGCACCAGTTAGCTCTCCTGAGGTGCTGGAAATTGAGAGCAGCCAGATGGGCAGTCAGTTGGGCCTATGAGATGGAGTCTTAATAAGTACCCTGGATACCCAGACTCATGTGAGCTTTCCTGGTTGTTATAATTCCATAGGTATTGTCATGCATTGCTGCTTGAAAGTAACACAGTCATGACTTTTCAGAGAAAGAATAATGAAAGCATGGCATTGGTATTTTTCTTGGGTTCTGCCCTATATGCTTTTTGCCTTGGCCAATTTTAATGTAACAGCTTTCAGTGAGTTTTGTGAGTTTGGCTGGTGAATTATCAAGCCTAAGAGGTTGTGTGAATCTCTTGAATTTGTGGTTGATGACAGAAGTGAGAGTCGCGTTGTGTATTTCTAATTAAATAATTAGAAATACATATTGCAGATGTCTATTTAGAAAATAGAGGAAAAAAACAACAAAAAACTATTAAAAATTTCTTAAATCTAAAAAAAGTATAATATAGTAAAAACTGATTTACTATTAAATAATATTGAATCTTCTAACTACTTTTTCCAACCTCATTTCAATTCTACTTTGATTTTATGTTTATAATTCTAGTTCACTACATTGTTGTCATAATTAAACAATATAAGGTCTCTTGCATAAATCTAAGCTTCAAAAAAGATATCATACTATATTTATTCTCTTTAGAACTGTGCTTTGTACTCAAAATTCTGCTTCTGAGAATTATCCAGTTTCCTGTTTTCCCTAAAACCAAGATGGCATCTTCTCCTTCCCTTGTTATTAACTAGGCAATAAACAAGAAACAAGTCCTAAATGTCTCATATTTTTAATTCTTTGGATTTAACAATGTAAATATCATTCTGATTTTATCAAAAGTTGCTGCTTTTTATAAGCACAATTATAACATTTATGTAAACTGAGGTATAACAAGGATATCAGAAAATTTTTAAAGCATCTTAATAGTAAAAATGTAAGTCATCCTTACTCCTCATAAAGCAAGCTATGAAAATCTTTATTGCACACAAAGCAAGTTTTTGTATCAATTATGATAGATAAAATTTAGTAGATTATTTCATAGTTAAATAAATGGGTTTTATTGGAGAAAACTAGTTGGCACTGGACTAAATCATACATTTAAAGCAATATCATCTTGGGCTACAATTGTGCAATAAAGTACATTTCTTAATTTCAGAATTTTACCAAGAAATCTGGTTAAGTAATAGAAATAAAATTCATACCACTAAGAAGCTCTGCCCATGTATTTTAAAATTCATCAAGACCATTGACTGCTAGAGTTGTCCCTTTTGTAATGGTCAGCTTTAATTATTACTGGAGCTTGAAGACAAAAAAAAAAGAAGCAACAAAGTTTGACTATTTTGTTAATTTATATGGAGTTATTTATTCTAGTAAAGATTTTGTTCTCTAGTGCCCAAACCATTGTCCCATTAATTATCCTGAATAAATTAACCCTCGAGTTTTTAAGTAGCAGATTAGTGATTTAATCTCTACTTTGAGACTTTTGCTTCATCATTTTGCCCTGTTCTATCTCTCTTCCTTACTGAGGTGTATCCATAGCTTTCGTTCACACTACTAGTAGCCAACTTCAGTACACTCTTAAATGCAAGGTGATTTCATGTTCAGTATAATTAAGTTTCACTATTTCTGGGGAGTATGATACAGAATCTCTTTGTTTCACTGTAAGCTTTGGCTGTTTTATGGAAATAATATTTTTTTAATTGGCAAATGTTTTCTAATAGCAAATTTAGTCTTGAAGATAAAACACATTATGAGACAAATAATATAGCTTGTTATTAGTGAAGCCACTGCAAAAAAGCGAATCAAATAACAGCGTTATTACTAAGAGAGTAGAATATGAGTCAGTTTATTTGCTCAGGCCTCAAGCTAACTGTTCTTGATATACCCGGTTGTAATTATCACATTAAAAAAAAACATGACTTGGGCTGAATATTCTTAAGAATGTGTCTGCTTAATGCTTTCTGCCAATCTGTTGAGGAAGATTAAATTGGAGTCTACTTGACATTAGAAGAAAACGGAGAAGAGATTTTTTAAATTGCTTAGTCTCAAGAATAGTTTATTTCCAGTATAAAAAAATAGCATTCCATATGTGATACATCTTTAGATTTTGTGATAATAAAAGAATAATATTGAGAATACAAAAACAAATCTGGGTTAAAAATAAAGCATAATTATTGGCTCAATTTATCTGATTGTAAGTCAAATTTTAATATTCTAATTTTGATTATATACATTCAATACGATATTTAGTTGGTATTCATGAAGAACTTTGTCAAACTGCTGCTTATTCACGAATTTGATGGTAATAGAATTATTTTAATACTAACTTAAAAATCTGAAATCATAAAGAATTCAAAATCATACTCTGGAATATTAAGACTGTCTTTTGCTTTCTCCCTTTTATCTCACTTCTTTTGGAAAAAAAGCAAACAAACAAACATGAGCTAGGTTTGGTGACTCACGGAATTAATTGATCTCTGATTGCTCCATCTACTTTTTATAAGACAAAATGTCACTTTTGACTTTTGGAAAAGGAAATTTAGTTTTTTCTAACAATCTAAAGAATGTCTTATCTTTTTTACTTTAATATTTACTAGTATGGTGGCCGTGTAATATGTCAGTTTGACTGGGTTGAACTACATTTCACTGAATTCCCTTCCATGTATGTTTCTAAGTACAGTGAACTACAGAAGATTTTTGTGTGAGATTTTAAAGGGAGAAGCAAGACAGCAACCATTTTGTGGCTCACAACTTGTGGCTTATCTGCTGGGTCACCTCATTTTGGTATGGGGCATTGGTCAAGGCTATAACTGCTCCATATTGTATATTCTACTGAATTTCCCTTCAGCCTTCCTGACTCCTGCACAAGGTGTGCCTTTTGCTGCCTAATGAAAGGTGCCAGGCTTTCTGTTTTGTTTTCAAACTCACATGTTTCAATATCGGAGATAGTGAGTACTGACACAGGTTTCAATCAAACCTCGTAGGTTCTAACTCATACTCGTAGGTTTCAGATTGTCCTTGTGCTATTTTATATTTTACATTCATCTCCTCTTAACAACTGCCTGCCCACTGGGTGCCAAGCTCCAGCATAAGACTCAGGACAACAGCATTATGGAGATTGCTTATCCAGTTCCCGCAAGTGCTGGAAGGCAAACCCCTATGAAGAATTTCTGTGTGTGCCTGTTAACATACACACTTTGGTTTGGTTTACACAATTTAATTCTGATAAAAGTACCTTGCATTTTGTCACATCTTTTCTCTGAAGTTTTTAAATTTTTTTGTGTAAGAGTTAAACTATATACTAAAAATAATTGATACACATTCATGTATGTGTATAAACATAGATGTAATTGATATAAATAGGTGTAATTGATAAAAAACCACCACCACCACCACAATAATCATCAAAGCAAAAACCAATATTAATTATACTCTCACAATGTGCCAACATTCTACTTGGACCATCTTTTACAATCCTTATAACTACCAATTTGGGGGAGGTAGTATTATTTCCACTTTGCTGATATGATCACAGCTTTATTGAACTTCAAAACCCTGAATAGTATTTTACAGTCTTAAATTTTGTCTATTACAATACGGTATCTCTCACTCTAATATTAACCTTAGTGGGTAGTATCACAGGAGCATTAAAGAGAGTAATCATTTCTTACCTTTAAATAATACTTGTGTAAATTTAGGAATTATTTTTATAATGAAATGACTAAAAAAATTGAGCATATATTATACACATTATCATATATAATACTGACAGTTATATCAAAATATAATAACATCATAATTACATATATCACATAAAACATTAACATTTATCACTGAGAAATGTAATTAAATCTATTATCTACATTGTCACTGCAACTGATTGTGAAGTAGGAGACCCAGTAAATTTTTCATGATAAGTAGTCAAAAATATTAAAGACACAACCACAGATTTGTTTAATTTTTTTAAAGAAATATATAAAGGAAGGCAATGCTTAATATTTCAAGGGTTGGAGAATATAGTAGGTGAAGAAATATGGCTAACCCACCTTGTCTGAAACCTAGAAGTTTTCCAACTGTAAGATACTCCAGAGTAAGTTTTAATTTTATGCTATAATCCCATTTCTCCTCTTCAATATGCTAATGCTTGACTCATAAAAATCATTTATATAAGCTTTCAATGCTCTTCAGGTTTTAGTTTCAATTTTCTTCTGCAAAATGAAGGTACTAAGAACATATTACACAAGATTATTTCAATAATAAATAAAGTATAATATGTAAAAGTGCTTTGCTAGTTTAATTTTATTTCTTTTAATTGCAAAGTAGATTGCGTATGAAGTTCTTTAGAATTTGTAAGATGTGATACAAATATAAATAGGTATTTCTGCTGTTTTTCTGAGTGCTAGTTTTCTGGTATTACCAACCGCTTGATTAAAAGTAGTGAGAGGTCAGTCAAGTGTCGGATTAGTAGGAATAAAATAGGAAGTTATTCTGTGATTATGCTAACCTGATAAGACTAGTAAAAGGCATTATTGTACTTCTATTGATTGTAGTCTAGAAAGAAATTACCTTTAAAAAAAAGCAGGAAAGATTAAATTTAAGAAATAATGCCTAGATCTAAAGGTGTTTTTTTTTTTTTTTTTAGACAATGTATTATAGCATATTTACTTATAGAAATAATACTAAATAAAGGTAGATTTCTGGAGAAGCCGTCTATTGGATATAATTCAAATTTAGAGCTTAATTATTTTGGGAAAATTCCATGATCGTATGAGTATGTATATATGTGTGAGTATGTATGTGCGTACACTCCATTTTTTTCTATGGCTGTCAGCTGGGAATTAACTCCCAGAGGCTGATGTCTGATCCTCGCATGAAGTCTTGTAGGTAAACAGCCTGTTTTATGGCAAGATTGATGCTAACTTGAAGCAAAACTGCTATACTAATCCACGTTTGACTCCATATGCCAAGGTGTTTCTATATAATAGATAACCCCTCATAAAGAAATACTGCTAGTAGCATAGCGTAGATAACCCCTCATAAAGATTCTTATCTAACCTCTACAGTGGTCAGGATTTTGCAAGAAAGTCTGAGACTAGCTTCACGTGTTTTATCAGCTCCACAGATTTTACCCCAAAAACTTGCTAAAGGACATTTTCTGGAGGGTGGGTGCTGGGATCCACCATCTTACAGCCACCTGAACATGGCTTCTGCCTGTAATTTCCTATCAATATTTTCTGCTGAGGAATTGGATTTGTCAGCCTCTTTCTTTGGCATCTCAGCCCCCTTGGCATTTGGGAGTAGGTCTGCCTATACCTGCTCACTGGGGAACAGTCTCCCTCCAAATTCAAGACAACAAGGGCCTCTGAAATTCTGGTGCTTAAAATTTCTCTAACATCTCTTTCTGCCACTAACTGAAGAAAAATTTTGTCTTCTTATGTACTCCTGTGAAGAGGTTGTGACAACCCAGATAATCTCTTTTTCTGACATAGAGCGTAACATAATGATAGAAGAAATATTTCTCAATATTCACAGATTTTTCACCTGCACTCAAAGAGGACAGCAAGGATTCTGAGCAATGCTCAAGGGTTATGAGCATTGTTAGAATTCTGCATTTTTCAGAAAGAATTTTAGTTTTAAGCAGATATTTCCATGAAAAGAAGTCATTACGTAAGCTTTATGAAGCCCAGGCTTGAAAGGAAATGACTAGTTTGCCAGTCTTAATATTTATTCAAAAGATCATCAAACTTAATTTTCATTGACAAACGTGTTCTTTTAAACAAGATATGATTATATTTCAAAAAATCTGCATAGTACTTTATTTCTGCCAATCTTATCACTCTCTTCAAAGAAAAATATAACCTGTTATTTTCATAAATTATCAGTATAAAGCTGTTTTCAGTTCTTGAAAATGGTTTGGGGCAACCTATAGCTATTGTAATAAATGGTGGAACTTAATAGGTTGTAAGTATAAATAATAATAATTTAAAAATCCTAACAAAGCATAACTTGAAAGACTGTCTCCCATTATTCAAGTATTCTAGATTCTATGCTTCCTTTTTTTCCTCTCTTTCTCCTTGTCTTTCCCTCCATGACATAAGTAGGGGAAAAAGCTCCCTGCTTATCAGAAAATGCTGCTTCTCAGGGACTGTTCAAACTTAATGTTGGACTTTGCTGTTTACCTGTAATATTTATTGTATGTTAAATTTGCAGTAATTGTAAGAGTGTGCTGGTAATATTAGATTATTATTCTGATATGGAATGAAGAAAACACCAAAAATCCTTCTCCTTAACAATATTAACATATATGAGCATTACATTAATGGGTTACCAGAGTATTGCATAACCATTCTGCTCAAACCTTTTTCAACTTTCTCCTTCATTTAGCATGCAATTCTTTATCCTCTGCTTTTTTTTTCCTTTTTTTAATACTCGATTCTTTCATTCAAATGTCAGAATTGTCATGTATACAATTCACAACATACTTCTTGAAGAACTGGAATTAACAGCAGTGGACAATAAATGCATAGCTCCTATTTTTATAAAACTTAACTGTTTATGGTTACATAACAGGTACAAGGAAAATTGTTTTCCTTGTACACAAATTTTCTAATATGCCAGGGTATATCCAAAGACTAGCATTGATACTCTTTTCCAAAGAGAGTAATGATGTATGAGCAACATATAGTTTAGAAAAACCCATGGATTACAATTGTAGTGGCAACTATATGGAGAGACTGGTGGAAGTGGCTAAATGATTTTTCCATAATCCCCCTTAATTGTTTATGTTCTGTGCTGAAATGACAGCATACTACTGGGAGATGGTGCAGAGATTCTAGGTGTTATGTGGAATATAAGATACTAAAATTGTATTTTGAAGTTTGAGCTCTGGATCAACACTTTCTGGATATATTTCTTTGGGGAAATAAAGCAATCATGCTAAGCTTTATTTTCTTCAATTATTGTAACATTATGCCCTTCTTTTCTTTTCTTGTATCATTTTACACACTTCAAATTAACTGTGATTATTTCTTTATTACATTATTTACCAACTATAGCATAAACTCCATGAAGTCAGAGACTAAATCTGTTTTGTTTGTCAATGAATGTCCAGGACCTAGCACATAACCAGGCAAAGATATGTTCAATAAATACATGTTGGCTGACAAACTGTTTAAATTGTAAAAATATTTACTCTAGAACACAATAAATATCAAACAATACAATGCTGTGACAGAATTTGATAAAACATATATGATTTAATTTTATGACTGGTCTAGATAACATATTATACGTAATAAATTGTTTATGATAACCTGAAGTCCCATAAAAAGTAGAATGTGTGAAGACAAGGATTCTCCACAACTTAATGTTTTTGTTTACTTAGTTGTTTTTCAGATCATATTTTAATGTCTAGGGAGATGCAAAATCTAGTATTAATCTATCCATGAAGAGCTTATAACTGAAGGAATTGAAGAATACCTTTATGTTTTCTCTGTGCATTCTCCACTGAGTTAGTAAATTCCAAACTGAAAGAGTTTGTCTTGGTGTTTTACCATGAAATGTTTATTTCCCAAAGACTTTTGTAAAATATGTTTAGAAGGCTGGCATTAGCTCAAATTTTAGCATCTTGACAATTTTACTTTATACTATTTCAAAATTGTTCAGCAATTGTTGATGAGAGGCCAAAATTGTTAACCTCAACTAGCTACTTCAAGTAAAGACAACTTATCCTTTTAGGTTGCTTTTCTTAGAATTTTCTGCAGTCTTAGATTCAAATCTCCATTATATCATCTATAGGACCTCCTGATGGTAATTACTATCCAGCTGCAAATTAAAGAACAGTTTTGATAAAAGTAATTATAATTTGGAGCACAGCCCTATGATAAAACAGTTCAAAGGATAATTTCTCACTAAGTATGTGGCAGAGGTTTACAAAGATGATTAAGAAATTGTCAGAACCTGTTCTCTAGCCATGACTAAAGCCTTTGCAATTATAATTATTGATATTATGTACCCTAATAAAAGTAACTAATGTACTTTTTAAAATTGTCTCCTAAAACACTGAAATATAACAGAAGTAAAATACAATTTATATTAAGAGAATATAACAATTTTGCATATCTAGGTATTTACAAAAGGTGGTTAAATTATATATGTATGACATTGTTTATCTAAGTTGTACAACTGTAAAAAATCATGTTGTATCTGAGAGTCTATTCCAATTTTGTGTTCTTAATCCAATTTTGTGTTCTTAATCCCATTTCAGTGTGGCTAAACCAATTGTAAAGGTGAGCTAGTCCATTATTAAAAGTACTTACACTGGGCACACTGGTTCACACCTGTAATTCCAGCACTTTGGGAGGCTGAGGCAGGTGGATCACTTGAGATCAAGAGTTCGAGACCAGCCTATCCAGCATGGTGAGACGCTCCTGACCCCTGTCTCTACTAAATATACAAAAATTAGCCAGGCAAGATGGTGGGTGCCTGTAATCCCCACTGCTCATGAGGCTGAGGAAGGAGAATCGCTCGAACCCAGGAGATGGAGGTTGAAGTGAGCGAAGATTGCGACGCTGCACTCCACCCTGGGCAACAGAGAGATACCCCATCTCAAAAAAACAAAACAAAACAAAAGTACTTAAATTGATCATAAATCAATGGCATTCCTGCTATCTAACATCTCTGTTTCTCAGCCCTTTGCTACCCTCTCTCACTGATCAACATCATTGTATACAATCAGCTTTATATTCTGCTGAACAAGGAGATGCTTATTTGTGTTTCAGGCAAAGTTCTATTGGATTGATATTAAATACAGTGCAGTGAATGGAAAACTTGTTAGTTGTGGTCATGCTTGTGATTGTGATTCGCCATTATGTCATAAATCCATAATTCTAATTTTGTTCTGCTCAAAGGAGTCAGTTAACAAATAAATTTCAAAAGAATACAGACTAGATGGGCAAAATAAAATTGTAAAGTACTATTTCTAATTAAGTTGATTATTCCTTAGCATTTGTTATTTAGATGTTAGTATTTGTTAACATTTCATTATTTTTGAAGTATTCAACTTAATCCCCATAACTCTATGAAGCAATTCAATTACTTTTTGAATCAAAATCATTAATGTTCTCCCACCACTATATTTAAGAAGAAGAAAAGTAGCATTAGTACAGAGTATTCATGTAAAGCCAAGCCCATAGCATTTACTTAGGGTATTTCTGAATAATAATAATATTGCTACCACTAATGATGATTTATTACTTTTTATCATAAACATTATGAATTAGAACTTTGCACATTTTCTTCTTACATAATGACCATATGTAATGGAAGGAAATTAAGTAATGAATATATATATATATATATATATATATATAGTGGCTGATCAACAAGGAAAAGCATTCTAATAAAGAAATCTATTAAACTGTAGGAAATTATCTGTCTAGGGAAGTTACACTAGCCTTACTGCTTAAGTCATGTAAAACTGGACCAGAAACAAAGAAGCACTAGAAACTATACCAGAGGGAGCAATCCTATTTTACAGAGAAAAGAAAGGAAGCAACATAATGATTGCTCTTCTGCCCTTCTGCTAGAAATACTTTCAATCTGCATCTCAGAGATACATACAATCTGCACCTTTCTATACATTTGTGGGTTTTGGTACAAGAGATGCATGTGTCTTTATCTCTTCTTTAAAATTTTTGACAATTTAGATTTATGAGAATATGTAGCAATGCAATGAAAATTATAAAATTATTAATATGTGATTTATTCTTTCCTATAATGCATATTCTTTAAATGAACCATAAACATCAAAATATGTTATTCAGGATATCATGTATAAGAATATAGATAATATGTTATATTATTTAGTTCATGTCACTTAGATTAACAATCAAAATAAAAATAATTTAATATCTCATTTACTACAAAAAGGAGGCTAACAGCCTAATAGGGGAGTCATATATGAATTCCTATAGCTAGAATTTGGAGATAGGTTAGGAAAAACAAAACAAAGCAATGTTATTAAAGCATTAAAATCAGGCACACTTAATTTAGAATTAAGACATAGTAAACATATAATTTTTGTTTCTGGTCCTTCAGAGCTTAATATACTGGGAATTTTATAAGGAAATTAATAATCTGTTTGGTGAATTGACCTGTACAGAACAAGTAAGAAACCAACAAAAGAGCTGTGAGTTGTGGACAGAACTTTAAAGTACAGAAAGAGCCAACAACCTTATTCTTAATCTAATATGCTTGGATACTGTTCTTCTCCAATACCTGTTTTCGAGCATTTACTCTGTGCCAGGCACTGCACTTTGTCCTTGAGGTCATGGGGCACTATGGTACTCTAACGGCCTAAAGGGTTCACCCTGCTCACTGCCTAGACAGAGTAGATATATCAAGACAGGGGATTGCAATAGAGAAAGAGTAATTCAGGCAGAGACGGCTGTGTGGGAGACAGGAGTTTTTTTATTATTCAAATCAGTCTCCCTGAGCATTTGAGGATCAGAGTTTTCAAAGACAATTTGGCGGCTAGGGGCTTGAGAAGTGGGGAGTGCTGATTGGTCAGGCTGGAGATGAAATAGTAGGGAGTTGAAGTTAGTTTTTCTTAATATCTTCTGTTCCTGGGTGCGATGTCAGAACTGGTTGGGCCAGATTACAGGTCTGGGTGGTGTTAGCTGATCCATAGAGTACAGGGTCTGCAACATATCTCAAGCACTGATCTTAGGTTTTACAATAGTCATGTTACCCCCAGGAGCAAATTGGGGAGGTTCAGACTCTTGGAGCCAGAGGCTGCATGACCCCTAAATTGTAATTTCTTTTTCTTTCTTTTTTTTGATATGGAGTCTCACTGTGCTGCCCAGGCTGGAGTGCAGTGGTGCAATCTCGGCTCACTGCAGTCTTTGCTTCTCGGGTTGCAGTGATTCTCCTGCCTCAGCCTCCCAGGTAGCTGGGACTACAGGCATGTGCCAGCATGCCCTGCTAATTTTTGTATTTTTAGTAGAGATGGGGTTTCACCATGTTGGCCAGTTCCAGCTACTTGGGAGGCTGAGGCAGGAGAATCACTTGAACCTGGTAGGTAGAGGTTGCGGTGAGTCAAGATCACACCACTGCACTCCAGCCTGGTGACAGAATGAGACTGTCTCAAAAAAAAAAAAAAAAAAAAAAAAAGAAAAAAAAGAAGAAGAAGATCCACCCTCCCGAGTGAGGGTGGGTGTCATACAATCTCTGAGGGCCTAAATAGAATGAGGGAGGAAAGACAAATTTATTTCTTCTTGATATGTATCTTCTCCTGCCCGCGGACATCAAAGTTTCTGATTCTTGGGCCTTTTGGACTCTAGGACTTATTATACTAGCAACTCTCCTGCCTTGGGTCTTCAACCTCAGACTGAATTATGCCACCAATTTTCTTGATTATCTAGTTAGTAGACAGCCGATGGTGGGACTTCTTGGCCTCCAAAATCACGTGAGCTAATTCCTATATCAAATCTACTTTTATAGATCTCTGTATATCCTATTCATTCTAGTTTTCTGTAGAACACTGACTAATATGACTAATACTGAAGCCAGTTGTCCCCTAGTATTTGGACATTGCTCTTCCCTCTGGGATATAGAGGAAGCAAACAAGGCCTCTCAAAATAAATTACATGGGTTTAAATCCCAGCTCCAAACTAATAGCCTGTGTAATTCGGAACATGTTGCTTAATCTGACTACTGAATCTTCATTTCCTCACCTGTGAAATGGGAACTAATGATAATACCTATATAGAGTTATGGGGGATTAAGTAATTAACATAGGATAAACATTAAAATACTGCATATAACATAGAATTATTATTACTTCATTGCTAGCAATTACCATCCCCTTTGGTATATAACCTTTGTATGTAAGTACTTTATAAATTAGAGAGGATAAACTTGTTGGATGCTGGCAGTGTAGTGATGAGATTCTTTTATTCTCACAAAATCATTCTTTCACCGATGACTTTAGGGGTTATGTTAGTATTGCTGGCATTGCGTCCAATTTTTAATGAAATTCTTATTTGGTTGTTACAACTAGTCACTGAATCTAAGATGAGATATGCCCTCAACTTATGCTTGCAAGTTGTAAATATTTACTTACTATTTACTTCAATTGAAGGATGTCAAACATCAGAACAAATCTTAATGTAAAAAACAATAACATTTAACAGTATAAGTTGGGCATTTTAATTTTTTAATTTAAGGACTTAGCTATAGTCCTACAATATATTAATTTCAGCTCATGATTTACTATTTTCAGGAATAAGTAATCAGTTATATGATACAATATGACATTTTGTATTGATAATATGCTAAATATGATTCTATTTTTATCAAAAACTAAAATCGTTAATATAAACCAATTTTTATTACATTTGTTGCTGTAACATACAGTATTATATTTGACTGCATATGGCCTATAGTACTGCTTTGTGACTACACATAATTTTGAAAATTACCGATGACACTATAAGATAACATAAAAATGATAAACAAAAACAATTCTGTTTCAGTAGCCAAATTCAGAAGGTAGATTTGTTTTGAATTATGTTTAAAATACCAAATGGAGCTCACTGTTCAGATATGTTGCAAAATCTGGCTAAAATTTAAGTTTAGGAGAGGCAAAAAAATTTCTCTATCTTGTGGGAGCAAGTGTAAAGATTAAAATAATTCCAAGCTTAAAACCGATCAAGAACTTTGCAAGAGCTGAGTTAGAGCTTTGGTTTCAGCCTGGCAAGCTCTAAAATCTGCTGTGAGGTATGAAGTTAAGGCTAACAGAAGCCTTGGAAAGCACATTCGATCCAGAGCTAATACAACATATTGCTGACTCTCAGAACATTTAGAGAATTCAGAGCCCACTGGAGGCTAGGAGGTCCTATATTTACATGAATAGTGTTACTTACCATTTCCCACTAAATACATAAATGAATAAGTCATAATTTTAAGTTCAAATGCCAGAAGGAAGAGGAGAGTCAGTACCATACACCTCTAATTAATCCATGTTAGACAAAGAATATAAAAAGGCACTTCTATGATTATTGTTTCTATATTATCATTTTATTTCATTTTTTATAGTTTGTATTTTTTCCTCTAACCTAATTAGAATCTAGAATCAATTCTTGAAATTCCCAGTGTCTCTATAATGACAGACGATTACCTGAAAGCAATCTCTAAACTGTGGTAAATTTACTTACATTGCACTGAGGCCTGGCTTTTTTTGTATTGTGCTTCAGTTAGCGGTGACTGCTAGTGATAGTAGGTAGTACCATGCATCGTGGAATACTTCTAAGAGACTGGAAATTATGACTATTGTTCCATGGGACTATTAATAAGGAATGATTATAGCACTTGGATGTGAGAACCCATAAAAATATTGAATACAAGTTACATCTAAGCCAGTAGAAGTTAATGTATTAAGATTTACAGAGTAGAAGAAGCATTTGTCTATGCTTGGTCCATTCATTCAATAACATTTATTAAGCATCTACTAGGGAAAAGACACTATGTCATTGGAGGCACAGATAAGTCAGATAAAAATTTTGTCTTTTAGGGGCTCCAATGAGATACAGACAAGCAAAGTTTAATACAGAATCAAAGTTGTAACGTAAGATGAAAAAGTGATACAGGTCATGTACATAGAATAAATTAAAATGCTAAGGTAGTTTAGAGGAAGGAGGCATTGCTTTAAGCGGAGAAAGAATACAGCTTATGAAGCACGTGGAATTTGTGTGAGAACTCAGGAATACATAGGATTTAACTATGAGGGGAAGGAATAATAGAGATTCCGGTATAAAGATGGGCCAAATTCTGAACATGGAGAAGGCTAGGATAAGGATGGTGAGCATGGAGTAGTTCAATTTGGCATCACGGGAAGCACTACAGTATTTTTCTGTAAGAAATAAGTTTGGGAAGGTTGTTTTCAATACATAACATAACAATTAAGCACAAGATCTTGAAAGTAAGATAAACTTGTTTAATGCCCAGCACTTGCACATACTGCTGCCACAAAGTTGAAGTCAAGTGGCTTCTAAGATACAGTTTCCTCATTGTAAAAGAAGAGTGGTAAAAGCATTTATTTTATAATTCTGACAAAATCGATAAACTAAAATATACATGACGAATGTCAAGCATATGGTACACATTTAATACATACTAGGGTTAAATATTTTAATTCAGGTTGAGCATCTCTAATTTGAAAACCAAAATTGAAAATGCTCCAAAATCCAAAAACTTTTGGGTGCTAACATGATACCACCATTGAAAAATTCCACATCTGATACCTTTGATTTTTTATTGTTTAGTATACACAAACTGTTTCACGTCCACAATTATAAAAAATCACATAAAATTACCTTCAGGCTAGGTGTGTAAGGTGTATATGAAACATAGATGAGTTTATTTAGACCTGGGTCCCATCCCAACATCTCATTGTGCATATGGAAATATTCCAGAATAAAAAGAACCTGAAATAACACTTCTGGTACCAAGCATTTCAGATAAGAGTCTCAACTTGTATAGCAAATAAAGAAAAGGCTGAACAGATGATGGTAATATCAAAGCTGTGCTTCTGAATGAATAGGCCAACTTTTAAATAAATCATTTAGATGATGAAATATGGAATACTGAGAGAAAAAAAAAAACTGGAACTAGAGTAATAAGCCATAAGGTTATTGCTTGTTTCTAGGCAAGGGTCTGAGCTGCAATAGTGGTATGTGAAATAAATTATAAGGGATAGTTGTGAGATATTCAGCAGCTACATCATAGATAGGACTTAAAAAAATTGATAGTAGATTCCTGATAACCTACTGGGCCAGAGATGGAAGCATTTTGTGTGTAGTAATTGCTGAGTCATTTTTTCATGAAAGAAAACTCTAAAGGGATTGTTTGTTTAAAAATATATTTCGTCATTTTAGTTTGAATACTGTTTAGATTTATCAATTAAATATTTACCTTTTTTGGAACCACTTAAAAAGCAAATTAGAACTTTTTAATACATAAAGAAATATGAGATTGGGTGATCAAAATACAATAAAAATGGGCACTTAGAAATCTTCCCCAAATTTAGCCTACAAAAAACTCTAAGCCACAGTTCTCTTTAGGCTAAACAATGAAGATTCTTAGTTTATCCAAATCACAGAGTTTTTTTTTTGTTTGTTTGTTTGTTTGGTTTTTTTTTTTTTTTTTTTTTTTTGCATGTATCTGTGTGAAAGGTAGTATTTGGAAGACAGCATATCTATAGTCAGAAATGGAATAACTGTGAAGCTAAGGAAGTTTAGGCTTCAGGGCCTCTCACTTACACTAGGCTCTTCTAAGGTCCTGTTATTTTGTGTTTGTAATTTTGAATTATTTAAGATTGGTTCCTAATATTGTATAATATTCGGGAACCCACAAGACTTCAGTTAATCTCTGGTAATGATCCATAAGTTCTTAACCTTTATTCACTGTATAAGATTCAGATGGCTGAAATGTTTTTTGAAGTTGTAAGCAACAGTTTGTGTCCATGAGCAAGGTCTGTAGAAGAGGTTTGTAGAATTCATCAGGTTTTCCAAAAGTCCTTAAATCAACAGTAAATTTGATTTAGGACAAAGATGCTCATCAGGAGAAATGGAGCCAAGACATTAGAGCAAGGTACACTTAAAAGCTCCCAGGTAGTTCTAATGTGCACCTATGCTGGATGTAGCTACTACTTGCCATCCTTGAACTGTGTTGGAATGGTTAAAAAGGAGAGTCAAGATTTTTGGTTTATCCAAATTTTGTGTTGGTATACTGATTTTCATAATAGAGAAATTGAAGCTCAGAGGGATTAAATATCTTACTTTAATTTCCTTATTAGGAAAATCAGTATACTAATGAAGTTGAACAGTGTTATCTAGGGTAGGCAAAATAATAAGTGAAGGGGGATAATTGAGAGTAAAAAAATGGTAGTGTCAATAGGTAACAGGTCATGGTAGGGTGAATTATTGTCAGATTCAGAAAATCAAATAGTGTGAATGCGGGTGAATTTGAAGAAGAGAAGAAAAGGATTGGAGCTGTTATTTAGAGAGAGAAATACCTGAGGTAGAGATTACAGTGGGTGTGCAGCTATTGGTGATGACAAGATCTAAGGCATAACCATAATAGTAGATGGCTGAATTTACATACAGGAGAAGATTTGTGAAGATATGAAGAAATGGAACTATTTGGTCAGGGGATTGGGAAGATATTCCAAGTGGTTATTAAAATTGTTAAGAAATTGTCAAAGAAGGAAAAAGGGTGATCCCAATATTTGTACAAGGAGAGATACTTCCATTTATTATTTCCATATCAAGAATATTCTTTAGAAATTCCCATTTTTGGAAGTTTAATGATAACCCGTAAATAAAGCTTTAGCTCAAGTTGTTATAATAAGAAACAAAAAATTTAACATTATCATCATGCAAAGAAATATAAATCAATGCTTTATATTGATTCCTTATTTCACTTTCTCATTCTTAAACATGAAATAGATAATTAAGAGGTCATCTTAACCTTACCATTAATCAATCAAGCTAAGTTTTTAGGAATATTATTGAATAAGGGAGAAATCATTTGTCAGTTGGTACAGTGTTAGATTCCATGTAATACTTTTCCAAACACAGCTGAAACTAAAATTCAGCCTAGTACTTGAATTGTCTCTATCTGCTTAGGTGGTTAAAAAAAAAAATCTTGTTCCATCAGGATTTGTAGGTTGTAGAAAAAAGAACCCTTATTTGTCTTTCCATTTCTTAGGCCTTTTAATAATGTTTTGTTGATTGGCATTTCACAAAAGAAACTAAAACAATTAAAGTGGAATTCTCTCAGGTTTCCAATGCTTCTTGCTGGCACAGCTGGTTTCTGAGATTTTTCTGATAGAGCCTATTTCAGAAATATTTGAGTATTTACTGACTGCTAACCCCCTTCCTCTTCTCCAACTAACTGACTGCTTAAGCTGCTAACACAAGGCCGCTTCCAGAGCTTTTCATTTCTTAAGCTATACTTTGCTTAATTCAAGGGAAAATTCACCAATTCTTTCTTTCCTCTGGTAGTTCCGTTTATATCTCCACGATCACCCTCACTCTGAGCCAAGTAAATATTTTTAAAAATAATAATACCTGTTTGTTTTTACACTGTTTAAATTCTCAAGGAGCCACATATCAAATCTTTTCTGCTATGCTACTTAGGACATTTTAATTCTTTAACTGTCCAACTCTGCCTGGCATGCTTACTCACCTCAACCAAGAAACTGCCCTAGTGGAAAAACAATTGTGTATTGAACTCTGTCCCATTTGACAGGTAAAAAATGAGATCTTTAAAAGGGAATGACCGACGTTTCTTTGTTTGCTGAACATTGTGCAAACAAATAAAGCTTTACATGCTCTGAGTCAAGTTTCCCATTTTTCAGGTGACTATGAGAATGCAGAATTTTCCTCTTACAAAAATTGCACATTTTCTCAAAGCGTAGTTAAGTAGACTATTTTGGCGAAAAACTCATTTCCAATTATGTATTTGCTTATACATTTTGCTACGTGACAAAATCTCATTTTCATAAATGGATCCACTGAATTTTATGTAAAAATGACTTTTCATTTATATGAAATACTTAGCATTTTTTAACTAAAGCACATACATTACCTTGGTTTATTTGATCTCAAAAAATACTAAACAGACCAAATGTTATTATATTTCTACTTTGTACGCATGACAAAATTAAGATTTAGAGATTTCAAATGACTTGACTCTCACAGTACATACAGGGTTGAAATAAAGTTATTCTTGACTTTTAGTCATTTGCTTATTGTACTTCATAATACATCATGTTAAAAACTCTATAGTCATTTAAAAAGTCATACTTTTATTCATGTATATGATGCTTCCATATTCCTGAAATTTGTATATACTAATTGGTTAAAAACATCAGACTTTAAATTTGCAGGTGTTGCTCTTTATTTAAATGAATTCTGAAATGAAATCTGGCAAAGTTAAAAATCTTTTGAAAATGTGACTCACCTATTCTTAATAAGTAAGTGTCAAGCAAATTGAAAAGAGCATCATACATAGCTTACTAATGCAATGTTACCAAGTGCAGTGGATATGTTTTTTTAATCTTCTCTTTTGTAAACAAAACAAAATAATTTGTACATATTACAATTTGTATTTTCTCTGGCATAAAAGAGGATTACATTTTACATTTTATCCACTCCTTATTTCTAAGAGAAGGAATTACTTCTAAGGTACTCTTCTAACCTCTCTCCAACTTCTTTACTCCCTACGCCTCTCTAGACACTTAAATAACATGCAAAACTGGCCCTTGTACATTTTGTCTTGTTTCAAATATTTATTAATCCTTTCAGAAACATGTACTTTTGAAACGTCAGAAGTTGTTCCAGGAATTGAGGATGGAGAATTCAATAAAACAAATTAGGGACGATCTGCTTTTTACAGCATTAAGAAAGATCTCCCTGTCACTGATATTTTAATAGATATTTAAGTAAATTGAGAGAGTAAGAGAGTGTCATGCAACAATCTGAAAGAAGAGTGTTTATGCAGAAGAAAGTAAGTATAAAGACCCTGAGGTGGGAGCAAATGTGGGTATTTAAGGCCCATTGTGGAAGTTAGCATGGCTATGGCAGCTTGATCAAAGATGAATATTGTCAGAAAAGGAAAGTTCCAAAGGATATCCAGGAATCGGAATACATACATTTGATAAGGACTTTGAATTTTATTCTAAATGTGTTTAGGAAACATTGAAGGGGCCTGGTGCAATGGCTCATGCCTGTAATTCCAGCACTTTGGGAGGCCGAGATGGAAGGATCATTTGAGCTCAGGAGTTTAAAACCAGCCTGGGCGACATGGGGAAACCCCTTGTCTACAAAAAATGAAAAAATTAGCCGAGTGTGGTGGCACACACCTGTAGTCCCAGCTACTCAGGAGGCTGAGGCAAGAGGATCACTGGAGGCTGGGAGGTGGAGGTTGCAGTGAACTGAGGTTATGCCATTGCACTACAGCCTGGGCAACAAAGCAAAGCCCTGTCTCAAAAATAAAAATAAAAAATAAAACATTGAGGGGAACAGAGATGTAAAATAAATGAATTTATAGTATTACACAATGTGAGTACCAAAGAGAGAGCTCTCTGCATAGAGATGGATCAAGAGTAAAAACAAAGGGTCCATTTAGAGGCATGGCAGTGTTCCAGAAGACAGACAGTGGTATCTTTGACTAGGGTAGCACAGGGATATTGGTTTAATACAAGTTGATTTATTTTTTTCACTTGACAGGAAGTACAGTGGTTCAGTGGCTCAGTGATGCCAGGGTGGTGCGAGGGATAGTGGGATGTGAAGATTAGTTTTAGATTTTAAGTGTAAATGGTATCAACAACACTGAATAATGAACTGAATGTGAGATGTGAAAAGGAGCCAAGAATGCCCCTTGGGTTTTAGGCCTGAATAGTTTTGCCCTTCCCTGGGATGGTTAGACTGGATAAGGAGCTAGTTTGCTTGGGGCACAGAAGTAGAAATCAAGAGTTGGATTTTGGGCATGCTGTGTTTACGATACATATTTTATGATACATTAAATTAGACATCCATGCAGACATGCTAAAGTGGCAGTTAGCATCATGAATCTGAAGCTTCAGTGGAAAATCTCAGCATTAGCTCGTGGGTACTGTTTAAAGTCCTGAGACCAAGGGAGAAGAGAACACTTCCAAGGACTGAGCTCTAGAATGCTACATTTAGGGGCCAAACAGAGAGTAAAGAGAGAATATAAAGTTAGAAAAGGAACAAGTTTGGTAGGTAGAAAAACATGGTTTTCTGGAAGCCAAGTAAATGAATTTGTTCAAGAAATAAAAGGATATCAATTGTTTTGAATGCTGCTGAGATTTCAAGGAATCAAAACTGATAGCCATTGGATCTCACAATATTGGGAGAATTGTGGTTTAAAGAGTGGTTTATTTGGAGTAGTGGCCATTTGGAAATCTTCCAGTAGAAAGTCAAAAAAAAAAAAAAAAAAAGATGCTGTGAGGTGTGAGGGATGAAGAATTTGGTTGCAATAACAAATTCCCTGAAGAAATAGGTAATAAAATATGTTTCTCTTGAGAGCACTAGTTTCCTTAGACAACAGCAGAGAATTTTTATTAATTTTTACATGAAGAAGGCAGAGTACAGGGTAGAGAGGTCTTAGATTTAGAATGGGATCATTATGAAATTTTCTAATTGCTTATCTCAGTCAACTAAGCAAGTTCACTAGGCCAAAAAGAAGAGAGAGGATAATGTATTAAAGAAAATAGATGTTCTAAAAATGTACACACTTAAAATATAAATTCCATGCAAAATTCCTTCTAAATGGATATTAAATTCCTAAAATCCAGTTACTATTTGATGTAGTCTCAGCCTGTCTCTCAATCTTCAACTGTAACTCATTCATTTCTCCACTCCCTACTCCAACTCGGTATCACCAAATCAAATCTAGCAGCGCTGAAAAGAAAGGCCCAACACACACAAGTGAATTACGTCTATGAATGCTTTAAACTTCAGAAATGTATTAATATAGTTCACCATATTAATAGGTCAAGGACAAAAATATAATAGAATCTTTAGATATTAACGTAGTCTTTGGCTAAATCAACTTTCATTGTAGGTTGAAACTTTATTAGATATAGTTGGAAAGTTCCATATATAACATAATATGATATAATAATTACTCCATGATGAAATAATTTAAAAATTATTAAAGTCAAGGAAAAATACAGAGGTACACTTTCATTACTATTCCTCATTATTAAAATTGATCTGGGAATTATATGTAATTAGATTATACTAGCAATTACAAACAAGCAGCAATATTAACAGATCTGTAGTAAAAGAATAATGACAACCATTATCGTGTAAATGAATAATCTTGTAGAATAACTACTATCTCATCAAAACCTTATAACCATATGAGGTAGGTACTGTTTTTTATTTTTTTCAGAATTTAATAGATAATTGTAGCTTAAGAAGGTTATCCTGCTAAACGTGACACAAATGATGATTAGCTGAAGGTGATTTGATTTAAATTTAGGTAGATTGAATCCAATTTAGGGTACTCAAATTGTCAAGTTGTGAACTTGTGAGAAAGGTTAGATTTTATAACCCTAAAATTGAAAGCTATGACCTTGTTTAGAAGTAAACGTGTGAGTCAAGTTTTCCTAAGGCACACCAGTTTATGGGCACACTCAACTCATCCTTGTATTAATAATTAAAATTGTACTGGCTGTTTGACCCATTGTATTATGCAGTCACAGCCCCTAAAAGGGAGGCCCATTATCAATGCTTTTACAGTCTTCTTGGCATCACCTATAGATCATCTCTCATACTTTTCTTCTGAATCACAAATATAGCTTTTTTTCTTATACAGTAACAAAATGAGGGGAAAAAAGAGGGTAAGTTTTTGAGATAGATGAAAATAGAGTAGATTTTAACAATAAGATGGAAATTTATTAAATAAATGTAAATAAATAAAACATACATAGAAGTTTTGGCACATAGAAAAATAAACCTTCAAATAGCAATGCATGTCACTGAACAAAGTTAAACATAGGCTAGAAGTAAAAATTAAAAAGCCTCTGTCAAATTTGTATGTTTTCCTCTCCAAAAGTCATAGTCTATGAATATTAGAGAGAATATTGAGTTTTAAGTGACTCATAAATGTCCCTTAATTTTATACTATTTTAATTCAATTTGTTTAATTTATTATCTTGATCTGACTTTAGAAATGCTACCTTAGGATTAAATTTATAATAATCTCTCCTCTCTCTGATTGACAAATACCGGTATAAGTAAGACATATTTGGGAAACATTACCAACTAGTGGTTAAGAGCCTGGATTTGGAGACAGTGTCTGGTTTTAATTTCTGCCACTTGTACAGAAACCTCGTGCAAGCTACTAACTGTCCTGTGCCTCGTTTTCCTAATCTTAAACAAGAATAATAAAATTTTCTACCTTATAGGATGGCCTGAAGATTAAACATGATAATGTATGTAAAGCAATTAAATCAATCTATAGATTGCAACAATATTTTTGTATGTGTTTAGTGCCATCTCCCCTAGTACTGATTCCTTTGATCTACATTCTTGGGAAAAGAAAACCTATCAATTTTAATTATTCTAACAGATATGGTAAGTTAATGCATACAGAAACATAATACATTCTTCATTCTTTTTATTTTCTCACACCCTATATTCAGTTCACTAGCCAGTCCTGTTGGCACCATTTATACATAAAATATACCTAAAACTAACCACTTCTTAGAACCCCCAGTGCTGTCACACTAGTGAAAGCTACCGTCACATCTCCCCTGGCACATCATCTGAGAAAAGCCCACAGCCTTTGAAGTGGATCCCTTGTTTGCGTCTTGCTCCCTCTCCATGCAGGGGCTCTCATAAAATTGTACTCAGAAAATGAATATGTAGAGACCACCCTGAGTATCTTTATTGTTCTTTTTAAAAATAAATTTATCTATAAAAATACAATATTTCTAAAAAGAAAATAATACCACTTGTAATTCTGCTGTCTTACTCAATTAATTGGTAAATTCCAAATTTATACTTCAGAGATTAAAAAATGGGGGCTAATAGTCACATGCAGAAAGCAATACATGCATTAAAAATCTGACATTCCTCTGTAATACCATTTAAGCATTAAGTTGAAATAATTGATGAAGCTGAGCAGGACACATGTGATTGATTCAAGAACATCTTGCCTGATTAGAGGGTCAAGCTTCTCTTTAATGCGTTTTCTATAAGGAAATTCACAAGTTTATGCACAGTAAATGCCTTGTCTTGATACCTGAGTGAAAAGAAAAATATTCCTGAATTTTGAAAGGATATTTAAATTACAATCTACTTTTTAAAGATATATTTAAATCAAAAAAGTAACCAATAAAAATGACAATTTATTCCAAAATCAATTTAGATCCTTCTATAAAAGGTGATTTTATGTATGCTATAATTTAAATGAAATATAAACTTCAGCAACATTTTAAATCAATTTTTACAAATACCTAGAAAATAAATAAATTTAGTTGGCATTACTTTAGATTATTGTATAAATGTATAGGATATTAGTTGAGAAACAAAACAAAATATATTACTCTAATCCAGTCTTTCTTCAACCTTTTAAGATAGGGTTAAATGAACTTTAAATGAGCTAAAATGCACAAGATTACGAATGATAATCCTTATTAACTCCCTTCTTTAACATTTTAATTATAATAACACCTAATTTATACAACATTTTTTTTCTTAATCAGAAAAGTTGTGCTTGTGACACTGCCCCAGTTAAATACTGGGTGGAGAAAAACCCATTGTCTCTACAATTCTGTACGTCTGGAACACAGAATTTTAAACTCTCTTTCTCCTTTCTTAGTATTCTGTGGCATCCTCTATATAGCAAATAACCAATGCTGTATGGCTTTTAAAAAGTGATCCAATTTTTTTCAAGTCATTTCCATCAGAGTACCTTTAAATAGCAATTCCACTTTCAGATTCCACTGATAGACCTATGGACTACACTAACCTAAAGACCTCAATTATTGTGGCAGAAAATAAACTTTCTCAGTCCTATAGGTGCTCCTTTATCATGTGTGACATAATAGAAACAAACGTATTCATATTAAATTTATATAGTTGTAACATCAGCTGCATGACTTTGTGTCTTAGGGCAAGTTAACATCTCTGATATTCAGTTCTCTCTTTTGCAAAATTGGAGATTATCAGATATGACATGCACATTTCTCTGTGGACTAGGGGTGATATCATGAAGACACTTTACATCTTTCCTGAAAATAGTGAATTCCCAACCACAACAAAGGTTTTATTTTATAGGATAGGTTTTATTATTATAGAACTTCTATTATGACACAATAAATATGATACTTGTACCTTTTTATTTTTAGTAAGACACAACAGAGTCTCATTTTATTTCTTAACGTATAATTCTAGTACCCAATTACATGGATGCAATGTCTAAAGTCTCAGCCACTTAGGGAACAGTCCATATTTTATTCCTTTTTATTGCTATCATCGATTACTTTTGAAATAAAATTGAATGAAGTGAGGTCACATGCAGTCACAATTGCTCACCCTTATAGGAGATGTCCTCCTTAGAAAATGCCTTTAGAGATTAGTTGATGAATTTCTTCAATGACAGGACAGAATAGTGGAAAAGCAAGGAATTTGAGAACAAGTAATTTCTAATAAGTTGGGTACACTTGATTTAAATTCTCATTTTTTAAACTTAATATTTCTGTGAGTTGAAAAATTTATTTTTCCCCAGTATCTATTTTATGTAAAAGGATGCTGGTAATGTTTATCTCGTTAGGTGGCTGTTTTGGCTCAGATAATATATGGAAATTTGCAGGGAAGGAAGCCTGGCACATAGTAAACAAAGAATATGTGCTTGTTAAATGACTTCTTAACTATTCACAAAAGTAGCTAACAATTGATAGTGTAAATGTTGTCCAAAGGACCAAGAAGGATGACTAGATAGTATAAAAGAGAGTTTTATTGGCAATATCAGTTTGCAAACTGGAGAGAGTCTCCTGCATGAATCAAAAGTGTTCTTTCTGAAGAACAAAGATAAGGCTAAGGGTTCTATAAAAAGCAGAAATGTAATGCATTCCTATTTGAGAAATTTCACTGGTGCTAGTAGGGTTTTGAGCTAAAGACTAGTTTTGCCAACCTGTGTCACCAATCAGAGCTTGGTGACACAGGTTGGCAAAACTAGTCTGAGAACTGCATCAGGTTGTGTCAGTGGTCATTAGGTAAAACTCGTTCCAGGTTACCACAGTTTCAGCTGCCAAGCTTGCAGAGAGTTACATTTTGGAGTAATGTTTTGTGCCTTAGTGCTTTTACCTCCTGGTTTCTCAACTCTGTTTTAGTTGGGTATGGCAAGAATAACCCAATTCATATGATCAACTTTCACAATAGGTACAGAATTAGTGCTAGCTTTCTTCATTCTTTCCTTGTGGTTGGTATGTTCTGGTGGTAAGACATCTGTGGCAGTAATTTATATAGCTTTAAACCATTTTTTACCAGTCTTTTTTTTAATACTGTTATCGGGTCATAATGAAAGAAAACTTCTCGATAAATGTCATATTGTGCATTCAAATCAAATTTCCTAGAAACATAAACCGTGTTTTCATTGAAATTATAAAACTTCAGTCAGCCTCAACAAACAGTAAGGTTGATTGTGGGAAAATATTGGGATTATTGATCTACCATTAAAAAGTTGATTACCTTTTTTTTACTCATGACCATGTGATGTTTAATATTCGGCAAATATTTATTAAGCCTTTACTGTGTTACAGGAAGCATACCAGGCTCAGGAGATACACGGTTTGAATAAGACCAGCGTGCTTCCTAACTTCATGGGATTTATTTCAATTATAGAACCTCTACATACTTTTGAAAAATATACACTATTATTTTCTAGCTGAATTCTTCTTTTCTTTATGGCCGGCACTGTAAAGCCAATAAAAACTGTGGATTAGAAGATATGATTTTTATCACAAGGAATAAATTCTGGCTAACTCTATTTGTGATAAACCAGCAACTCTCCAAATATCAAATGAAAAATTATTTTTACTTTAAAGAGATATATCTATTAGATTAGACATATGCTGCAGTAATAAGTGACATCAGAATTGCACTTTTTACACATCCTTGCTCAAGTTGCACATCCCTTGAGTGTTCATACAGAAGGAACTTTTTTCTGTCCTATGTTGTCCTCACAGCAGGATCCAAGCTAATGAACACTCCACTATTTTTAAAAAGCACTAATTTTACAAGAGATGGGAGAGGGAGATGAAAGGAAAATTACCAGCTTTTAATTTTTTTTCTCCACGAAATGGTGTATATTACTTTTGCTTGACTTTTGCTGATAAGTTTCATGACGTTACCTAACTTAATTGCATGGGGAACAGAGAATGTATTTTTACAGTGTATTCAAAAAAAGAACCAGAAATATTGGAAGAGAGTCTTAATGAATACCACTGTTTATATAATAATACTGTTCACAGACTAAAAACTCTTTTCTGCACAGAAGTAAATAGAAAAGGCCAAATATTGCAAACATTTACAACTATAACCTTAATAATAGTCTTTAATATTCTTACTTCATAAAAGATGTGACTTTTGATTGCATCAATTTCAAATATGCAAAGCTTTGGAAACATTTATTATTTATATTTTTGTAAAAATGTTTTTGATAGATGCCTTAATAGTGTGGTTAGTTATTTCCTAATTAACAACAGACATCAAGTTTCGAGCTGCTTGGTATTATCTGAATGACTCAGGCCTTATCAATTTGGTTCATTTCTAAGTAAAAACCATCTCACCATCTTTCTGGGGAAATTATAATTTTTTTCTGGAAAAATAGAAAATCCGTATTTTTTACTAAGACTTAAATCACCTACCCATAAATTATGTTGAACAGTATTAGGTGTCTGGTTAAGACTTACACGAGTATTATGACAAAAAATTGCAAAAATTTTACTCTCGGGCTTAAGCACTATTTTCCTATGACTATCTGAGAGGCCCATTGTGAATTATAATAACTGGGATTCCTAAAATTTTTTTAAAGTCACTATGTAACTTATATAGTGATATCTAAAAATAACTGTTAACAAAATGCAAGTGCTTTAAACAGAAGTGAACTACAAATTTTTGTTATTGTGATCTCCCCAAAAGGTTACTAATTATTTGAAAGTGATAGGGATATCATAAAGATTTATCTAAATATAATTCTGAATGATATTTCATAATAATCCTTGGAAATTAACTTACAAAACATTCTAATAAATGCTCAGAATTATATTTACAAGAATAATGAGTATAGTGCTGTATTTTATGGCACATATTGGAAAAAACACAAAGGCCCATTAACAGGAAAATGTATATTCACCTAATGGGGTATTGTGCAATTCTTTAAAAAAAATTCCTTAATCTTTTATATACAGAAATGGAAGAGTATACCATATAGTAAGCTTAAAAAATCACTGCCAATATTATATCAGTTGAAAAAAATATGTCACGGAGAAGCAAAATTTGTTATTGTTGTCATACTCTATTGTTAATTTATACATACACAAAGAAAAACATGGGAAAATATGTAATGTAATTCTTTGTCCTTGTTGTTCTTGGGGCTGGAATTGCAGAACCACTTTCTATTTTACCTACTTCTGATTTGATTTCTTTTAATAACAAATATTTTTGTAATCAGAAAAAAAACCAACAAAAATGTGAAACAAAAGAAAGTAATGTGCCTAGATTATATATACATATGTATATAATTTTTTACAGAAATACCTGAAAAATGTATAGTTTAATAATTTTTTATTTAAATGATATAAAAATTTTCAATTCGAAGTATCTTGAAATAATTTTGGTATATTTACAAAATTGTATTTGATAATATAACTGTTGTCTTTTTATAATATAAATTTTGTTTTTTTTAATTTCAAGTCAATTTTTCATTTGCTTTAATCAACTTGCATTTCTCTATTATTGAATAGGAATAATAGTGTCATGTTCATGAAGCAGAAAGTTAAATGTAACAGTTAGGTGAGTAATAAACTCATTCTTTATGGTAGTAATAGTAATACTTTTTACTTGTATATATTTTACCATTTTAAAATTGTCTACACAAACATTACTTTGTCTGAATCTTGCAACAGTCTTGACAAAATAGAGAAAAATTAAATAAATTCTCAAGGTCTAAGACACTGGTAAATCATTTCAGAAAACAAGAACAGAAGTTTACAGATTTATTCTCCAGGTATTTTTTTAAATCAAAGACTTTACTATATCTGAAGCCATTTCTATAATTGATTTCAGTGTGTGATTTTATGGTTTTATGATATAATTATCTATATTCGTGTGCTTTGAAAGTATAAGTGGCTTTAAAAATAACTGCTAGTGGGAATTCTTACATACTATTTACTTTTAAAATACTGCAATCTTCCTGTCATATGCCCAACATAATTCAAATATGAAAGAGCTGCTGACGGGTAGTACATAGAATTTATTCTTTTATCAAACCCTGTGTTAGAAGCATTCCTAAAATACCAGACATTGACCTAAATGCAAGTCATATGGAACTATAAAAAGATATCCTCGGCAACCATGAAGTGTTTCATTGTAAAGCTGATGTTTCCTCTAGAGGAAAGATCATACTCATCATCCTTAAATTTAGAGACATTGCAATCTGAGAAAGTTGTAAATTTATTTGTTGCGTATCTAGAGGAAGTAATTCCATCATTTTGCTGAAATGCAAACATTCCTCTTGAATATGTACCCACCCAACGTGTTCATTTTGCCTGTTCTCCAGATTGACCCTATTTATCAAGACAGAAGAATTGCAATAAAGAAAGGGTTGAATTCATGCAGAGCTGGCTGAACTGGAGACCAACGTTTATTAATCAAATCAGTCTCCCTGAAAATTTGGAGACTGGGGTTTTTTTTTAGAATAATTTGGTGGGTACAGGCCCATGGAGTAAAGAGCGCTGATTGGTCAGGTTGGAGATGAAATCATAGGGAGTCTATGCTGTCTCACTGAGCTGAGTCAGTTCCTAGGTGGGGACCATGAGACCAAATGAGTCAGTTTATCCATTGGGTGGCCCAGCTGATTCATCAAGTACAAGGTCTTAAAAATATCTCCAGCGCGAATCTTAGATTCACAATAGGGATGTTATCCCTTATAACATCATGCAGTTAGGTACCACAAGATTCTAAACCTCCCCCAAAACTCCCCAAACATTGACCTATTTGATGCATTGTAAAGCTCTCATGTTAAATATGAGATAGGTTCACAGAATACATGTTACGTTAGTTCGCTGCTGATCTGTAGTATATGAGAAATGAATTTATATATGATTTTTTGTATTCTGTTCTTTATTTTTCCTTTCTCTCTCCCATTCGCCCTCTCTCTCTCTCGCCCACAGACAGAAAAAAGGAAAAATCTATCAGTATTTTAACGATGCTTTATTGTTAAAAAATTATGCTCTGGGAAATCATGGAAATACATAAATATAGGAAGCTACATAAATATAGGAAGCTACATTTTTCGGGACGCAAACACTAAACAGACTTGTTCAACTGAATTTGTATCAGAAGGTTAAAAAAAGCTTAAAAACTGAACTTTTATAAGCTACAGACAAAACACTTCTTGTGGTTTTCTCCTACAGTTTTTTTTTATAGTTGTTCTGAACACATAAGTTCAAGGGTGTATGTGAATGAAAGGAAAGGTAATGAAAGGAAAATTAATAGAACATTTATAGACCTCAATAAGGATTTTATTTCCAGGAGGGTCAATTGGCTAAGTTAATTTGCTCAGCCCTAGTAATAATATATTAGTGATTTAGCATTCAGTGTCTTTTACTTACTGAAAAAATGTGTCAAGCCCAAATAAAATATATTCGCTTCAAATATTCTGCTTTCTTATGATCTTTCTACAGCACATTTTTATAATCTATTAAGGTAATTTTTGAATTTTTAAAAAAAATACACTGTACAAAATGTAATCGTTAAATATGTATCTTAAGATTTTATAAAATACAAAACTAATGTAAATCATATTAGGACCTTAAACAAGTGAAAATGGTTCTCTGTGGTGTTTAAATATTCTGTTGGTACCTTAGGTACCTTTGCCTGAGAGCTAAAAATCAAAACTGACCAGAAGAAATTAAAGTGAAACTGCCTACTCTGTATTCATTGTCTAAACTCTACTGTGAATATTTTGTAAGTTTCCAATCAGTTCTTTTCGAAAGAAAAAATTGTTTTGGTCTCTGAATAATTGAGAGCTCTTTCTATAAAGCTGACTCCTTACAAATAGATTAAATTAGTATGTCATTAAGAATCATTCTGATAAAATTTATTTTCATACATTTTTAGACTTCAGCTACATATTTTGTGATGTGAAAGTTCTATCATGTCAAGTTATTACGGGGTGGTGTCAGTAATTATTTATTTGTTAATAATGTTGGTAATAAAATGTGATAATGAACTTAGCGTTAGTGTATAACAAATTACTTGGGAAACGTATTAGCTTACTCAGAATAAATGTAATAAGTTAATATCACATGGAAATCAAAAAAGATGTTACACTGTGTATCTTCATGAGAATTGTGGAACTTGGAAAATTGCTTTTTTGTTTCTTACATTATTGATGAATGTACTACAACATGTTATAATTATTTGTCATACAGGGGATGCAGGAACAAGTAAATCATGTTTTGCCCTAGGTGATTTAGCAAGTTTTCAAAGTCTCTGACAACTGAATTATAACAGTGACTACTACATTAACTTATATATATTTTATTTTTTGACAAGTCATTGGTGATACAATTTTCCTCTTCATTGTGTTTTGGGGCAACCTATTTACATTTTAGATTTTTTTTTAATTCTAGTTCTATTGGTTTTTAACCTGGTAAGGTAAATTTCTGGATAGGTATTTTACTAAGAAAACTTTTGGCTGCAAGTTAAGAAGAAAACAAGTTAAAGTAGCTTTAATGATATGTAACTTTTATTTCTCACCCAAAAAGTTATCCACAGATTGGTCCCTGAATAGGTTCATATACTGAATAAATGGCATCAGAGAAGACCACTTTTTTCCACCTTTCCACTTTGTCCTTGCTATTAGGTTTTCTTAAGTCTTGCATCACTAATGGCCACAAAACACATACAAGTTCATACAAATAGGACATTTAAAAAAAAAAAAATGAAACTATATATCCCTTGAGAGTAAGAGAACTTTTTCCCGATAGACGGTCAACTGACTTAGCATCTTAACAAAATTATATTATATCCACCAATATAAAAAACAGTCATTGGTTGTCATGTATGACAGTGTTTCATTCTGTTTTATGGCTGAATAGTATTCTATTGTGTGTGTGTGTATACACACACCATATATATATATATATATATATTATCCATTCAACTGTAGATGAGCATAGGCATTGTGGTAACACGTATAAACATGGAGGACATCATGTTATGTGAAATAAGCTAGGCACAGAAAGAAGATATCACATAATCTTACGCATATGTGGAATCTACAAAAGATAATTTCATAAAAGTAGAGAGTAGAATAGTTGTTACCAGAGGCTGAAGAGGGGTACCAGACAATGCTGGTCAATGGGTACACAGTTACAGTTAGACAAGAATATGAAGTTTGGGTGTTTATGACACAGCTGGGTGACTATAGCAAATAACAATGCAGTATATATTTCAAAATAGCTGGAAAAGAACCTTTTGAATGTTATCATGACAAAGAAATGATAAATATTTAAAATGGCTATGGTAATTTCCTTGATTTAACCATTATGCAATGCATGCATGCATTGAAATCTCAAACTGTACCCTATAAATGTGGATAATTATGATATATAAGTAAACATTAATTAATAATGAACAATATTTTTAAGTCACTGGAAAAGAAATACGGTAAATTGTAATTGGCTTAACACACTGTCTTCTAGTCTTTCAAGTGACACTGTTGTAAACCAGAATGTGCTACCAAAAAATAAAAAAAAAAATTAAGGATTTTAGAAGAGCAAAGGAAAGGGATATTGGAGAGGGAACTAAAAGGAGATACTGGAATTAATGTACAAAAGAAATCAGAAAATACCCATTTTTAAAACAGAAACAAAATTAATAGATAATGGAATTTATGGATTATAATTATATAATTTCATGAGTTTGTTCCGTCATGTAACAAATATAACACGTCTTAACCAACACAGAATATTTCCATCACCTTAGAATGGTCCCTTATGCCTCTTTCCAGTCCATTCTCATACTATATGAAAAATGATTATTCTGATTTATATTATCATATATTGTTTGGCATGTTCTTGAACTTCATAAAAAGGGATCATACATTTTGTGTTATTTTATATATGGCTTCTTTTTCTCCTTAACGTCTTTTTGTTGACTGCATAAATATTCTTTCTTTCTTTGCTTATTTTATATTTCACAATTTGTTTATACATTGTCCTATTAATTGACTTTTAGGTTCCTTCAAGTTGTGGCTATTCTGTTTTAAATTGCCAGGAATATTCTTGTAGAAGTGTTGCTGTGGACATATATTATTGGTCTTGAGCAAACGTCTAGGAGTAGAAATTTGGAGTCAGAGGAGAGATATACATGAACCTTTATGAAGAAACTGTTAAACATTTTTCCAAAGTGGTTTTTATCACTGTAGATACTCACCAGCAATGTAGTTCCAATTGCTCTACAACTTGTTCACATTTGCTGCAGTCTTTTAAATTGTAATCAGTCTAGTGAGTGTGATGCGGAAGAAATCTCATTGTTGCTTTAATTTGCAATTTCTTGAGAGTAATGATGTTAACTATATACACGTCTTTCTATTTTTTCTTTTCTTGTTTCCTAAAATGGCTGTTTCAACATTTTGCCCATTTTTTTTTTTTTGACTAGGTAGTTTGTCTTTTTATTGTTAACTGGCAGAGTTTTTGATATGCACTGGGTAAGATCCATTTTAACAGATTTATAGTATGAATATATTCTTCTAGTCTGTGCCTGGCCTTTTAATAGTCATAATAGTATCTTTTGAAAAGCAGAAATTTTAAAATTTTGAAATAGTCTAATTTATTAAATATTCTCTTAATGGGTTTTTGTTGTTGTTGTTCTTCCAGTAAAATCTTTGTACAATTCAGTTAAAATACATAATCTGATGTTTTCCTTTTTTATAAAAAGATTTGTAGCAGTATTTTTTTTACATTTGGATCTATTCACATTGAATTAATTTTTGCATATGTGTTTTTTATTATTTATTTAAATTTATACAATTGTTTCAGCATCACTAAAAATATTTTATTTTATTTTTAATTGACAATAATTATATGTATTTATAGGACACTGTGTGATGTTTTGATACATGTTTACCTTTTGGAATAATTAAATCAAGGTAATTAAAATATTCATTACTTCACATACTTAAAATTTTTGTGCTGAGAACATTCAAAATCTAGTCTTTCAGCAATTTAAAAATATACGATGCACTATAAACTTGAGAACATTATGCTAAGTGAAACAACCCAGGCATAGAAAAACAAATACTTTGTTATCTTACTATATGTAGAATGTAAATAAATTGAACTCCTGAGAGTAGTAAGAATGATGGCTGTCAGAGGCTGAGGCTGAGGCTGGGTGGTGAGGATGGATAAAGAAGATGTGCATCAGAGGGTACACAATTGCAGCTAGACAGGAGGAATAAGCTTTAGCAATCTATTGCACAGAATCCAGCATTACTTTTTGAAGACTTTCATTTTTTTGACACCTTTGTCAAAACAATTATGTGTATGTGTGTGTGTGCATCTGTTATGTGTGCATGTCTGTTTTTCTAGGCTTCCTTTCAGCTCCATTGATTTATTTGTTTATTTATCCTCAAGTAAATACTTCATTACAGTTTTATAGGAAGGATAGAAGTAATATGGTTTGTGCTTTCCAAATTTTTTTCTAGGTTTTTTGGGTTTGCATAGATATATTTTAGGGGAAAAACATCAATTTTTGCAAAAAGAGACACTAAGCATGTTTATTGGTATGGCTTTTAATTTATAGGTTAATTTAGAAAAAGTGGTATCTTTACAACACTGATTATAAAATCCATAAAAATTCCGTATTAATTTACTGAGGTGTGCTTTAATTTATCTCAGTCTGGTTTATGCATTTCAATGTAAAGGGTTTTCTCCATATCTTTCTAAAAGTATATCACTCAAAATTATATAGTTTTTGATACTATTTTAGATGGTGTGTATAAAATGTATTTTTCTAATCTTTCCTAATATAAACAGTCTTGAGAGGAGTTAATCAATTTTGTTCACCTTTTCATTTAAAACTTTCTTCTTTGTTAATTTTATTTCAACTACTTACTCTAGCTAATGGATTTTTTTCTTCCTTCCACTTACTTGTTTTAATTTGCTTTGTGTTTTAGCTTTCAAGCAGTTGAAATTTAAGTAATTTTAAAATTTTTTAAATATAAAATGTAGTGATGTATCTTTCTATGTACTGAATTATCCACATTCTGAAAACTTTGATATATGCTATGTTTTTATTAATATTTACTTTGACATATTTTCACGTTTCCTTAGTGATTTCTTGACACATAGATTATTTCAGTTTGCTATGAAATTTTCATTTATCTGGAGATTTTCTAGATTATTACTAACTTCTTATTTAGTTCTATTGTCTTCAGATAATATAGTCAATAATATTTCTGTAATTTTAACTGTATTAAAATGTATTTTGTTGCCTACTGTATGATATATCTTAAGTGTGTGTACTTGAAAAAGATGTGTGTTGTATAATTGTTAGATCTATGTCGATAAACTCAAATTGTTTTATAATATTTTTCAAATATTCTATATTCTTAATAATCATTTTTGGGTAAAAAGATAAATACTGAAAGAGCAGTGTACAAAATTTGACCATGATTGTGGATTTGTTCGTTTCTCCCGTCATGTTTATCTGCATTTGTTTCATGTGTATTTAAAGCTATCTTATTGCATATATACAAACCGAATTATTGGCTGACTGCAGTGACTCATGACTGTAATCTCAATACGTTGGGAGGACAAGTTGGGGGATAGCTTGAGCCTAAGACTTGGAGAGCAGCCTGTGCGACAAAGTGGAACCCTGTTTCCATAAAACATAGAAATAAAAATAATGTTTAGCTGGGTATGGTGGCATGTGCCTGTCGTTCCAGCTACTCAGGAGGCTGAGGTGAGAGGTTTACATGAGCCCAGGAGGTCGAGGCTGCAGTCAGCCATGCAGCCTGGGAGACGGTGTGAGATCCTGTCTCAAAAGTAAATAAATAAAAAAATAAATAAAAATAAGTAATAAAAATAAAATAAAATTCTTTATGACTACTTATTTATTTATTTACTTATTTATTTAGTGATGGAGCCTCCTGCCTCAGCCTTCTGAGTAGCTGGCATTACAGGCACCTGCCACCACACCCGGCTAATTTTTGTATTTTTAGTACACCATGTTGGCCAGTCTGATCTCAGACTCCTGACCTTGTGAACCGCCCACCTCAGCCTCCCAAAGTGCTGGGATTACAAGCATGAGCCACCGCGCCCAACGGACTTTATTATTTTAATAGAATGTCTCTCTTATTTACGGTGATAATTCTTGTCTTGAAGTCTACTTTATCAGACATTAATGTAGACCTGCACATTTTTTTATTGCTTGGTTTATTCTCCTGACATAACTTTTCCTAACTCTGTCTTTTATCTATCTGTATTTATGTATTTAATGATTATTTCAGTTTTTATTTCATTTTTGTGTGTAGATAGTAGGTGTATATATTTGTGGGGTTCATGAGATACTTTGGTAGAGGCATGCAATGCATAATAATCACGTCATGGAAAACTGAGTATCTATCCCCTTGAGTCTTTGTCCTTTGTGTTACAAAGAGTTCAATTATACATTTTAGTTATTATGAATTATGAAATTAAATTATTGTTTACTATAGTCCCCCTGTTGTGCTATCAGATACTAGATCTTATTCATACTGTCTAATTTTTTTGTACCCATTAACCATTCTCACCTCCCTCCAGCACCCCGCTACTGCCCTTCTCAGTCTCTAGTAACTATCCTTCTATTTTCTATCTCAGTGAGTTCAATTGTTTTGATTTTTAGATCCCACAAATGAGAACCTGCAATCTTTGCTTTCTGTGCCTAGCTTATTTCAGTTAACACAATAACTTCTAGTTCCATCCATGTTTTTGTAAATGACAGAATCTCATTCTTTTTATGCCTGAATAGTACTCTATTGAGTATACCACATACTCTTTATCCTTTCATCTATTGATGGACACTTAAGCTGCTTTCAAATTTTGGCTACCATGAGCAGTGCTGCAACAAACGGGAATACAGATCTATCTCGTTGATATACTGATTTCCTTTCTTTTGGATATACGCCCAACAATGGGATTGCTGGACTGTATGGGAGCTCTATCTTTAGTTTTTTGAGGAACCTCCATACTGTTCTTCACAGTGGTTGTATTAATTTACATTCCCACCAACATCGTATAAAGATTCCCTTTTCTCAACATCCTCACCAGCATTTGCTATTGTCTGGCTTTTGAATAAAAGCCCTTTAAACTGGGGTGATATGATATCTCATTGTAGTTTTGATTTGCATCTCTCTGATAATCAGTGAGGATGAGCATCTTTTCATATGCCTGTTTTCCAATTTGTCTTTTTTTGAGAAATGTTAATTAAAATCTTTTGCCCATTTTTTGATTGGATTATTAGATTTTTTCCCATAGAATTGTTTGAGTTTCTTATATGTTCTAGTTATTGACTGTCAGAAAGGTAGTTTGCAATATGTTCTCCCATTTTGTGACTGTTCTCTTTAATTTTCTGATTGTTTCTTTTGCTGTGCAGGAGCTTGTTAACTTGATGTGATCCCATTTACCCATATTTCCTTTGGTTGCCTGAGCTTGTGGGGTATTACTCAAGAAATTATGCATTAATTATATTAAATATAATTATAAAAATTATAATTATATAACATAATATAAATAAATATAATAATATAACATTATCCAATATAATAATTATATTAAATATTAGGTATTAAATATTAAATATTAGGTATTCGGTATTAAATATTAACTATTAGGTATTAGGTATTAAATATGCATTATTATATAAATATGTAGTGTCTATATATACATTATTTGTATGTGTGTATGTTTGTATACTGTGTATGTATGTGTATATTAACTATAATACTAAAAATTATATATATTCTAGTTGTGTTAATGAAAGAGATAGTTAATATTATATGTTTGTTATAGTATGAAGGGAAAACTGACTTCACAGTTGAGAAAACAGAGATTACTGCAACCTCCATCTTCCAAGCTTAAGTGGCCCTCCCACCTAAGGCTCTCAGGTAGCTGGGAGTACAAGTATTTTTCACCATGGCCAGCAAATTTTTTGGATTTTCAGTAGAGACAGAGTCTCACTATGATGCCCAGGGTGGTCTATAACTCCTTAGCTCAAGGGATTTAAAGTTAGCATCTATTTAATGCTCACTGATTTAATGCTCATCAATGTAGTGCTAAATCAATGTCTGAAAAAAATGCATACACATTTAACATATACTCTTAAAAAACATGTTGTTTTGTCAGCCATTAAAATTCCTCAGAGAAGCTTATAATGGACAGAATTAGTAAAATAGATATATATAGAAATATTGAATTCAAACAAAATATTATTTGCTTTCATACTCATTGTTTAATGTAATTTATTTAGTAATTTTACTTTGTCAACACTTTTTAAAAATTTTATGCCATTTTTCCCTTTTTGCCCTTGCAGTATTAGAAACAAGAGCTCTTTAATGAATTGCATCTTCCTCTTGAATTATTTTCAGTGAATTATAGTTTTCACTAACATCCTGATATAAATTTAGAAGAACTATATAGTTTTAGAAAACTTGAGAGAAAAAAATAGAAAGAATATTGTCTCAATAATAATAGTTAATTTAATCAGATTCCTTTTCCATAATTCACAAATTTAATTATGCCTTTATTTTAAAGTAAGATTGTTTGTAACAATTAATGTTTGTTACATTATTGATAATTAATTAATGTTATAATATTGGTAATTAATAATGTAACAAATATTGTTGGTTAATAATATTTGATATTTAATGTTATATTACTACTAATAATTGTTAACCATCCAAGTGCAATAATTAATAATTTAAATAATTACATAATTGGTTAAATTATGTAACTTTAAATAAGGCCAGACAATATTCTAGTGAAAGAAAAATGAACTCCACTTCTTGATAGGGGATACTACAAAGTATCTGTTGCAAACAAGGAATGAGTTAGTCTCCCAGTTCACTTCCTGTCCTTAGAAGATTGGATACAAAAGGAATATTTTAAGTATCAAACATTCAAAGCTTTTTCCCTACGTTGGTGAGTCTTTTTTGGATAACTCTCAAATCTTAATTGACTTCATATTTCTTTATTTTCACACTTATCCTTTTGTTAATAGACAAACTAAAATTATTATCAAGAATTTGTTTCAAGACATATTTTCCTCTCCAGTCTCTCTACAAAGATTCTCAACCACCCTTGGAAAAGACTCACCTTTTAGCCTTTCTTCCTAAGCCATTTTGGTCAACAGATGCAATTTACTGAGTGCAATGTCCATTCATTCACTGGTTTTAAACAGTGGATATTACAATAATCCTTGACAAGAACTTGAATTTTAATCTTGCCATTTATCTTCTTAGTCTTTTTTTGTTTTATGTTTTATGTTGATGTTGAGAAACAATTGAAGCTTTCAATTCTGGAAGTCCCCAAATTTCTGAAATATCTTTATTCTCTTTAATTCCTGCTTGCAAACCAGTTAATACTTTTCTGGGCTTATAACTTTTTTATAGTAGCTTTTGAAATGCTACCAATAATAACTGACTCATGCTACTAACATTCAGTTTCTCCACTTATTTTCCCAAGCAAGAAACTCATTAGGTAACAACAATCTAATTTATGATTTGTAATAGTTTCATCACGTTTCACCATATATTATATGGATTGACTTTGCTCAGCTTCCAAAAACAGTTTTCATGCTTTCTATCACTTAAACAAAAAGTCAGTGGCACATATTTGAGCATTTTTGTTATGGTACACATTATTTCTAATTCAAGTGTCTATGCTGTCAGCATAGGCTGGGTTATGCTGCAGTAAGAAGCTCCTTGAAAATCTCAATGAGTATATGAGTGAAGTTTTTTACTCATGTTACATTGCAGTCAAGAGTCAATAAAGTGCTCTGCTCTTCGAGGTCACTCTGAAATGCAGATTGATTATATAGACATCTTAACATATGATTTTATGATCATGAAGGCTTAGAAAAAAAGAGAACATGAAAAACCAAATACTGACTCCTTAAATTTCTACAATAAAAATTACTCACATCAGAAACCTATAACAAAAACTCTCATCATTGCTATAATGTCATCAGTTATTATTTTTGTATCATAAGCAGGAAAGAACGATCTTTTAAAGCTTTGGCGGCCATACACTTATTGATGTCTTGGAGTTTCAAAGCAAAACAAGTTTGTAATAAGACACTCTTGGTTAACCCTAAGTTACTGAAAGCCTTTATGCTTTAAATATGAAGCTTGAATAGGTCATTTTGTAATAATATAGCAGTTTGATTACAGGTACTAATGCTAAGTTTGAATATAAATCTGCTATTGCTTCATAGCCAATTTCACACAATTAGTACATTAATTTTGACTAGAGTCTCAGTCCCTGAATGTCTTTTACCTTTGAGATGCTTGACAGCCAACTTGAAGACTATGTTACTCTCCATGTTACTAGGCTTCCTGGAGCAAACTTCCATGACTACCTTTAATGAGAAAGAGATAATGAGATCAGTAGTGAACTCCCTGGCATGGCCACCAGTTTGAGCTGCTGTGGTGAATCCATGTCCGGTCCACTCAGAAGAGCTGTATCTTTTCTGCTCGCAAGAGAAAGACCCAGCCTCTCCAGAATTTATAAAATCTCATCTATTCATATGGATGTAACTAGTAATTAATCCTCTTTGAAAAGGAGCTTACCCTCTTGCAGCCTACAGAATTTAGGGTAAAAAGACAGATGAAATAAAGTCAGCCTGTGCTATTAGTTTATAATTGATTATCTACTATTCATAAAAAAGTGCTCAAAGCCATTATTTTCTTAATGAAATCATTTGACAGTAAAACCTAAAAAACTGACATGAGGCTATTTATAGTCTTGATTCATCCCACTTAGCATGAATATTCAAGGATTCTCCAATGCCGAAATATTAATGTGTTCTATTATAAGTTGATAAAGAGACCCCACTGGAGGAGTTACATAGTGTTTGGTATCTGCAGCACTTTGCTTTTTTAAAACTTAAAAATTATATAGTCCACAAAAGTTATTGTCTCAAAGTTTTTGAATATTGTACAAGAGATCTGTATGTCTATACCTTATAAGTATGTGCCAAATAGAAATAATGAGCGTTCTCAAAATTCACCCTAAATTAGGATATTAGGTTTTAAATAGACAAATCAAGAAACAAGTCAGTGTTCATCAGCTCACATAATAGCAATTCATTACAGAATGATTATTAATAGCTATGGTAAATTTTTACTGAAGTGTTGCTTAAGTTTTCAGTTTTGTTTTCTTTTGTGTTATAGAAACGTGGTCTCACTTTGTTGCCCAGGCTGGAATGCAGTGGTGCGATTATAGCTCACTGTAGTCTTAAATTCCTGAGCTCAAGCAATTCTCCTTCCTCAGCCTCTTGAGTAGCTGAGACTAGAGGTATCCACCACCATGCCCAGCTATTTTTTTTTTTTTTTAATTTCTTGTAGATGCAGGGTCTTGCTGTGTTGTGCAGGCTGGTCTTGACTTCCTGGCATGAAAGGATCCTCCTTCCTCGACCTCCTTAAATGCTGGGATTATCACTGTGCCCAGCTAACTTTTCAGTTTTGTCACACATTTTGGTCAATTTAATTTAGATATTTACTTATTGACTTCTAAACATATTATAATTCTGTAATTCTGAGCTATGCTACTTAAATATAGTTTCTTAAAGAGTCTCAGTTTAATAAGAAATAAACATAAAATAGATTATTTTTCTATCATGTATTTCACAAAACCAGCTATGACGAAGCTCCATTTTCTAAAAAGATTCCTTAACCTTGACTGGTTAATGGTACAAAATGGCTACACTGCATTCCTGCCACAGGAAGAAGGGATGGAGAAAGACATACTCCTACCTTAAAGGGAAACATCTCAAAATTTCCTCATGGGACTTCTCTTAATATCTTATTTGCATTTACTTAGTCATAGTTACACCTGATTACAGGGCAGACTGAAATATACAATCTTCTAGTTGGCAATGTGCTCAGCTAGAAATTGGGCTCAATGATTCAAGAGAATAGAGGAAATTAATGTTGAGAAGCAACTAGGAGTCTCTCACAAACCAACAGTAGGTGAAATTAATTGAGAATTCATTATTGTCAAAGCAAAATTAAAATGAACACTAAACATTTAAAAATCCTAAGTGAACAAAACTAATGAGGCCTTAATATAGCCTTGTAGCCTTAACCTTGCTTAAACTGCCAAGTGAAACTTAGGTCATTTCTGGTGTGTATGCTAAACAAACAGAACTTAAGCTCAGCCAGCAGCCAGCTATCATATGATTAGGTGACTAGAGACGTTCCAACAAGACAAACCAAAAAAGGCAATTTTGTAACTGCAACCAATTAAATAATTTCTTTATTTTGCCTCCAGTATATTTATAGGCATTCATCCTATAAATAATTGCCTCAGATGTTTTGTCATGGGCACACTAACCTCTTTTGGTTTGGTGTTTCCAAATTCATGAATTGCGTCTTTATGCATTTTGTAGACATGATTTGGGGTTTCATTTCTAAAGTACTTTAGATTTTTTTTTACATTACTAAACAACAGTAAATGAGAAAAATATTCTATTTATAAAAGACTATTGATAAATTGTTTTTACAATTCTAATAGAAATGCAGTATCTAATATAGGAAATTATGGTGCCAATCTACTCTGCATTTATAAGTCTATGCCTGACAAACTGTACTCAATTTTTGACAACATATTCAAAATGGGAATTTGAAAGATAGACCTTATTTATTGAACAAATGGAACCCCAAATCACATCTACAAAATGGATAACTGGAATGAGTCTGTTTTAGTGGAGAAGTGAAATGTTCATGGGACTGCTGCCATCAAACTGAAAAACTGTCATCTTAGTACATTCAGACTTCTATAACAAAATACTACACACCAGGCAGCTTATAAACAACAGAAATGTATTTCTTACAGTTCTGGAGACTGGGAAGTCCAAGATCAAGGTGACAGCAGATTCAGTGTCTTGTGTGGGCTCACTTTCTGGTTCGTAGTTGGGGTCTGCTAGCTGTGGCCTCACGTAGTAGAGGGAACAAATAAGCTCCCTTGGGCCTCCTTTCTAAGGACACTGAACTCATTCATTAGGGCTCTGTCCTCAAGACCTATCACCTCTCAAAAGGTCCCACTTCCTAATAGTATTACATTGGAAGTTAGGAGTTTAATGTGCAAATTTTGGGGGAGGATGCAAACATTCTGACTGTAGAAACTATCATATGGATTTATATTTGTGTGACTCTGGAATATCCATAAAAAGAATTTTGATAGAGGAGTATTCTAACCGTGGGTAAAGGTATTTATGGCATACTGTGTTACCAGAAGGCAAAGAAGAAGTAATAGGGATGATAAATTGTTCAGTCAGTGGAGTTTTTAAGCAGAGGATGCATAATAATCATGTGTCTTGAATGTGAGCACACAGCAGTTGGTTAGAGAATTACACAATATCCAATGTTAAAATTACATGATTCATATTTTTAAAAGACACTTAAGCACTGGGTCAGAGTTTCTGAAATTGCAATATCTAATGATTACCACCTTGGATTGCATTTGAAGGAGGCTAACAGCTGTTACTCTAATAAAGGGTTATATAGTCAAATTACTTTAGAAAACCCTGGGAGTTAACATCTTAGACCTTGAAGATGCTAATGAGCATTGTGACCCCCAGAAGGGGTTAGAGTATGCAGGCTTTTCAAACTATATTTGACTACAGAAAAAAAAATTACGTGCATGTTTTAACATCTCCCATAAATAGCGCTTTACAGAAGGCAGTTTTAAAATTACTCCCCCCATAAATTCATTTTAATCTCCAATTGTCATGAATGTGTAACTTAATTCCAATTGGCAGCAACTATCTCATTTCCAACTAAATCTTCTGAATTCCCAATTGGGTCTTTTTGTAAGAGTGAAAAAGATTGGAAACACGAAAATGAACACTTTTTAATACTCTCCTTTATATAAATACCCTGAAAGGTGTCTTTTTGGGTTTATTTCAAAAATATTACTTTTTGGAGGGACATTATAATATTCATACAAAAGAATTCATTTCATTTAAGTTCATTGAGATTATATGTATGTGTACTATAAACATATAATATATACTGTGTATGTACATATGTAATATACTAGAATAATATTATATACTATAATAATACAATACATACTATAGTAACATAGTATATTATTAACATGTATAATATTAAAGCTAATTTCCTGCCCCTTTCCCGTGTTCATTGATTCTGAATTTTACATTTGTTAGGTATCAACCGTTGACTTACCAAAGAATTACCAATATGACCTGATGAACAAGAAAAGTTGAAATTATGCCCAACCACAGTAAGGAAGGCCAGTGTACTTCATAGTGCCTAGGAAGGGAGTATTTATATGGTTTTTGTCATCTAATATAAGGTAGAGGGGGTTTTCTCATCTAATTTTAGTAGGGTAGTTGGGGGAATGCTGATTAGACTTGGACAAAGTTGGTGATACAGTAGTTAGTATTGGTGGACATAGGCAAGGTTTGTAAAGCAGGTGATAGAAAAGTACACACATATTTGATGAATCTAATTGAGTGACCTATTGCTCTGAGAAGGAACCCAGATGAAAGCATGCTGAATAGTCTACTTTGAGACAAGTAGATTAAAAGTTTCTGAAAGAAACAATAAAGTTATCTACAACCTCATTTCCTGGGCAAGAATTTCCTGGGCTAATTAAGTCATATTAATTTAGAGAGTAAAGCCATGGCTATAGATGATTTCAATTCTCACAGGTAAAGCTTAGAATTCCACTAGTTCTTGGCCCTTGAAAATTATATGTTGAGAAGACGAAATAAGCTAATTTAGCATTCCTCTCTTTTTAAAAAATTATACAACAAACTTTCATCTAATATTGTAATTTGTTTATAAAAACTACTACATTATTTTTCCCATTTTATTGAATTAAAGATGGATTTTATGACATACATGATGTTCCATAAATAGTACTTGAGCAATTCAGTTTTAAAAAGTGCTGAAATTTAGTTTGCTTATCTGAATTTTGCAAATAATGAGTTGGGTAAGAAGCTCTAAAAAGCATTTTAAAAAGCTGATTTTTAATAATGGTGTTAAATGATAAAAATATTGTGCTTTTTATCCTTGTCATTTATCATGTTCTATAAGGCAGAATAGTTCTGGTTTGTTAAACATTAATTAAAATCACGAATTTGCTTCTTGCTAGTATTGATGATGCTTTAGTTGGTGAATTATTCATGATAACTAATAATACTTTAGTTGCTTGGTTTCTTTCTATTTATTATGCATGTAGTACATCATTTAGAATTTTGATCCTTTGCACAATGAAATCCACATTTACCTTTCAGCCTTTTATAACACTGTATAATCTTTCTTGTTTGAGAGGCCTACTGGATGATTTTATACATAATCACAGAAGTTTGCTTAGTACTTAGTGCCTTACGTTTCTGTGTTTAGAATAATCTATGATAACACCAATAGCTAGCCTATTGACTAGTAAATATATCCCCTTATGAGAGACTTTTTTTTTCTTCTCGGCTATAGTGCTAATTTTGGTACCTTGAAATCAAGTTTGTTATGGTTATTCATAACAAAAGGCAACAAGTTTATAAAAAGTATTGAATTTACCAAACTATTAACAGACAACTTATTAAAAATGCAAAAATAAACTAATTAGAGCTTACTGCAGAACAGAGTGAGCAACGCTTAGAAGTGATCCAGAAGGAAGCAGGGTTCAGAAGAGGCCTTTAGGGTCTGACCTGAAGTCTCGTAAAGTAAATCTTTCAAGGAGGGAAAATGATTGGGTTTGAGCAAAGTTCATGATATAATATAGTTTAGGACTGGTGGATACAGTACAGGGATGGTGTTTAAGTATACTGTTACTTAACAAGTGATATTTGCTCACATGAGAATATTTTTATCTTTGTAAATTGATCTCTAGGAATTTTCTGAAGCAAAGAGTGATTTGTTGGTTTACAGCCTTATCTTTCTCAGGCAAAACTTTAAGACACGTTGACACAGTCTCGGTTCCCAAAGCCAACTAGAGCAAGAAATAGCAAGTATTTACTAACTGTGCCTTGTGTTTTGCTGAGTCTGTAAAAAATCTTCATGCTTGACTCAAGACCTAATGTAGGATCAGCTCCAGCATCTGGTGGAATTTGGATTAATGTCAACTGTCCTTGCCTCAAAGGACAAGACCATTATTTATTCACTTTTTCATTTCTTCATTTAGATGTTCAAAAAAATTGTTATGATGGTTTATATTGCAGGAATTTCTATTTATTTCTGGAAACACAAACTATATGAATATAGGTATTGTTCTCCCATTTTCATGGAACAATATTATTTTGGTGCCTCCATGTTGCATAGATACAGACATCCCAAGACACCAACTGTAACACTCTTTACTTTCAATCAAGCCTTGAATTTGTTCACCAAAGGAAAATTTAGCAAACATTTATTGCTTAACTTGTAATACTCTCTGATTCCTTCTTATGTTTTTCTTATCTTGGTTTTTATCTCAGACTCCCAAATCTCAGCCTTTTAGGCTGCAGTTCTGATACCTTAACCAACTCTTGGTAGTTCCTTTTCTCAGTTCTACTGACCATGTACCCAGTCACTGGGTGGGCTTCTGTCAAAAACCGGGCCTCTATCAGGACTACAATGCAGATGAAACTGTTGCCTTTGATCTTATTTTTTATACCGTGTCTTAGCTTTCCATTTTCTGTTCATCTTGGACCACTGTTCATCAAGCCCAGCCTTTGCAGCTGAATAACTTGCCCAGACTATAACTTGTAGTTAGTGAATCTTGGCCTTTCCAAGTTTCTAATGTTTTTTCCTCTTCTAGACCCTTTGTGGTAACCTAGACCAAACATAGTTTCTACCAAAGTGTGTATTAGTTAGGGTTTCCCAGAGAAATAGAGCCAATAGGAGGTGTGTGTGTGTGTGTGTGTGTGTGTGTGTGTGTGTGTGTGTTCATGTATATATACAGAGAGAGAGCGAGAGAGTGCAAGGGCACAAGGCATGACAAGGATTTATTATGGGAGTTGATTCACTTGATTACTGAAGCTGAGAAGTCCCACAATATGGCATTTGCAAGCCGGAGACACAGAAAAGCCAATAGTGTAACTCAATCCAAATCTGAAAGCCTGAGAACCAAGGTTGCCAATGGCGTAACTCTCAGTATGAGACTGAAGGCCAGAGAAACTGGGGCCACTGGTGTCCCCTGACCGAAGCCCAGAGAGAACCCTGAGCTCTGATGTTTAAGGGCAGGAGAAAATGGGTGTCTCAGCTCCAGAACAGAGGGCAAATGTGTTTTTCCTCTGCCTTTTTGTAATATCCAGCCCTCAACCAATTAGATGGTGCCTGAACACACTGGGTGAAGGCAGATCTTTCTTCCTCAGTCTACTGACTCAAATGCCAATCTCTTCCAGAAACACCCTCACAGACATGCCCAGAAATAAAGCTTTACCATCGATCTGAGTATCCCTTAACCCAGTCCAGTCGACAACTAAAATTAACCATCACATCAAGCCTACTCTTACTATGAGATATTATATTCAGGAAAATACAGACTATATTCAGGAAAAGAGGCTTGAAAATGGGTAAAGAAGTGGCCACAGGAATTAGGAATTTAAAAGAATAATAGTAAATATTAGGAACAACTTTTTTTCCTAATCAGATCAGCTGAAACAGTTTACATGTCTGGTAAAATTTTAATTAGGTAATGCATATGTCTTGATTAGCAGTACTTTTAACAATTACATCATATTTTTTCCAAGTAATTTATATTAAAACTTGATAGCTATTTGTTTATATGGTAATTATAAAAAACTAAATGAACATTTGAGATTTATTAATTGTTTGAAAAGTCAAACAATTGTTTGATAACATATTACTCATTAATATATTATCAAAAGATTATTTGCAGGTGAAATCCTATTTTCTGATTTTTTTTACCACTGAACTTTCATTCTAAGGAAGATTATTACCATATTTGCCCTAAACAGGTTGAACTCATTGACACTTTGTTCATTAGTGATGCTCTTCTGCCTGCTTAGATCACCAGATCACTAGATCACTTCTCTTCTCTTTGGATAGCCATGTCATTCAAAGTCACATAAATATTTTCCAGCAAGTATCTACCAAACAATGTTAGGCCAAGTTTGGAGGAGCAAAGATGAAGTACAGGATTCACCCTCCCTCTTCTAAATTGGATTTTCCATGTCCATGTAGAAGAACATCCAAAGTATACTCCTCCCTTAATATCTTTCTTTAATACTCTACATTACACTGATTTTACCCTTTGCTTGAATCCTCTAGCTTTTAAAGATATACTAAAGAATTGAGAATTAAAATATACTTTGTTTTTTCTCTCTTTATTTAGCATGCCATAGCCATGTCTCCATAACCAGGTTCCTGGAGAACAGGAAGTAAAGTTTTCTTATTATTCTCTATGGCATATATCTCAATATAAATAGTATATACTTCATAAATAGATCTTCAGTGAGTCACTGATCAAGGGCTTGTTGATTAAAGCAACAATTTAAGCTGCTTACTTTATTATACAGGAGCATCAGACACGCTGTAAGAAAACAAAGGGCCTAGATTACTCCTGTGATTGCCTCTGAGTGAATAAAGCAGTTAGCTCCAATTCAGCAATCCTCAGTCCACTTTTGTATTCATTTTACATAGCTTATCCACAGGGCATTCAATATTATTTCCTGAGTAGAAAAGTCAATATTTTAGAAATAAAAATTCACCATGTAATTCAAAAATCTGTTCTCATAGTCTTCAGGGACTTGTCCTGCCGTTTTTACATGCATAAAACACATTAAAATCATTTGGAAGTAACACATAAAAGTGACAAATTGCATCATTGGGCCAAGTAACTTCAGGCCTAAAGCCAAATATAATTATAAAACACTAGAAGCATTGGGATATCACAAAGCGTTCAGAATAATATTCCATATTTTTTTCTTAGCAAGGATTTTCAGTATGTAATTCATGAAATGGTCAACTATTAATGTACTTAGTGAAAAATAGTATATTCTCATGAAATTAAATCTAATTTACATATACTTTGCAATGCACTTCAGCCTACATAGGTGGACTCCTTGAATTATATAAATTACTAATGCAAAGTCAAAACAATGATTATTGCTTATTCCCCTTCTCTAAAGGACTATGGGGCTAAGAAAGGAGAAAACTGTGAAGTGCAAAGAAACAAAACCCTCAAGAATTGCTAAGATTGGTCACATATCACTGTATTGAATAGAAAGGCATTAGTATTTGTTAAACAGTAAATATTGATCAGAGGTCAATTCTCAGTCCTCATCCTGCTTGAACGACTTGACCACACCATCTTCTTAGAAACACTTTCTTGGGTTCTATGATACACTCTGAATTTCCTCCTATTTCACTGGCTATTCCATCATAATCTCTTTATGTTGTGTCTCTTATGTGCTAATGTCTTACTGTTAGGCCGCTGAAGCTCAGTTTTTTAATCTATTTTATATAGATTCAGTAGTATAATAGTATATATTATTCTTTGTTATCCAGTTTCATGGCTTTAAATACCATCCTCTACATTGATGACCCCCAATTTTTAACTGTAGCTCAATTGTCTCCCTTGTACCCAACTTCCATGTTTTGAGTAGTATTTTCAAATTCATACCTCCCAAATGTGGCTCCCAAACAACATCTCATTTAATTGCAAATACAGTCTTCCCATTGGTCAGGCCAAAGATCTTGATGTAATATTTCACTTTTCTTTCTCTCACATTTCTCATTCAATTGATTGAATGTAAGTATGTCATAATAACCTATGAATATATCATAATATTCCCAATATTAACATTTCTCAATACCACCACTGCACCTTCCTTCATCTAAGCCACCATTCCAACTGGCTGGGTAGATCTTTACAGAGGCCTAAAAATGCAGCACAGTCCAGGCGTGGTGGCTCACGCTTTTAATCCCAGCACTTTTGGGAGGCCGAGGCGGGGGGATCACGAAGTCAGGAGATCGAGACCATCCTGGCTAACACTGTGAAACTCCGTCTCTAATAAAAATAAAAAATAAAAAAAAAACTTAGCCGGGCGTGGTGGCAGGTGCCTGTAATCTCAGCTAGTGAGGAGGCTGAGAGAGGAGAATAGCTTGAAACCGGGAGGCGGAGCTTGCAGTGCGCAGAGATTGCTCCACTGCACTCCAGCCTGGGTGACAGAGCAAGACTCTGTCTCAAAAAAAAAAAAAAAAAATGCAGCAAATAGGAACCCATCATCACTCTGACCTCACTGTTTACTATTGTACTATTGGTAACCCTGGTCCACACACACAGGACTCTTTGCTCTTCTTTGGAAACATCAGTTGTATTCCCCAATTAGAACTTTTGTAGTCTTATTATTACTATTATTATTTCTGCTGGAAGCTATTTTACTACTAAAAACCCATGTCATAAAGTTAATTTCTTCTTTTAATTCTTTGCTCAAATGTCATTTTCTTGGCTGTAGATCTCTGAAATATCTATATAATACCATAGAACCAAGGCCTGGCACTCCCCAACCCACTCTAGGATTATTTACAATTCCCACCTGCAGGTGCTTGTGATATATATTTGTGCCTACCTTTCATGAGAAATGGTTAGAGAACTGTATTAGTCTGTTTTCAAGCTGCTAATAAAGGCATACCTGAGACTGGGTAACTTATAAAGAAAAGAGATTTTATTGACTCACAGTACTGAAATTTATTTTATGGTCAAGCATATGCCTTTTCTTGGTGAATGTTTTATAAAGACTTTAAAATTATGCTTATCTTACAATTGGGCATTTTATAAATATCAATTTGTTTTATATTGTTGTTCAAACCATGATAACTTCTGTCTACATTTCTACTTCTTCTCCCACATGTTGAAAGAGGTGTTTTTAAAAGTCTTAACGTGTTTCTATTTCTACCTTTAGTTCTGTTCAGGAATTTGTAATCTGAATTTAGAAAATCTATTATTAGAGGAATATGGCGTTGTAATCTTCATGTCTTCTGATGAGTAGGAACTTCTGTCATTGTAAAATGTATTTCTTTTTCTTTGGTAATACAAGTTATCTTTGAAATCTACTTTGACATTGATAGAGCCACATCTGATTCTATTTGAATAATGTTTTCAGAATATATCATGTTTCGTATTTTGAGTCTTAGACATAATTTGTCTATTTTTTGTTTTGTTCTCTTTGTTTAATCCAGTCTCACAATCTCTATTTGTTGTATTTAGTCTATTTCTATTTAATAAATTACTAATATTATGGCATTTAAGTTGATTTTGATATTTATTTATTTTTATTTGTCCAATCCATTTTTTTATTTTGTTTCTGTCCTTTTCTTTCTCTTCCTTCTTTTAAGTCAATACTTATTTTTTTAATTTTTATTTCAATTGATTCAAATTTTTACTATGTATTTTTGCATTACTTTATTAGATTCAGCTCCGGGGTTATAATATGGCTCCTTAACTAATTAGTCTACTTATAATTTATATTGAATTATTTCAGTTAAAATATACTAGTTTTTAGAATAATACAATTCTATCTACCATGCATCTATTCTGAAAAAATATTATTTTGGTAAACTGAAAAAGCATCAATATTAGCTTTTATTTGAAAAATTTCTTTTAAAGAAATTAGAAAAAAATATAATATTCTTTGATATTTATCTGTATTTTTTATCATTTCTGGGGTCCTTCATTTCTTCTTATAGAATCAAGTTCCCACATTGTATCGTTTTACTTAAACTTGAGATTTAAAAATATCTTTTTGTATGTAGGTCTTCTGGCATCAAATTCATTATACTTTTGTTTATCTGAAAATGTTTCTATTTCACTCTTACATTTGAAAAATATTTTTGCTGGATATTTAAGTTTTGGTTGGTAGTTTTTCTTTGAGCACTTAAGAGATGGCATTCTATTTTTTTTAAGTCTTAATTGTTTATGGTAAAAAAATTATCTGTCATTTTTATTTTTGTAACCTGTATGATATATCCTTATTCTTCAGCTTCCTTCAAGATACTTTATTCATTTTTAGTTTGTAGCAGATTTACTATGATATGCCTCAATGTAGTTTTCTTTTTATTCATCATGCTTGAGATTCACTATTTTTTCAGTATTGATAGATTAGTGTTTTTCACTGAATTTGGAGAAGTAAATACTTATACACACACACACACACACACACACATAAATACATACACACATTTGCATATATGCATAGAAACATAAATATAATGATACATACAAACGTGTTATATACATATGTGTTCCATTCCTGTTTGTTTGCTTTATTTAATTTTTACTTGCTCTTCTTTATCAAAATATTCTGGAAGAGCTTCACACAAAATGGAGTAAATTGAAGTCAAACTAAACTACTGTACTCTGGGGAAGAGTCTGATATATGTAACCTAACCTAACCATTCATCCATCTTTACATTAATCATTAAATAGTTAATTATTTAGCATAAATTTTACTTTTATTTTAAATTTATTCTAGAATATTAGAATGATTCCAGTAAATTTTACATAAGCAAAGAGTTATAAAACTTCTACATGATTTTATATATAATTTTTAATCTTTAAAATGCTATACTTTAACAATTTGCAATTGTATTTTTCATTATATCTGACACTATAAATTTTATATAAATACAAGGAAGAAATACAAAATGTATGAACTAGCAAATATTCAAAATAGAAGTCACTTATTTACAGTTTGTAAATAATAGAAAAATTTTTATTTCTGTAAGGTGAAAATATTACCATATTTAAACATTAATTATAGAAGATAACTAGTATTATTACTGGATATTTATCTTAAAACATCTTTTGTACAGTAAAACATGCCTCTGGCCTATCTGCATACAAAGTATGTGGATAAATGCATACAAAGACTTTTAGAAAAGTTCTGATTGCTTTCAAAGGAGCAAAAGAATACTCGTTTAGTGTGTTTGTTTCTGAAGACCTAATAATAACAGCTTGCACATTTTAATTCAAAAGTTATTGAGTAATTACAATTATTTGACATTGTTGTATTTTATATAGGTTCTGCCTAGAATAGCTCATATTCACTTAATTAAAGCAAAAAAAAAGAAATATTTTGAATCTTGTCAGAAGATATTATTCATATCAGTAACAATAAACAACATATAATCATTTTAGTTTTGATTTAATAAGGTGAAAAATTAGTCTCTATTAGTTAAAAAATAAGAAAGGGGGATGTCAGAAAATAAAAGCACAATAACCAAAGCTATCTTTCATTTTTTTTTGCATACTGGAAAATAACTAAAAATTCTTCCTTCTAAAGTGTTCTTTCAATCCTGAGGACTATTTAAAGTAAGGTTTCTAGTTTTTAGAAAGTTATTTTCTTCTTGGTAATAATGTGTTTATTGAGTATTGAAAATAACAGTAGACTGAAAATCATGACAGTAGATTATAATAGTCATGGCTCAGTCCTGATTCACTATGAGACTTTAGGGAAAATCTTTTAAATTTGTAAAAACTTTCTTTCTTTACTAGAAAAAAAAACAAAGTCATAATTTAACTCAGAGACTTTCAAAGATTTTTCATTGTCACCAAAAACATTTTGCATGCTACCTTGAAATTTTTATATATATTATTATATTATATATATATTATATATATATAATACAAATATATATATACATATATAAATTGCAAGGTAGAAGATACAACTATATATAATATATAAATTATATATTTTTTATATATAATTTTTACCCAAAATAACATTATAACATATGATTCTTTCTAACCTACTTATTCTGTTTAATTTTTCTTTTAGTGCTAGTCAGAATCTAAAATGCATGAGCTATTAACTAATTGATAATTACACAGTTATGTACCACATAAGGGTATTTTGGTCGACATAGGAGCATAGCATTTCCGTAAGATTATAATGGAGCTAAAAAAATTCCTATTACCTAGTGACATTGTAGTAGCCCTGGTAACATAGTAGCACAAGCAAGACCTTACCTTTTCTATATTTAGATATATATTTAGATATGCAAGTACTTACCATTGTGTTACAATTGTCTACAGTATTCACTAAAGTAACATGCTGCACAGATTTGTAGCCTAGGTGTGTAGTAGACTATACCATATAGGAGGTTTGTGTAAGTACATTCTATGATGTTCACACAATGAACAAAATTGCCTTATGTCACATTTCTCAGAAAGTATATTCATCTTTAAGTAAAGCATGAATGTAATTTGAAATATATTAAATCAGGTGATCTCTCTCTCTCTCTCTTTATTTTATGTATTTATTTTTTTTGAGATAGGGTCTTGCGCTGTTGCCCAGGCTAGATGGAGTACAATGGTGAGATCACTGCTCACTGCAGCCTTGATCTCAAGCAATTCTCCCACCTCAGCCACCTGAGTAGCTGGGACTACAGCTGTGCACCACCATGCCCAGCTAGTTTTTGTATTTTCAGTAGAGACAGAGTTTTGCCATGTCACCCAGGCTGGTCTTGTTACAGGTAGTTAGGCATGAGTGAGAAAGGAGAGGGCTCTTCTCCCCACCCACTAGAAATGTCAGGTGATGGTTAAGCAATCACATTGCCTCTCTAAAAGTGCTAAATTGGCAGCTGGGCCAGGGGAGGCCATTTCCTGATGGTCCACACCCATTAACATTAAAATGTTAATTGATTTCAGGCCCCAGGAAGAAGCAACTTCCTGGGCATGCACATTAAGAGACAAAAATGGCAAAGTATGATCTTCTAGGTACACTGTCACTCCAAGTGTCAGGTTCTAGCCTAAGCTGAGGAATGAGTGGTGTGGGTGGACATGTGGCAGGCAGCTGAAAGAACACTCTAGTAATCATAAGGAGTTTCAACATGGCTTTATTCTCTCTCTCTGGGCACACGTGGTATGCAATCTCTCTTTCCCCTCATCTGCCTCCAAGGTGGTTGTCTCTCTCTCTCTCTCTCTATGAGCCTTTATCTTGGCTTCCTGCTCCAGCTGCAGCCCCTCTCAACAGCTCGCTCTGGGACTACTGCCGCCCCCACGCTTGCAGCTCCACTTCCTGATGCGCTCACCACTTCTAGGCTTCCCCTGTCTGCCTGCAAGGTGTCTGGCTTCAGCTCAGCTCCATTATGCATGTGCTCTCACAGTATCAGTGATACATTTATGCACCTCACAGACAATAGTGGCTCAGAGCCAGGTGACCAAGTGATGAGCTTACACAAACAGGTTACATAATGAGTGGAGTTATGCACCTGCACTCCAAACTTGCTGAGTAATGCTGGACTGGATGTCTGCCTCGGTGTATTCTTGACCGCAGCACATCTATTTTCCTTACACCCCACCCTCTAGGCCGAGGGAGACATAATTCTTAGACACACAAGTCACAGCAGTAATAGAGGGAGCAACAACTTCAGGTTGTGGCAGTCAACCACCCCATGGTGATGTTACCCCAATGTTGCTTTATATATTAAGACAGGTTTTTATTTCCCTGCCTTTAGGATCATTAGGGCAGGCAACAACAGGTTACCATTCGTCCCTATACCTGGTTGGAGGAGGTAATCCTTCCTCCTATATGTCTTGCCACATGGCTTGACCCTACATGGACCTGTGACCAACTAGCCAATTTGTAACTTCCAGGTAGTTAACCATAAGTTTAAGCCTTGATAAACTGCCCAGCTCTTGGTGCAGATTACCATAAATGTCACCTCCTTGGTGATTACCACTCACATGGCTCTGGGTTCAGCCCTTTGGCTACTTTATCTATACCCAGTATCAAACCACATAGTGTCAGTACTAGGTTGGACCACAACAGCGGTCCAGGCAGCAGTAGCACCTTGGCTAGACCCATCTGTGTACCATGCCCCATCAGGAATGGGGAGACCCCATTCCTTAAACAGTAATGGCTCGGAGTCTAGGGGTGCCTCAGGCCCCATGGCCTTCTCTTGCATTAGGAATACAGGTCCCAAGACCTCTTGAAGCTCTCCTGCTAAGGGACTCATACTCAGAGTACTCTGCTGCTCTAAGTAGATGTCCCACTTTGCTAAAGTGGATACCTGTACTGTCCCAGTCTGGGTAGTCATTACCCATGAACGCTCCCATCCTGCTATCAGATAAGTCATCCTCATGACTACTGCAGCCTGTCCTGTCACACTCTCACAAGCCTGAAGGGTGGCATATACGGCTGCTAGCTGTTTCTCTATCAAGAAATACTAGAGCTTGGCTTCTTTCCATAGTTGGGACCAAAAGCCTACTGGCATTCTCAAGTGCTCAGTGTGCTGCCACAGGCTCCAGCAGAAACTATCTGTGTTCATATGCACATCCAGCTCAAACAGGTGCCCCTGGTCAACTACTCGTAGGGCTTGTGCCTGCTGAATAGTCTGCTTGGCTGCCAGGAAGGCAGTTTCAGCAACATCAACCCAGTCCCAGGTAACTCTCTTCTTTGTCAACCAATACAATGGTTTTATCATTTGAGCTAAATGAGGCAAAAATCCTCGCCAATATCCCAAAAGGCCTATAAAAGTCTGTAACTGCTTCACCATGGTGGGCCAGGGATATGCTTGAATTTTATCAGTGATAGCCTCTGGAATGGCCTTTGTCTTACCCAACCATATAACTCTCAATAATCTGGCAGATAATCCAGGCCCTTGGACCTTAGATTCATTGATGGCCCAAATGCATGCTGCCAAATGTTGCTGCAAGAGGGGCACTGCTACCTCTAAATCTTCAAGAGCATCAAAGGTTAACATAATATCATCAATATAATGGAATAGATGGAATCTTTCTGGACATTACCAGGTGGCTAAATCCATGGCAACAAAACTATGACTTATGGTTGCTATGCACATAGCCCTGTGGCAACACTGTAAAAGTCCATTGTCGCCCTTCCCGTGTGAAGGCGAACTGTTCCTGGCTCTGTGGAGAATGTCTATGGAGAAAAATGCATTGGCCAAGTCCACTACATAGTGGCACTGTCCCAGTTCTTTTGTCATATGGTCCATCAAATCCATGACTGACGGTACAGCTGCATGCAAAGAGGGTGTTACTTTATTCAGTTCCTGATAGTCCACCATCATCCACCAAGTTCCATCAGGCTTTCTAACTGGCCACACTGGAGAATTGTATGGGATGTGGGTGCCATGCACTATCTGTACCTCCAGCTTTTTAATTGTCTCAGTTATCTTCATATGCCCACCCAGAAAATGGTACTGACAGGTGGAAGTAAACCATCAAGGTTGTGGCAGGACCTGAGGCTGGTGATGTGTATGTCCCTGTAGCACCAGCTTCGTCACACACACTCGGAGTCTGAATTCCCTGGCTGTGGTTTGTAACACCAGACCATATAAAATGTCCACCCTCAGAATGTATTCCAGTATGGGAAAGACATACACAGTATATAAACGGGGATTCAAGTGACTGATGCCAAGGTACAGAGATACAGGTTTCGCTTTCACTGATTGGACTCCACAACTGTCAATGTATGCAGCTTTGCCTAGGAACTTATCCAGGTTCCCATATACAAGGCTACAATCTTCGCCAGTATCTACCAGCACCAGCACTCACTGTACATTTGTGACAGATTAGTTGATTGCTAATTCCACATGCAGCCTCTGGTTGTCTGGTGTCCCCCTAAGCAAGACACTTCGGCCAGTTTCCTAATCAAACAGAAATTTCCACCTGGCTGCAGCAAATAGTCTTTGAGCTGAAGCACTTGGCTGGGACCAGGTCATGCGGCAATGTCATTCTCCCCCTTCGGCATTTTCTAGAATTGCTGCTCTGGAGACAATTGCTTCCACAAAGTTAAGTGTACTTCCTTGGGCTGCTTGTCAATTTTCTCTGTCAACCCCAGCCAATATCAAATCTATCCACATATGTGAACATGTCACTCATTGGGGCCCTCTTTGCTGCTATGGGGGAGCCTCCTGTGGGTGGGGCACCTTCCCCTTCTTTATGGCATGGATCTCTTGGTCCCACCAACAACCTACTGCTTTATGTATGCAGCAACCTACATACCGGATGAAGACAGCAGCAAGGGAGCCAAAGGCACTTGGGGGTGCAGAACGCAATACGAGATTCCTCATGTGGGAGGTGAAAAGTTCATCATCTGGCTCTCGGGTATTTAGGTCAAGCATAGCCTGCCACATATCCATTTCTCAGACGACTTGCACCAAATTGGCATACAACTGCCATTTACTCAGTTTCCGGTATTTCACCAGTGTCATTCCACACAGTCTATATGGCTGCCCATAGCCACTCAATCAGGGTGTGTTCACCTTCCCTTTGTGCCAGCTGCCTACTCACTTATAGCAACTGATGGAGGGAGGGGTGAGTCATGATAGAGGCCAGCTTTTCCATCTCAGAGGCAGAACAGGATATTCTATCTGCGCCCTCGTCTCACAGATGAAGCAACCAGGCAGGCAGAGGTTCCCTTGGATGCCGGCGGCACTGCTTGCCTAATTCCTGCAACTCAGTTGGTGTATAGTCAGTATATGAAGTGTGTCGCGTTACGCTGGGGGGATCCCTGAGCCTGCCATTGGAGTCCCAGTGGTTGTTCATGATGTACTTTCTGATGGACCACTGGGTGAGCCTTCAACAGGGGTCCTTCCCCCTTAGTATCAGACCAAGTAGGGTTCTGAGGCTGAGATGGCAGACCCAGGTTTGCATTCACCGCAGCGTTTAATTCCTTTTCCAAGCTCTGTAGCCAGGCCTCCAGGTTCCCTGTCTGTGCCTGGAGGTCCCATGTTACGGCAGCCTCTAATTCTTTTGCTGAGCTGCATAGCTGGGTCTCCCAGTGCCCTGCCTGAACCTGGTGGTCTCTTACCTGGGCTGCATCCCTCAGGGACTAAGTGTATACTTCTCATAGCACAGTCAAAACACCCATCCAACTCTGCCAGCAAAGGCTTGCAGCTTCCAGCTGCTTCAGCACCTTCTCCATGCTCACGGGGGATTAATCTATCACTGCCCAGGTTTCCACCAAAGCCCATCTGAGCAGCATAGCTGCCGATGGGTACTATAACCCATGTTGCAGCCACATGGCTGACCCAGAATCAGTGGGGACTGAAGGCTCACTCACCTCAGTATCTGCGCTCTACACCAAGTGCCATGCCAAGTTTCAGGTTCTGGCCCAAGCTGAGGACCGAGGGGAGTGAGTGGATGAGTGGGGGCAGCCAAAAGAACACTCAAAGGATCACAGAGAGTTTTGACATGGCTTTATTCTCTCTCTGGACACAAGCCTTGTGCAGTCTCTCTCTCCTCTTGTCCACCTGCAGGGTGGCTGGCTCTCTCTCTCTTTTTCATCAGCCTTTATCTCTGCTACTTGCTCTCGCCGCACCCCCTCTCAGCAGCCAGCTTTGTGGCTCCTGCCACCCCAATGCCTGCAGCTGCACTCCCTGGCACACTCACCAATTCTTGGCTCCCTGCTGTCTGCCTGCAAGGTGGCTGGTTCCAGCTTGGCTCCATTATGCCTGTGCTCTCACAGTATTGGTGATGCATCTATGCATCTCACAGACAATAGTGGCTCAGAGCCAAGTGATGAGCTTACACAAACAGGTTACATAATGGGTAGAGTTGTGCGCCTGCGCTCCAAACTCTCTGAGTCATGCTGCACCAGATGCCTGCCTCGGCCTATTCTTGATCACAGCACATCCATTTTGCTTACATACATTCTACCAGAAAAGGGAAGAAGGCCTCAGAAGGGCATGCCTATGACCTCTTAAATACATTGCATGTGCTCAATTCCCAAGGGTAAGAAAGACACTGCATGCAGAAGCCCACCCTAAGGGAAGAATGATGGGAAAAAAATGAGCCTATAAAGTTCCAGGATAAAGTTCCTATAAAGTTCCAGGATGAAGCCTATAAAGTTCTAGCCTATAAGGTCACTCCTGTTTTCTCTCTTTGACCTTCAGGCACCCACTTGTATCTGTTCCAAGGATTCTTTTATTTTTTGATTGTTCTGAAGCTTTAAAAAGCTTTAAAAAGGAAGTTAATTAAAATTAACTTTCACTCCTGCTCTGGAACTCACCTGGGTCTCTTTTTCTGCTTTATGCCCCTCAGTCAAATTCTTTCTTCTGAGGAGGCAAGAATTGAAATTGCTGCAGATGTGTATGGATTGGGGGATGGTGACTTGGATCTCTTCCACCACTAACAGTCTGGAACTCTTGGGCTCAAGCAATTAGCCCACCTCAGTCTCTCAAAGTGCTGGGATTGCAAGCATGAGCCACCACACCTAACAGTGATATCTACTCTCTCACAGCACTAATATTTGATAATTCTAAACACACATATTTTTATTATACCTTAGCTCCATGCACTGATTTGGGCTAAGTTCATAAACGTGTTGCTGATAGAATTCCCTAGAGATCCTACTTTAATACTTTAACAAAAACAGTGTGCCATTAATAGGATTTCTTCACAAATGTAATATATAGTCAAGTTATTTTTAGAGAAGATAAAAACTTATCTCCTACACCTTATAAACATTTAATCTGTTTGGCAAACTTTTTTGTATATAAATTGTGCAAAGATGTACTTTACATCCTACACAAATTAACTTACATCTTCAGGGAACAATGTAACTAAATTTTATTTTATTTGTGGAGTTTGGTAGTAATGTTGATTCAGATTGACTCTTTGACTAAGAATTCTCTAATACAATTATTGTTTTTGTTTCTTTATCATGTGTTATTAAAGCTGCTCAAATTAATTTTTATTATGTTTACTTCATTTTAGTGGGCTATTAGTATAAATTTGTTTTAGGTAAAAATAGGGAAAATGTAAAAATTAAATTTTTTCTCTATTAATATGTAATGCTAAATTTTTCCAATTAATTTGTAACTTTTATTAGTAATATGTATAATATTCTCCCCCACCACCATTTTGCTGTAAGAAGTGGCTGCTGTCCACAGACTTCCTGACCCTCCCTATGGGACCTGTGTTTGTGGGAGAATGATATTTCCTGTCTCATTGATTCTCATTTGTAACTACTAAGTGATTACACTGAAAAGGTGTTTGAGCAACAAAGGTTGTTTATTTTCAGGCTTGGGACAAAAAATAAGCTAGGATATGGCTTTCAAGGCCTTTTGTTAAAGGACCTCAGTCAGTTAAGGTGAAACCCTGAAGAGTCTCAGTATTGACTCAAGAAAAGAAGACTGAAGGCAAGGTTCTCCAAGGAACATCTAATAAACTCTAGGTGACCAAAAATAAGGAGGGAAAGACAGGCAATTCCCAATGAAAATTGTGAGTATCGGCCAGGCGCGGTGGCTCACGCTTGTAATCTCAGCACTTTGGGAGGCCGAGGCGGGCGGATCACGAGGTCAGGAGATCGAGACCACGGTGAAACCCCGTCTCTACTAAAAATACAAAAAATTAGCCGGGCGTGGTGGCGGGCGCCTGTAGTCCCAGCTACTCGGAGAGGCTGAGGCAAGAGAATGGCGTGAACCCGGGAGGCGGAGCTTGCAGTGAGCCGAGATCGCGCCACTGCACTCCAGCCTGGGTGACAGAGCGAGACTCCGTCTCAAAAAAAAAAAAAAAAGAAAATTGTGAGTATCTAAGGGTAGCTTATCATAATTCTTTAAGCTGTTTATTTAAGTATTTTTGTATGTATAAGTTTTCTAAATTGAATTAATCTAAACAAAACATTTAAAAAGGACAATGTGATTTCTAGCTCCGTAAAGGTCATCAAAAAGTATGGTAATTATTAGGTTTAATCTTTCTTTTTTATTAGAAATTGGTAAATTCCTATCCCACATTAGGGTCTAACGCATAAAAAATATATAAAGGAAGCTTCTTAACATGTCTTAAAAATAGAACTTTAAAATATGAAAATAAACCAGTTTAAGTACAAAAGCAATGTCCTAACTTTTAAAACTCTGTTTTGAAAGTTATAATGTACTGTTAAGTACAATTCTAAATTTTAATACATAGCCTTTCTAAAACAGAATATAACATTTAAATTTACCATTCGGAAGTCAAACTTCCTATGTAAATAATTATAGTAATTTAAATAACAAGCATGATTTATTAATTAGGAAAATTCTGACATATGTCCAAATGTTTTAAATAATATTATGCATCAAGTAATATTTATTAGTTTACTGATTTATAACCAAAATGTTTTGGATAAAACATTTTAAATCAAATGCCTAATCAACATTTAACAAGGTTTAATGTTATTTCTGCTCTGTGGATATTTCTAATGGTGTCACTTATCTTCACTCACTAAACTCCAATCTCATGGATCGTTCATGCTAAGCCCTCAACTCTTGCTTAATCCATTGATAATATACTCTTATTATGATACATGGAGGCACAATTAGTTTGTTCATTTATTTGTATTTTAAAAATTATCTTCTCAGCAGAAGGTAAGTTCCCTGAACTTATGATCAATAGTGTCCCATTCTCTGGTATTACTTCACCACCTCTATAGTAGGTCACAAAATTCTAGCTATGCTTTTTTTTTTTTTTTTTTTTGAGACAGAGTCTCGCTCTGTCACCCAGGCTGGAGTGCAGTGGTGCGATCTCGGCTCACTGCAAGCTCCGCCTCCCGGGTTCACGCCATTCTCCTGCCTCAGCCACCGGAGTAGCTGGGACTACAGGCGCCCGCCACCACGCCCGGCCAATTTTTTGTATTTTTAGTAGAGATGGGGTTTCACCATCTTAGCCAGGATGGTCTCGATCTCCTGACCTCATGATCCGCCCGCCTCGGCCTCCCAAAGTGCTGGGATTACAAGCGTGAGCCACCGTGCCTGGCCAAAATTCTAGCTATGCTTTATTGAACACTTTCTATGGTTTAGACACTCTTATAAGCTTTGTATGTTTTCATCTTTTTTTCATTTTTATAGCATCCATAGGAAATGAATAAAAGGATTATCATCATTTTAAAAAAGCAGAAAAGTGAGAAAGGTTGTCATTTATCTGGTGTTTCATAACCAGTAAGTAGCAAAGCCAGGATTTGTTCTCAGAGAGTTTAGTGTTAAATATCAATTGCAATACTGAATATAATATACACTAGATTTGTAGTATAATTACTATATGGAGATGTCAACAAATATAAGATCATGTGCCAGCAAAGGTTAAATATATTAATTTTACAAACTCTAGTATTTAACATAGATGTGTTTTATTTCATAATTTAAAAATAATTAAATAGCATTTTATCATGTGTTTGATAATGAATTTTAAAAATTAAATCAGTAAATACTGGAAACCCTTCTGCTTGAATTATTTTGGAGAAAATTCTCATCACAGGACTATGAAGAATATGTCACAGAGATTAAGCATGTTATTCTAGCTGACACATTTTGATGTGCTTTCAGAGTAAAACAAATTTAAACCTAGCGTGCATTCACTGTGGTTTGGCTCTAGGTAGAGTGGGATCTGTTTTACTGCCTGAACTTACATTGAATATTGATTGAAACAAATATATGTGATTACATGTGAAAGCTTATTTGAAAAAAATAAGTGAGATATTTTTTCCTTTTCACTCTCCGCAGAAGAGAACAGGTTTTAGATGGAGATCTCTATTGGATGGAGATCTCTATTCCAGAAAAGGTGTCAAGTAAACAACTGGCTTCATAAGATTGAACTTGACTGAAGAGATCCAAGTTGCAAAAAGGACTCACTTGAATATAGATAGGATTTAAATCCAAAAGGCTGGTTAACAAATTATATACAGGATAATACAGACCTTTGAACCATACCTTGGAAGTTACTTAGCAGCTAGGAAGAGGAAATGTAGGTGGAGGAGGATGTAGAATCATGAGAGTGCTTTTAAAAAATTAAATATAGATAGGAAATTCTCAATTGTTTTGAGTGTCAAAATACAATGTAAAAATGGTGATTATAAAATTATATAATATAATTTTTATTCTAAAGGAGCTTAGAGCCTACTAACAAAGAGAGGACACACATAGAATGATAAAAAACAATTACCAGGTAGCAATAATAACTTTCAAAAAAACAATCTGAAAAGCATAATTTTCTGGTAATTGTATTCAATAATACATTTTACATTTAGTCTTATTTATGTTTTTACATTTAGTCTTGAGTTCATATTGTATTTGGCTCTGATGACTGGCATTTTTTAAACAACCAATTTCAATACTCAGGTTTTTTTTGTAGAAACCATTGTAGCTCACTGTGTTAAACAAGATTTGTTACCTTTCAAAAAAAAGATCTTCTAATATTGATAACAGGACAACTTTTTATAAAGGCTTTTACTTTATCAAGAGAGAAGAGCTCACTGTCTTCAAGTAGTTAATAGCACACATAAATTATTATTCCTTCAGTCATAAAGCGTTAGGATTCTATGGTGGTAGATACATGAGTATTCTACACAGAAAATATACTTGTGGGTGACTTCCTTTGAGAAGAAAAAAGAAAATACACTGAGGGTTGGTGAAATGGGTAAAGAAGCATAAAGCACTTTGAAGGCAGCCAAGAACAGCAAACAGCAACACTTTTGCCCACTCTTTAGAGTTCAAGCTGCATTTAACAGTTTGATTTTTTTTCTTTCTTTCTTTGAGATAAAGTCTTGCTCTGTCGCCCAGGCTGGAGTTCAGTGGTGCGATCATGGCTCACTGCAGCCTTCATCTCCTCTCAAGCAATCCTCTCATGTCAGTCTCCCAAGTAGCTGGAATCACAGGTGCACCACCACACCTGGATAATTTTTTGTTGTTCTTGTTAGAAGAGGGCCTAGGCAGGTTCTTGAATTCCTGGGCTCAGGTGATCCTTCTGCCTTGGCCACCCAAAATGCTGAGATTACAGGTGTAAGCCAGTTTTGTGATGTTTTACATGAGAAAATGCAACACTGATATTTAATAGATGTGTTCTTAAAAACAGAAGATATATATGCCCACATACATATATGTATTTGTGTATATATGTTCAAAAAATCCTCACTTAACATCATCAATAGGTTCTTGGAAACTGCAACTATAAGCAAAACGACAGAGAAGGCCCTCAAATAACATTGTTTAGTTCAATGTTGTTTTGCTATAATGTTTATGACAAAAAATGGTTTTAGCATACATTATTTTTCTTAAAGTTGTAGTTTCCAAGAACCTATCAACAAGGTTAAGTGAGAACTTCTATTATATTTGTGTATTTTTGTGTGTATATATGTGTGTGCTATCCTAATATACAAATTACCAATATCCTATATACCAATTTATGGGATCCATATATCATATATTGAAGAAGGATTAATTTGGTTTCTTCACAATAAATTAACAGTATTAATTTTAACTCTGAAAAAAGTGCCAGTATAATTTTAGGGGTTGTGTCTATATTAGTAAGTATGATGGGTGTTAGTAAGTATAGCAGTATAAAAAAAAACTGAACTTAGTAATATTATCCAAGCATTAAAAGCATTAAAATATTTTTGAGATGGCCATTTTATAGTTGTTAATAGGTATCAACTGGGAGTACTGAGGTAAAGGGGCCCAGACCACAGTATTTTTTTATTCAATAAGCTCAATTTGTACAAAGGTTGTAGGATTTTGAAGTTTTATTTCCTTTTAATAGAATATGTGCAAACTGATTCAAATGACAATTCCTTGAATCTTTTTTTCTCTCATCTGCTTATGGGAAGTAATTTTCTCCACCAAAATGACTGGGGGGATATATACCTAATTCTTTTTTTTTTTTTTTTGCAAGTCCGCCTCCGGTTCAGCCTTCTCCTGTCTCAGCCTCTCCGTAGTGGGATACAGGGCCCGCCACCAGTCGGTAATTTTTGACGGGGTTTCACTGTGGTCTCGATCTCCTGACCTCGTGATCCGCCCGCCTCGGCCTCCCAAAGTGCTGGGATTACAAGCGTGAGCCACCACGCCCGGCCTATACCTGACTAATTCTTGTACAAACCACATATCCAAAGAACTTTATAACCTCACTTCATGCTCATATATTGTGGTGTGATGTCATGGATGAGGGAGGAGTCATAGTAAGTTTGACTTGTATTCCTTTTGCATTTGTTTCTCATCATCCTATATTAGGCAACAATATCCTTTTTGCTTTTCACAAGATGAAAGCATTTTCTCTACTCCAACCTCCAATTTTTTTTACCAGGTCATTAGTATTAAGTTTGACTCTTATGTCTTGTGGCCTCTTCTCAGTAAGCACACATTGACAAATATTTGCATTAGTGCAGAGCTAGAAGAGAGATCTAGGAGCTGGTGGTATGTCTGCCTATGATGTTACTGTTTTTTTTTTGTTTGTTTTTGTTTTGGTTTTTTTTTGTGAGATGGAGCATCACAAAAGGCCCATTATTGTGAACCAACTAGTCTGCTGCAGTACAGTTCTGACACTAACTACCTGCAGTTAGCATAGACCTCACAAGCTAAAGAGCACAGTCCCCAACATAACTGCCCTCACTTGAAATGTTAGGTGCATTTTGAGGTTCCCCAGGCCACCTGCACTTATTACCAATGGGCCATGAATTCTGTGTTTCCCACATTTTCTTGCAATTTCATAATTTGCTAGGAAGACTCACAGAACACAGAAAAGTATGATTACAGTTTTATTATAAAGGATACAAAACAGGACCAGCCAAATGAAGAGACACACAAGGTGAAGGTTAAGTCTGGGAGGGCTTTATATGCAGAGCTCCCATGCCTTCTTCTGTGTAGCAGCCTCGTTGTCTGGGATATCACCTGAGGTTCTTTTTCTCATGGTCATGGAAATCAAAGATGTGAACGCAAAGGGCGAGGTTACAGCAGAAGTTCAATAGGTGAATGGAAAAGAATAGCTAGCTTTCTGTCACAGAGAGAGGTCCCGAATGGGTTGCCATGCTGCAGTAAAATGTAAGGGTTTATATAAATGAGCTAGTGGGGAGGGGGTATCTTATCTACATAGGGTGCAAAAACCTGGTTAGGACCAGGTGTGCCATCAGCATAGAGCAGAGTCTCTGTTTCTGGCACCCTCGACCTCACTCTTTTATCGTGCAGGTGGGCTCTTAGCTTGGGCTACTCCATGCTGCTTATGCTTCCACCGTGCATGTGCTAAAAAGGGGAGGGGGAGTTTCTATGCCTGGTCCCAGGTACCTCCGTGCAGCTGCAGGCATGCCTTCATCACCCTGCAAGCTTTCAGCGTCCCTATTTTAGTGTGCCCAAAAAAGGGAAAATAATGTGCTCATTAAGACCCAGTGTTTTTATTGGGACCCATCATATATATGTGAAGTTTTGTGATTACCTAGTAAACTCTCCCTTTGTGCTGGAGTTGCCTATGTTTTACAGCCCGATCTTCCAGGCTGTTCTTTGTTAGAAGTGATTTCTTTGAACTGCGTGTGGTTAGAAAGAAAGTAATTTCTGAGCTGCTTCTTGTTAGAAGGAAAGTTTTTGCCAGGGACTCTTTCATCCTAACTATCTGCCTACATAATTTCTTTCTATCTCCTGTATCACTTGTGGAATTAGGAGGCATCACTGTCATTTTGACTTTGTTTACCAGCCAGGAAGTTCCACTGAGCTTCCATATCCAGAATTTTTAATGGGCTTTTGCTATGTAGGTATGTTTGATTTAATCATTGGCTACAAGGCTGAACTCAGTGTCCTACCTGTCTACTTTCCCTGGAGGTGGGGCTGGCTCAAAGCCCTAATTCTCTAATCACAGGGTTGGTCTTTCTGATGACCAGCCCCCATTATGAGGTATCTGTTTAGCATACACTCAGGTGTGAGCCAACAGACTAATAAATAACAAATTATAATTTATGTAATTAATCCTCTATCGATGAACATTTCACTTGCTTCTGATCTTCTGCTAGGTATTAACAGTGCCACAATAAACATTCTTCTACATTCAAAAAAAAATAACAAAGACATTCCTATTGTCAGGGTGTAGGTACAAGAATTTAGTTTTCCTCTCAGGCATCAGGGACAAAGGCCAAATTTTCTCTCTCTCTCTCTCTCTCTCTCTCTCTCTCTTTCTTTCTGTGTGTGTGTGTGTGTGTGTGTGTGTGTGTGTGTGGTGAGAACACTTAAGATCTATTCTGTTAACAAATTTCAACTATACAATCCATTATTGCTAAGTATAGTTACCATGCTGTACATTAGGTCTCCAGCACTTATTCATCTTACAACTGAAAGTTTGTTCCCTTTGACCATTTATTCTTTGAATACATTTATTCATTTATTTGTATCTTTTATTCTATGAATAAAAATATTTTATGTAATAGGAATTTAACCTAAAATAATAAGATAAGAAAGATTGAAAAAGGCTTGAGGAAACATGGAGCTGAATAGGAAAAACAAATAGTTTCTACATGCTCTAGGAAGATTCATAGTTTAAAATGTATTGTCATAATTACTGTGTACACATTTCATGCCACCCTGCCTAACAAAGATGAATCATTTTCAATCGCAACACAGTCTAGGCATCCCTCCTCATTGGTTGGAATAAGAAAGTTGGCAGGTGAGATGAAATGCCTTCCCCAATAATGTAACAAGAATTTATAAAATTTTGCTTTTGATCATTGGAAAAATGGATTCATGTTTTAGGCTATGAAATAACTCATGTTTTCACTTATATTATATATCTGTAAATTATTTTTCTGTCATTAAAAGAGCATTCATATGCTATTATCCACAAGAAAAAATAATAAAAACTGTAATCTACATATGCTTGCATTTGCAAACATTGCAGTGCATTGCTCCCTCTAGCAATTATATATATGTTTGTGTGTATATATGTGTGTGTGTGTGTGTGTGTGTATGTGTATGCCTTTATCATCCATGTAAATGTAACATATGAATTTTTTAAAAATTCTTAGGGCACAATCACTACATTATATCAGGCTTATGTTGTAGAACATGCATTTTTGATGTTGCCAATTATTTAACAAAGCTGTCTATAATGTGCACTTTTAATGCTGGATAAAAAGTCAATGGAAGTTTTCAGATACATTACTGAGAAATCAAACCAGGAAAAAATGCTGTTGTTTATCGTTGACTTTGTGAATTTCTTCTTTACATTAACCTAAACTCATACTAAAATGTTTTTGCGTAACATATAGATAAATGATAGACATTTTCTATATTAAAATCTGAAGTCCTCTTGAGGTTTTAATCCATTTTCAGCAGAAAGAGATATTTTAGACATTATTTTTTAAAGTCAGATGGCACAGTAATTTTCAAGGGGGAAGCCAGAGTAACACATCACAAGTAGAGCCACTTAACCTGACCCCAAGGTGAGAAATAAACATTCTTTGGAAGGTACTCATTTTGCAGAAGTAGAATATAATGAGATAAACATGAACTAGAATTTTAGTTTCATAGAAAGTTTTACTACATATGCAACACTAGAATGTGTTTTTTAAAACATTATGGATCCAGAATTTTAGAATGTAAAGAAAATACCTGGCATGCTTTTGCAAACCATAGTTTGTGTTGCCTCTACCCCAGAAACATGGATTAAACAGATAAGTGATGAAGTCTAAAATCTGCATTTTTTAAAAATAACATCCAGAATGACTATGATACAGTTAGACTAAGACATGCTTTAATAACCTATAAAAGATTTCTAAATTTTCTGTACAAGAAATATGGTACAGATCTTTACTGATGTGAAAAGTAAGGATTTCTATCAAAATATATTTGAGAAATAAATGAGCATTTAAAAATATATTTAAAAAGTTGTTTATGTTCATAAACCATACTCCCTTTAACTGTAACTTACCATTGCCAGGAAACACATACCTAAGCTTGGTGTATTTTTGAGAAAATACACAGCTTTGCTGAATGAAATATAAGTAAAAAATGTTAGTAAATGACCTCACGTGTATCCTTGCCTATTTAATTCTGTTAAGTATTAGATATATTTAAAAATGAAGATGCGCTTTGATGGGTCTATATAGTCTATCATTTCCAACATTTTCAACAATTTTGCATGATCAAGCTCTATATTTGTTGCTGCTTTCTTGTTTGTTTACAGAATCGACAACAACAGAGAAAGTTTCAGAGCATGTATATGTACTCTTGGTAGGTCACACTTGATAGCTAGTCTCTTATAAAAAGAAGAAACAGAAGCTGTCCTCTTGAAAGATAAATAATGACAGCATTTCTTAAAATCACCTTGTAGTAGTAGAAGGAAGTCAGAGTCTGTAAAATGAATGTATTCAGGTTTCAAACCTAGGAGAAACATACATTGTCAAGTAGTACCTTTGGGAACTAGTTAGATAAAATAACATATGAGTATATACCAACAGATAAAAACATATCAACAGTGGAATTCTCTAGTGAGATTAAGAAATAGAACAGTTCCAGTTTATTAAGTTATACTATATTTTAGAGACATGTTTAAGTGACAACAGATTTACATATTAGTCTTTGAACCAAAAGTCAGCATAAGTGCAAGCAAAATGATTCAAAATAATTTTGTGATATTTTGTACTAATTTACATTGTTTATATACTTTATGTCTTCTGGGTTACATAATTCATCTACTATCAATATTTCATGATGAAACTAGAGATAAATCACGATATCTACACAGATACAATGATAAATGAAATAAATCAATATACTCAGTAGAATAAGTAACTTGCTATTTTTAAGGCAAAAAAATGTAGCTGGGAAGAAATATGTGCTGTTATTTCTTGCTTAGAATTATTTAAATCAACTAATTGGTAGTAAACTTGGCCTTTTCTACTTTATATGTGTACATATATTCATATTTAAGTTTGATGAATGTTATTGGCCCTTGGAAAAATGGAAATGGATTTATTATTGCTTTAGTATTGGTCATGTTTTTGTAAGTTTAGGCCCTCAATTGATAATTTTTTTTTCCCAAAGAAAAATAAATGAGCATTCCTTCCAATGTAGAGAGAATATGAGAATATCCACAATATTTTTAATAGTAAAAAAGTACTTCTCAATAACTTTTTTTTTTTTTTTTTTTTTGAGACAGTCTTGCACTATCATCACCCAGGCTGGAGTGCAGTGGTGTGATCTCAGCTCACTGCAAGCTCTGCCTCCCGGGTTCACGCCATTCTTCTCCTTCAGCCTCCCGAGTAGCTGGGACTACACGCACCCACCACCATGCCTGGCAAATTTTTTGTATTTTTAGTAGAGATAGGGTTTCATCGTGTTAGCCAGGATGGTCTCAATCTCCTGACCTCATGATCCACCAGCCTCGGCCTCCCAAAGTGCTGGGATTACAGGCATTAGCCACCATGCCTGCCCCAGTAATTCTTAGAATAAGGAGTTCATTTTTTGTAAGGGAGCTCATTTTATTGTTGAATAGATCTAGCGTGGGAAAAATATATTTGATATCTTCAATGAATTTATTTTTATTATTTTTATGTATTTATTTTTGTTGTGATTTCTGGAGTAAAAAATATGTGATGTTTTCTCCACCATTCATAACTAGCCCTTCAAGGATGTGAAAATGGCGTTTCTATTGTTTTCCTCTCACAGTACAATCTTCTAGTTAGAAGTATAGCCCCTGATGATAGACCCCACTATAGCATTTTAAACTAGGATCCTTAATTTGATAGCTAATTGACCTTTAATGGGTTACTTTATAACTCTAAACGTGTTTTCTATTTTTAAAATGAGAATAGATTAAAACATTTTACATCCTAGGAAATTTGTATGTATAAAATGACACACACACACACACACACACACACACACAACTAAAACTAAAACTAAAATAACCTTGGTAGGGAATATAAACAACTAATATTAGCTTCTATGATCACAATTTAAGTGAGTTCACATTTCTCTCAACAATAATTATAAGAAATATTTTACATACCTTGTTAAAATAAAAATACAATGTCTCTAACATCTACTTCCATTTTCTCCTTTCTGTCTTTATTCATCTATCAAATTCACTTGATTTTTCTGGCACCATATTGATGGCAGTGACAGCCCATCTGAAGTGGCCTCTTTCATGATGCTGGTTGCAACTGGGGAAGTGTAGACAGGATTTCATGTTCCATGGATCCAGCTGGAGCCAGGATCAGGTGGGAACCCCAACCCCTTTCAAATTGTAGGTTTGGGAGCCCTCCCCTCTTGGGTGCAGCTGCAGCCACTAAGTCTCGGCTGCAGACATGGGCATCTCTGCACTCTTGGAGGCCCAGGTAGCCCCCCAGCTCCCTCAGGCTCAGAATGCCTGCATCCACCGCCTGGTCTCTCCCTGCTCCCAGTGCCCACTCTGATTTTTAAGCAAAGTTGAGACTTAGCCCATGCACTGTACGACCTGGCTAGGTGTGTGTGCCCTCGGGGCAGCGCCTACATGCCAGCTCCCTGCTGCCGCGTTCCCCTCTGGACTTTGGGCACCAATAAGCATGGGAGGGAGGCTGAGGGGGACTAAGGGTGGCTCTCCACCAGCCTGCAGGCACCCTTCAGCATGAACAGCCTGAGTGCTGTGGACACCGTGGATAGCAAGTTAATGGTGGCAGGAGGCAGACAGGCTCCTGGGTGGAAAGGAGCAGGTACCCCATGAAACTCTACCTTCAAGCCAGGGACTGCTTGAAGCCTGGGGGCTGGGCTGCCATATCCATGGACCAGAGTGAGAACATATGGTGCTTTCTTCAGGCCTACCCATTGCCAGCCATGGACCAATCAGCATGCACTTCTTCCTCTCTGAAGCCCATGAAAATCCCGGACTCTGGTTGGGCGGGCGCAGTGGCTCACTCCTGTAATCCCAGCACTTTGGGAGGCTGAGGCCAGCGGATCACGAGGTCAGGAGATCGAGACCATCCTGGCTAACACGGTGAAACCCCGTCTCTACTAAAAATGAAAAAAAAATAAAAATAAAAAAATAAAAAATTAACTGGGCGTGGTTGCAGGCGCCTGTAGTCCCAGCTACTCCGGAGGCTGAGGCAGAAGAATGACGTGAACTCGGGAGGTGGAGCTTGCAGTGAGCGGAGATTGTGCCACTGCACTCCAGCCTGGGCCACAGAGCGAGACTCCGTCTCAAAAAAAAAAAAAAAAAAAAAAAAAAAAAAAAAAAAAAATCCCGACTCATCCAGACTCTGGCAGATGATGGGACAACCTGCCTGCAGAGAGGAGCTACCCACTGTGGGTCTCCTCTGAGCTGTTCTGTCGCTCAATAAAGCACACCTTTGCCGTGCACACCTCCCTCTTGACCACATTCCTCATTCAATCTGGACACGGGACAAAAATTCAAGACCTGCCAAATGGCAGGGCTGAAAGAACTGTAACACAAACAGGGCTGAAAACACACTCCTTGCTTGCCACATTATGGGCAACAACAAGGAGAGAAGAAAGAATGAGAGAAGAGCTGTGGCCCTTCAAGGAGCCCAGACCTAGGAGCTCCCTGAGTCAGGGCTGTGACACTCTCTTTGGGGCTCTGTGGTTCCCGGTGTCTCCAAGCTTCCAGGCACCACTGCATGTCCCAGTGCCAGCCATGAAAGCAGCTTGCAGTACACCTGGTCCAGCTGCAGCCTCACAGGGAGCCATCACCCATGCCAGTGCCTGGAACTGCCCACCCGACTGAAGCCAGCATGCCTGGTCATGTGCGGTGACCAGATCCAGTGATTGCTCACAGATACACCCCTCACAGCTCTGCTCTTGGTTTGTCCTTGGTGGGCATGGGATCCAGGCCGGTACTGTGAGCTGAGTGCAGCCTGCCAGGCCAAGGGCGGGATGAGAGTACAGGAGGCCCCAGCAAAACTCAGGCAAAGGCGCCACTGGCCTCAGAGGTTTACAGCCAGAAAAGCAACACCTCAAGTACCCTGTGACAATATAAAAAAATAAAATGAATTGTCAATACTTATCTTTAGTTGTCAATGCTTGTCATAACAATACATTTTGTTCTGAACTGTGACTTGATTTCACAAAATATTTCCAAATAATGTCTATTAATGTGTTTTCAAACATTGCTGGGACTTAGCATCAAACTTACCAGTGTCCCGAACTTGTCTTACTTAACTACTTCATAAAATTAAAACAAATGTACATAACTCCCAGCTTCTAACAGTCTTACATATCTGAAGTACATAACAATTAATGTTACTCATAAACTCAGATGAATCAGAGAATATTTTGCAGTACCAAAGAACAAATACATAGAAATACTATTATATTTACCTATTAATAGTATAATATTATGGGAGACAAATTTTTATAACTAATTACAATTTCATGAGACAAGTTCAGTGAAATTCCACTTTTAAAAAGTGAAAATTTCAAAATCAAATGTTAGTTAAAAACCTATAATTTTTAAATAATCTCAAAACATCAACAGTCATTTATACTTGTGACTAATTACCTTAAAATTTGGTTTCGCTATTCTTTTTTTGATTATATTATTTTCTCCAGAATTATCCAGAGACGAAGATTATCCACCTCCCCTCCATTACCATTTTATAGTCAAGGTCTGATTGTAATATTATGCAAAATAGAACTCACCAAAATAGCTGAAATAAAGAGAGGGCACTAAATAATATGTCCCAAATCACTCCAGATGTGGGAAACTTCCTTTGAAATGCCAAATGCATGATTTTGAATGCCCTATTAATATATATTTTAGTGGGTTAATGAGTTATAATATAAATTGTGAATTGTTGGGTGTGTTCTTCAACTTCAGTTCTAATTACAATGTAGTCAACTCTTGATTATCCATTGTAAAGAAGACGTGAAATGTAGAGATAAACAAAATCTACAGATTTTTCTCACACTTCTAAAAACCATTAGTTTTTATTGTTTTTGCACGCAACCTTTATTTGCCCTCCACATTCTCTTGCCTTCTAAGCATCCTTAATTAAGTAACAAACTGAAATTGGACAGGCATATGTTAGTATACGTCTGATATTTGATAAAGAATAGCTAAATTTACAAGGTGTTATCTGAAATTTCTATGTCCCTGTAAAGGCATGGAGATTATAAATAATAAATGAGATTGTTCCAATTATGATCCCATTGTTCATTCATTGTTATGTATAATAATATGGACTTATGTATTCATACAAATAATCATGACTATTCACCATACATGCATTATATAGGTAGATTTGTCCCCTTTACACAGTATTAGAAATTTGGGTATATCTGGATCTGTACTCCTCAAATATTTTTCTTTTTGTTGTTTAAGTCAGTTGACTATCTGGAGTAAAATACCCCAAGTCCAATTATAGGATAAACCCTAAAGTAAGGCTAATAGGTTTAAAGAAAATAACATAACTCTAAACATGTCTACATTCTTTTTTCTTTTGGAACTAACCAGCCACTGGGAGTGAGGCTAATATTTTAATACAAACATTTTTCAAGGCTTAATTTCAAAGATTTGTCTAGCTCTTGTAATAGTCGAGAGATCAGGCAGGCATTAAGAGGTCAACATTCATTATTTTGCTGGAACCTGTTTGTATGGGTTTCTGAGAGCTGATTACTATTATTTCAGGAATTTTGCCAGCAGGTTGTTTAACATTGGTGGCTTAAAATAGACAGTGATAGGAATATTTACAACATCAAAATTTGCAAAGGCTAAAAATCTGAGCTTTTTGTCGTCTAATTTTTTTTTGTTGAGAGTCCATTACCAATGCACACACCTGTCAGCATTAGGCTAATTTCTTAATTTTATATGGCTAATGGGGGAAAATTTAAAAGTGTTGACCTTGTGGGTGAGGAGAAGGAAAATAATTAATATTATTCTACACTATAATAGGAAGAATCAGGTTCTTTGTAGAACCAGACTTGTAAATTCCAAATTACACTTAAGGGATTTAGCAAATGTTATGCTTCCTGACCTTGTGTCACAGTTTAAATACCAATTCTTTGTTTCTCAGGCCTTGTACTCCTGTCTAAAAAATAAGGTCTCTGTCTTATTCTCTTTTCTCAAGACTCTGTTTCATAAGTTCCATGCAGTTAAGATCTGTGTCTGTGATGTACGTAAAGCCCATTATTATGTCTTCAGCAACAAACCCAATTCCTTGAATGTAGTAGCCATCCAAACATATTGATGAATGAATGAATCATTTGCTCAGCACTAGATGCTCTGGTTTCTAGCCTAGGTTTTGCAAGCCTCCTGGCAACTAACTCCCAAGAAATGGATTCCTAGCTCCGATACTAAGCTAGCTAAGATTTATTAAAAAAAAAAACTCATCTGATTGAAATCATCTGCCTAATACTTGAAGTTGTTCCTCTGTGGTGCTGGTGTGAACAGCATTCTGACTGTTTCCTGTGTTCAGCGTATTATTACTTATTTGCCTACAGGCCTTTTATATCTCCTTGTGTCTTTATATGCTTCTCTCTAGGAGTCTGTTTTGTTGCTATCTTCAGACACACCCTAGGCTGCTTGATTGATGACTATCCCTCCCAAAAGAAGAAAAATTAAAAAGAAAATAAAACCAAAATACGAATAACAACCATAAAGCATTTCTATTTTGTTCAAGTAAATAATGCAAGAAAATCACAATGTTACTATGTACACCTTAAGAAGAAAATGCAGACTTTCTTCTAGTAATACTGTAAGTCTATTTTTCATTGAGAAAAATGTTCAGCAGCCGAGACATGCCACTTGCCACCCCACTGAGTCTTCATTGGCTTTTCTTTGCTCCTCTGCAGGCTTTACAAGACTGAAACCAAGCTATCACCTTTGTTATTGCTACAGAATTACCTAGGTTTTTTTCTCATCCCCAGTTAAATGACACATAATTCCTCATACTGCCCATCTGACTTGATTCTGGAAACTAAGGAGTTTCTCATGAATTGTGTCACATTGAAGTAAGCATGTGAGAAGCCGTGTAAAAGATTTCAGCCTCAGTAAAAGGGAAGTAAGTGGTAAAGAAGTGATTGTAAGTGGGCAAGAAGTCAGCAAGAGGTAAAGAAGAATATCATATGTATCTGTAAGATAGAAAATATAATGTTACTAAATTTGATTGGCTGGGAACAGTGGCTCACACCTGTAACCTCAGCATTTTGGGAGGTCAAGGTAAGAGGATCATTTGAGCCTGGGTTTTTGAGACGAGCCTGGGCAATATAGCAAGACTTTCTGACTACAAGAAAGAAAAGAAATTAGCCAGGCATCATGGTGCACACCTGTGGTCCAAGCTACTTGGGAGACTGAGGTGGGAAAGAGAGCTTGAGGCCAGGAGATTGATTGAGGCTGCAGTGAGCCAAGATCAGGGCACTGCATTCCAGCCTGGGCAACAGAGCAAGACCATGTCTTAAACAAACAAACAAATATATATATATATTACATTGTATTCTTGTTCTTCAAGAAATACGTTCTTCTACAGTGTATAATATACAAAAAATCTAATCTAAATATATATTTACTTATTTATATTTAAAAATGTACACCTCATATTTTTATAAAATTAAACATATTTCTATATAAATAAATTTGATTATAAAGATGTAAAAAACATTACAAGAATATTTGCCATGCCCATTTTAAAAAGACCATTTAAAGCTGCCACAATGTAAGAAAAAAAAAAGAACTATTTGAAAGAACTCGTAAATAAATAAATACGAACTACCAGTCTTGCCAAGAAGTACTGGAGAGCATATGCTGACTCTATACCATGTCTTAACATAGAGCACGATGGCACTCTGCTCCCATGTTGAAAAATATCTCAGAGCATCAAAGGAAAAATCTGTAGAGATTTGGACAAACCAATCACAGCTGTGCCAACATATGGCAAGCTGATTAACGTGTGTGTCATTAGTAATAATGAACCATAAGAAAACGTTATGCACATAAACTGTTTATTTTTAAAATGTAAGTCTTTCTTTCCAACTTCATTTTTTAATTTTTTGATCAAAAGATAAGTAAAAATGTAAGAGCCTTAAATTTCAAAAAATTCCAATGAAGTTTATAATTTAATGATTAGGATATTCAAATAAGCATATTCTGAATCATGACATCAGAAGACTCTCTTCCTTTAATGGGCCTTTGTGTCCTTCAGGAATGACCTCTCATGGAGGCCTCTAGTATTTGGCATTTGTAAAATTTGCCCCAGAAATGTAAAGTATAATGTTTCTCTTTTTTGATGCCAATATGGGTAATGCCTGAGATTACTTTATTTTTTTTCTCAGCAGTAGAGATCTGAGCTCTTTGGTATTGAGACAGATCCATTCAACAGCAAAGAGGAAGACCTGCCTTGAGGAACTAATGCATGCATTCTCAAGGGAGGAAGTATTGCCCCAGGGGAGCATAACTAGTTCTTGGAATAAAAACAAATCTTATTTATTACAATGGCTGTGGTTTTCCAAAGAACCACCCTAAATAAACATATATGTGGTATATCTGTGATAGTAAAACTTCGTGGAAGTTGGGGGAGTGATTAGGAAGAAAAAACGTTTAACAAGGCTCCTTAATGGGCGATAATATGAAAAAAATAAGGTTTATTAACTCTGGGTTAAGGTATCCCTGGTTCCAGATGGGAGTTGTCAATCCATGTGACTAGAACCAGTTCTCAGAACCTAAATGAAGAACAAGAATACAGTTGCACAGCTGGGAGAGCAGATGAATGTGTAGCAGTTATTTATTTGAAGTTAATGGTGTGGTAGACATTTAGAAAGTAAAATGCACAAATCAAGAATCTCATGAAATGAGGGAGTACAGTTGCCATGTAAAATATAGCACACTTAGTTAAATTTGAATTTCAGATAAACAATAAATAATTTGGGACATATTTATACTAAAACATTATTCATTATCTTAAATTCAAATTTAACTCTGCTCTGTATTTTTATTTTAGAATTCTCTTAACTCTTTTCTGCCAAAATGCCAGTTTTCCATAGGATAAAGATGAAAATAAATCAATGATCCTAAAACCTTGTGTTCTATCTAAATGTTCATGGTTTTTCAGAAGGCTCTATTTATTCCCAAAGTTAATATATAAGTTAAGTTACTTTTCTAAATTCAAAAAGTCTAAGCTGCTAATCTACTTCATTTTCCCCCACAATCTTCTCTCTACCTCACCATCCCTGTTACCTTGGATCAGTCTGTCTCTACTGCTATAGAAACCACTTAGAAATAAAAATACATATGTACATACAAAAGTACATATAGCTACATGCACTTAAATATTTATAATCACACCACAAGGAACTCTTAGTAATCCTCTCTGTTAAGCAAGAGGACAGAGAGACATTCCATTTACTCCTCATCTACTGAAACATTGTTACAAATTTGCATTTGGTTGAAAGGTAGACAGACAGGTAGATAAACAGCAGAAAGAAAGTAATAGCTAGGTCTTGTCTCTGATCCATTGATAAATACATAATACATTGTTAATCAGTTGACAATTTTCCTTCATTCTAATACCTCCATGAGTTGTGAATTTCTTATCATTAGAAGATCATGTATTTTCATAGGCCTGGGTTGTTCTCAGACTTTGAGAACTGCTGTTTTGCCATTTTCTTCATTTTATCCTGATCTATTTCTCCATGTCATTAATTATTACTAATATTGAGTTATAATCAGCTCTTACTACCTATAGTCTGAGAACTTACGTGACTGTTAGGAATAATAACATTTTCCTAAAACATGCAATTTAATGTGAAAATAAAATCACTGAGTGGGAGTTCAGTCTGAATCAGACTTATAGTTCTAAACAGATGTACTCATGAATCAGGAGAAAATTGGTTATGCTGATATTGTGAGCAATGTGCAGCATGTAGTCAAAAAATCTAAACAACCTATATTTTAGAAATTATATACACAAATTTAATGTAAGTAGGACCTATTAAATGTTAAAATTCTTTGCTCAACTAAACTGTAGTCAGGCTTCTTTTGAACCTGCCCCTAGACTCATCTGTGCACTACCTTGTAAAATCCCGTTTCAGCAAATAACACTGCCAGGGCAGTTTAGGGAATCTCCCCCTCCCTCAATAACAGATCACTCTCAATATCTGACCAGGATTTTTCATACCCTATGCTTGATACCTGATCACGCTGGCCTGCCTTCAGCAGGAATCCTGTTAGGTTGATTCAGCCAGAACTCCCCACAAAACCATGTCTTCTCATAGAAATTTTCCATCCACAGACTCCTGCTTCTTAGCTATAAGTTGCCATTGTCCCCGGTGTAGTCAGAACGGAACCCATTCTTACTCTGTGGTTTCTCTTCCCTTAATGAAATAGTCCTGAATTAAACTTGTTTTCACTACTTTAACTTCTGCCCAGCTCTGGTTTCCTTTAGCATACCATTCACTTGTACATTAAATAAATGTGAGGGAACATCCAGTGTTATGGAGCCTTTGAAAAAAACTTTTATAAAAGATAAGGGGACTAGGATCAGCAAATAAAGACAAGTCATTTATCAATTTACATCTAAAGCCTCGCTCTTAGCTTGGGGTATATAGGCCATAATAAAAGAGTATTTAGTTGCCATTTGAGAGCTGCAGTAAACCAGCTTCCAAGAATACAACTGTATTTCATATTTCTCAGGGACTTAAAACAATTAAAAATTACAAAAAAGTTATTACTTGGACTATCAGGAGCATATAGTATAAAGATGTGTTTATGTTCACAACATACCTTAAATATTTTGGCAAATGGGTATTTTTGTACATTTGCTAAATTTTCACTGAAAATTGAGTCGCAAAATTAAATTTGAAAAAATCTTATAAATTTGAATAGAAATAATTAAAATATAAATTAGAGTCTCTGTGAAAGAGTCTCTAAGTCAACCTACACAGATTCTAGAAAAGCACTAACAGAACATTTTCCAGTATGATTTGAAGAAGCTACATAACATATTGAAAAAGTCAGTATATCTTTTTGTCTAATACGAGTGGGGTGAATAGAAGGCATTTAGGGCGGGGCGCGCTGGCTCACGCCTGTAATCTCAGCACTTTGGGAGCCTGCGAGGGCAGATCACAAGGTCAGGAGATCAAGACCATCCTGGCTAACATGGTGAAACCCCGTCTCTACTAAAAATACAAAAAAATTAGTTGGGCGTGGTGGCGGGCGCCTGTAGTCCCAGCTACTCAGGAGACTGAGGCAGGATGATGGCATGAACCAGGGAGGCAGAGCTTGCAGTGAGCGGAGATCAAGCCACTGAACTCCAGCCTGGGTGACAGAGCGAGACCCCGTCTCAAAAAAAAAAAAAAAAAGGCATTTAAAAAAATAAGGATAACTAAGCTGAAAAAAATTCTGGTATTGTTTTATAGGGCCTATGAAAAAGTCAGACTTTTTCATCTAGTGATCAATTTTATTCCCTGACACCTTCAACTCCCTTCACTCCATCTCCTCTAATTTTTAATTGAGTACACATAATCCTAATAATACATATTAAATCTCCTTGGAATATAAATTGAATACTTTCATCTTTAAAACTCATGAGCTCATTTACTCTAACAATATATTTCCTTTAATAAAGACTCCAATATGTTTATTTTCTGTACCTGAATTTTCTAAACTTCTGGTCCCGTGTATTCAACAACAAAGGAACATTCCTTTTGATGGCTGCTTAACACATGAAAATGACATTTACTATAGAAATTCAGCCAAACAGACAGGATTACCAGTTTTTATAGTCATACACTTTAATAGATTCAAGACTTCTGGCATGAGGCGTCACCAAGTTAAGTGAGAGACTGAAAAAAAATTAAAGATTACAAGGAACCAAAAAAGAGCCCGCATCGCCAAGTCAATCCTAAGCCAAAAGAACAAAGCTGGAGGCATCATGCTACCTGACTTCAAACTATACTACAAGGCTACAGTAACCAAAACAGCATGGTACTGGTACCACAACAGAGACATAGATCAATGGAACAGAACAGAGCCCTCAGATATGATGCCACATTTCCGCAACTATCTGATATTTGACAAACCTGACAAAAACAAGAAATGGGGAAAGGATTCCCTATTTAATAAATGGTGCTGGGAAAACTTGCTAGCCATATGTAGAAAGCTGAAACTGGATCCCTTCCTTACACCTTATACAAAAATTAATTCAAGATGGATTAAAGACTTACATGTTAGACCTAAAACCATTAAAATCCTACAAGAAAACCTAGGCAATACCATTCAGGACATAGGCGTGGGCAAGGACTTCATGTCTAAAACACCAAAAGCAATGGCAACAAAAGCCAAAATTCACAAATGGGATCTCATTAAACTAAAGAGCTTCTGCACAGCAAAAGAAACTACCATCAGAGTGAACAGGCAACCTACAGAATGGGAGAAAATTTTTGCAACCTACTCATCTGACAAAGGGCTAATATCCAGAATCTACAATGAACTCAAACAAATTTACAAGAAAAAAACAAACAACCCCATCAAAAAGTGGGCAAAGGACATGAACAGACACTTCTCAAAAGAAGACATTTATGCAGCCAAAAAACACATGAAAAAATGCTCATCATCACTGGCCATCAGAGAAATGCAAATCAAAACCATAGTGAGATACCATCTCACACCAGTTAGAATGGCCATCATTAAAAAGTCAGGAAACAACAGGTGCTGGAGAGGATGTGGAGAAATAGGAACACTTTTACACTGTTGGTGGGACTGTAAACTAGTTCAACCATTGTGGAAGTCAGTGTGGCGATTCCTCAGGGATCTAGAACTAGAAATACCATTTGACCCAGCCATCCCATTACTGGGTATATACCCAAAGGACTATAAATCGTGCTGCTATAGAGACACATGCACTCATATGTTTATTGCGGCACTATTCACAATAGCAAAGAGTTGGAACCAACCCAAATGTCCAACAACGATAGACTGGATTAAGAAAATGTGGCACATATACACCATGGAATACTATGCAGCCATAAAAAATGATGAGTTCATGTCCTTTGTAGGGACATGGATGAAACTGGAAGCCATCATTCTCAGTAAAGTATCGCAAGGACAAAAAACCAAACACCGCATGTTCTCACTCATAGGTGGGAATTGAACAATGAGAACTCATGGACACAGGAAGGGGAACATCACACTCCGGGGACTGTTGTGGGGTGGGGGGAGCGGGGAGGGACAGCATTAGGAGATATACCTAATGCTAAATGACGAGTTAATGGGTGCAGCAAAACAACATGGCACATGGATACATATGTAACAAACCTGCACATTGTGCACATGTACCCTAAAACCTAAAGTATAATAATAATAAAAATAAAATAAAATAAAAAAATAAAAACATAAAAAAAAAGATTACAAGTCCAACAAAGTTTTTTTTTTTTTTTTTTTTTTGAGACAGAGTTTTGCTCTTGTCACCCAGGCTGGAGTGCAATGGCACGATCTTGGCTCACTGCAACCTCTGCCTCGCAGCTTCAGGCAATTCTCATGCCTCAGCCTCCCGAGTAGCTGGGATTACAGGCATCTGCCACCACACCCGGCTTATTTTTGTATTTTTAGTAGAGACCAGGTTTCACCATGTTGGCCAGGCTAGTCTCAAACTCCCGACCTTAGGCGATCTGCCCACCTTGGCCTCCCAAAGTGCTGAGATTATAGGTTGTGAGCCACCGCACCTGGCCCCAACAAAGGATTTTTATATTTCAATGTCAGGATCAATGTAAGAAATTTAAGAAGCAAGAATATGGGAACTTAAAATAATTAGGCTTTATTATGGGGCCAACAGCCTTTTTGACAATTGCCTAGAGTAACGTGAAAATGGGAACATCTTTGAGTCTGTAGATGTCATTTTGGGAAATCTATTTGAGAGTGTTATAAAGTAAAAAGATATCCCCTACCACATTTTATGAGGCCTAAAACATCTCCTAGTTAAACCACCCTCGCAAACCATGATATTTCCTACTTCAATATTTTATTTATTCCGTTCTGTCTTCCTGGATTATTTTGACACATTACTTTTCCTCAGTAACTCTGTTCATCCAGGACTAAGCTCAATGATTATTTCCTCGAGCAAGCCTCCATAAACTACAATATTTCAGATGCTCCCACATTCTTCCAAGTTATATTTTCTTCTACCTCAAGTGTATTGTGTTGACTGCCTTTTCTCATTATGATTGGCCTAAATAAGTAAACCCCTAAGGCCAGAAAGGGCCATGTTTATTCTTTTATTGCAACAGCAACAGTAAAAACCCAGGTCAATATGAAGATCACAATAAATGTTGCAATGAGCTAGGTACTGTATGTAAGAAAAGATAAGACTCTTCTAAGTCAAGACTTAGAACACTCCATCTCGAAGTAGTAAGAGTAACTCATTGTTCTAAGGGACAAAAAATACGGGAGTAAACAAACCAAATTTCGTCCCCTTGTGAGGTGAGGAGAGCAATAATGTTGGATGGTATATGATAACCATATATGGTAATATATATTATACCATATATAAAATACCATATGTCATAATGTTGGATGGTATAAGATACTGGCCAATGTGGTTGCTGTTTTGTGTAAAGTTGTATGGAAGTCTATAATGACATGGAACAGGACTTCAAATATCTTGGAAAATAGTGCTACAGGCAAAAAAACTGGCAAGTACTGAAGTACAAAATTCCTGATTTGAGAGAACTCTTGGAAGCATTTTGAATAAAAAAAATATAAATATAAAACCATTACAACTGGAGTAATCTGATCCATGTTTGAAAGGAGATAGGAGGCCAAATGGTGGCTGTGGTTGGGACTTGAGTATTTGATTAAAGACCTAGGCTTCTGTAGGGACTGTGGTTTTCATGCTAAAGAAATGCTAAATTTTGAAGAAGTTTGAACAGTTTATTGTCACTATTGGCTTATATTTTGAAAAATAACTCTAGATGCTATGTAGATGTGAAAGTCAAGCCTTCTCATATAATCAGTTGCAATCCTATGCTAATATCCATGCACCTACAGCCATGGTGATGGCCCTCGGCCAAACCTAAATGAAATGTACTAATTATTGGCTGCCATATTTACTGTTTCACAGCCTTCACTGGTGATACCTCCAAGTACTAGAAAATCCGAGGTATCTAGGATCTAGCACAGTAGCCGTATGAAAAATGTCCAGACTGTTGAAAGAAAACCAAACAAACAGAAACAATAATAACAACAACAAAAAAATAAAAACCCTATCTAAAGGTCAGCATCTTCAAAGATCAAAGGGAGATAGCCCACAAAAATGAAAATCAAATAAAAAATGCTGCAAACTCAAAAAGCCAGACAGCCTCCTTTCTTACAAATGACCTCAACACCTTTCCAGCAAATGTTCAGAACTTTGCTGAAGTTGATATGGCTGAAATGACAGAAGTGGCTTGAGAATGTAGATAAAAATGAACTTTGTTGAGCTAAAGGGGCATATTGTAACCTGATGCAAAGAAGCTAAGAATCATGGTAAAACAATGCAGGAGCTTACAGCCAAAAATAGCTAATATAGAGAGAAACATAACTGACCTGATAGAGCTGAAAAACATAGTACAAAAACTTCACAATGCAATCACAAGTATTAATAGCAGAATAGGCCAAGTGAAGGAAAGAATCTGACTATCTTTCTGAAATAAGACAGGCAGACAAGAATAGAGAAAAAAAGAATGAAAAGGAATGAACAAAACCTTTGAGAAATGTGGGATTATGTAAAGAGACTGAATGTACAACTGATTGGGGTACCTGAAAGAGACAGGGAGAATGGAACCAATTTGGAAAACGTATTTCAAGATATCATCCAAGAGAGCTTCCCCAACCTAGCACGACAAGCCAACATTCAAATCTGGGAAATCCAGAGAACTGCAGTAAGATACTCCATGAGAAGATCATCTCCAAAACACACAGTCTTCAGATTCTCCAAGGTCAAAATGAAAGAAAAAATATAAGGGCAGCCAGAGAGAAAGCCCAGGTCACCTACAAAGGGAAGCACATCATACTAACAGTCGACTTCTCAGTAGAGACCCTACACAAGAAGGGACTGAGAGCCAATATTCAACATTCTTAAAGAAAATAATTTCCAACCCAGAATTTTGTATCTGGCCAAACTAAGCTTCATAAGCGAAGGAGAAATAAGATCTTTTTCAGATAAGCAAATGCTGAGGGAATTCATTATCACCAGTACACAGACCAGTGACACTATGAAGCAGCCACATAATCAGGTCTGCCAAATAACCAGCTAGCATCATAATGACAGGATCAAATCTACATGTAACAATACTAACCTTAAATGTAAATGGGATAAATGTCCCAATTAAAAGACACAGAATGGCAAGCTGGTTAAAGAACCAAGACGCACTAGTGTACTTGAAGAGACCCATCTCACATGCAATGACACCCATAGGCTCAAAATAAAGGGATGGAGGAAAATTTACTAAGCAAATGGAAAACAGGAAAAAGCAGAGGTTGCAATCCTAGTTTCTGACAAAACAAACTTTAAACCAACAAAAATTTTAAAAACACAAAGAAGAACATTACATAATAGTAAAAGTTCATTTCAACAAGAAGAGCTAACTATCCTAAATATATATATGCACTCAATACAAGAGCACCTAGATTCATAAAGCAAGTTCTTAGAGACCTTCAAAGAGACTTAGACTCTCAGACAATAATAGTGGGAGAATTTAACACCCAACTGACAATATTAGACATATCATCAAGACAGAAAATTAACAAAGATATTCAGGACCTGAGCTCTGGATCAAGTGGACCTGACAATTATCTACAGAACTCCACACCCCAAACAACAGAATATGCATTATTCTCATCACCACACAGCACTTACTGTAAAATTGACCACGTAATCAAATGTAAAACACTCCTCAGCAAATGTAAAATAACTGAAATCATAACAAACAGTCTCTCGGACCACAGCACAATCAAATTAGAACTCAAGATTAAGACATTTACTCAAAACCATAAAACTACATGGAAATTGAACAACCTACTGCTGAATGACTTTTGAGTAAATAATGAAATTAAGACAAAAATCAGGAAGTTCACTGAAATTAAATAGAACAAAGATATAACACACCAGAATCTCTGGGATGCAGCTAAAGCAGTGTTAAAAGGGAAATTTACACCACTAAACGCCTATATCAAAAAGCTGGAAAGATCTCAAGTTAACAACCCAACATCACAACTAAAAGAACTAGAGAACCAAGAGCAAACAAACCCCAAAGCTAGCAGAAGACAAGAAATAACCAAGATCAGAGTTGAACTGAAGGAGATAGAGACATGAGAAACACTTCAACAATTAATTAAGCCAGGAGTTGTTTTATTTAAAAAAATTAATAAAATAGACCAGTAGCTAGACTAATAAAGAAAAAAGAGAAGATTCAAAAAAACACAATCAGAAATGATAAGAGGAATATTACCATTGACCCCACAGAAATACAAACAATCATCAGAGAATATTGTAAACACCTCTAGGCACATAAACTAGAAAATCTAAAAGAAATGGATAAATTCCTGGACACATATATCCTCCCAAGACTGAACCAGGAAGAAATTGAATCCATGAACAGACCAATAACAAGTTTTGAAATTGAGGCAGTAGTGAATAGCCTACCAATCATAAAAAGCCTAGGACCAGATGGATTCACAGCTGAATTCTATCAGAGGTACAAAGAAGAGCTGGTACCACTCCTCCTGGAACTATTTCAAAAAACTGAAAAGGATAGATTTCTCCTTATCACATTCTATGAGGCCAACATCATCCTTGATACCAAAACCTTGCAGAGATACAACAACAAAAAAGAGAACTTCAGGCCAATGTATTTGATGAGCGTCAATGCAGAAATTCTCAGAAAAATACTATCAAACCAAATCCAGCAGAACATCAACAAACTTACTCACCACAATCAAGTGGCCTTCATCCCTGGGTTACAAGGCTAGTTCAACATACACAAATCAATAAATGTGATTTATCCCATAAACAGAACTAAAGACAAAAATCACATGATTATCTCAATGGGTGCAGAAAAGTCTTTCAATGAAGTTCAACATCCTTTCATGTTAAAAACTCTCAGTAAACTAGGTATTGAAGGAACATATATCAAAATAATAAGAGCCACCTGTGACAAACCCACAGTCACTATCATACTGAATGGCCAAAAGTTGGAAGCATTCTCCTTGAAAACCTTCACAAGACAAGGTTGCACTCCCTCATAACTCTTATTCAACACAGTATTGGAAGTTCTGGCCAGGGCAATCAGGCAAGAGAAAAAAATAAAGCGTATTCAGATAGGAAAAGAGGAAGTAAAACTATCTGTGTTTGCAAATAACATAATCCTATATCTAGAAAACCCCATTGTCTCAGCCAAAAAGCTTCTTAAGCTGATAAACAACTTTAGCAAAGTCTCAAGATACAGTATCGATGTGCAAAAATCATTAGCATTCCTTCACACCAACAGGCAAGCCAAGAACCTAATCACGAATGACCTCTTATTTACAACTGCCACAAAATGAATAAAATACCTATGAGTACACCTAACAAGAGAAGTGAAGGAACTATTCAAGGAGAACACTAAACCACTGCTCAAGAAATCATAGATGACACACAAAAATAATGGAAAAGCATTCTATGCTCACAGATAGGAAGAATCAATATTATGAAAATGGTTATATTGCCCAAAGCAATTTATCGATTCAATTTATAGTTTGTTCCCATCAAACTACCATGGACATTCTTCACAGAATTAGAAAAAAAATTTTTTTTAAATTCATTTGGAACCAAAAAAGTGCCCGCATAGCCAAAAACTCCTAAGCAAAAAGAACAAAGCTGGGAGCATAATGCTACCCAACTTCAAACTATACTACAGTGCTACAGTAACCAAAAAAGCATAGTACTGTTAAAAGATCAGACACATAGATGCCTGGAACAGAATAGGGAACCCAGAAATAAGACCGCACACCTACAACCATCTGATCTTCGACAAAGCTAGCAAAAACTAGCAATGGGGAAATAATTCCCTATTTAATAAATGGTGTTGGGAGAATTGGATAGCCATATGCAGAAAGTTGAAACTGGACCCCTTCCTTACACCATATACAAAAATCAACTCAAGATGGATTAAAGACTTAAATGTAAAACTCAAAACTATAAAACCTAGGGGGGAAAAAAAAAAAAAAAAAAAAAAAAAAAAAAACTTAGGCAGTACCATTCAGGACATAGGCACAGGCAAAAATTTCATGACTAGATGCCAAAAGCAATTGCAGTAAAACCAAAAATTGACAAATATGATATAATTAAATTAAAGAGCTTCTGCACAGCAAAAGAAACTATCAACAGAGTAAACAGACAACCTAAAAGAGTGGGAGAAAAATTTTGCAATCTCTCTATCTGACAAAGATCTAATATCAGCATCTATAAGGAACTTATATTTACAAGAAGAAAACACACAGTCCCATTAAAAAGTGGTCAAATGACATAAACAGACACTTCTCAAAAGAAAGCATACCTGTAGCCAACAAACCCATGTGAAAAAGCTCAACATCACTGATCATTAGAGAAATGCAAATCAAAACACAATGAGATACCATCTCACACCAGTCAGAATGGCTATTATTAAAAAGTCAAAAACTAACAGATGCTGGCAAGGCAGTGGAGAAAATAGAACACTTTTACACTGTTAATGAGAGTGTATATTAGTTAAACCATATAACATGTGGAAGACAGCATGGTGATTCCTCAAAGACCTAGAAGCAGAAATGCCTTTCAACCCAGCAATCCCATTACTGGGTATATGCACAAAGAAATATAAATTGTTATTTTATAAAGACATATGCACAATATGTTCATTGCAGCACTACCCACAATGGTAAAGACCTAAATGCCCATCAATCAACCTAAATGCAAATCACTGATAGACTGGATAAAGAAAATTTGGTACATATACATCATGGAATACTATGCAGCCATATAAAGGAATGAAATCATGTCCTTTGCAGGGATGTGGATAGAGCTAGAGGCAATTAACAAATTAATACGGGAACAGAAAAGCAAATTAACACCTCTTCTCACTTATAAGTAGGAGCTAAATGACGAGAACACATGGAAACATGGGTGAGGAACAATGCACACTGGTGCCTGTCATCAGGTGGAGGGTGGCAGGAGGGAGATGATCGGGAAGAATAACTAATGGATGCTAAACTGAATACTTGGGTGATGGAATAATCTGTGCAGCAAATGACCATGGCACACGTTTACCTGTGTAACAAGCCTGCACGTGCTGCACATGTACCCCTGAACTTTTAAAGTTGGACATTTTTTAAAAAATGGAAAAAAAAAGAAAATTAAAACCTCAGGGGCATTCTACATTTACTGTTGTTTGCATTATTCTTTTAACAACTTAGTTGATAGCCACTTCTTAAAAGCACAGAAAAATTTCCACTAGTAGATAGTAATAGATACTGCTATATTTTTTTAAAGCCATTATCTATAGACAAGATCTAAACATATAGGTCTGTAGAGAAGAGAGTAAATGACACGCCACCGTTATGGGATCAGTAATATATTCTTAAATGTGTCTTATTTAGTAATACTCTAGGGTGATGAACAAAGAAGAGTTCAGAGGTTTCTCATAATGACAATTCCAGAAGTTTCTCTGTATTCCCTTGAAACTTTCAGGTTCTTAAAAGCTGTGACTTTGACATGCTCACCTCATGCTCTTGCTAAGACATATATAGGTTATATATTCATATGGAATCTTTATGCCACATAACAAAATATTTTAATATGGATGAATATACACTTCATTTGACAATTCCTTTCAAAGATAATCAAAAATAGAAATTTGTCAAATAAGTGGTAGCTACAAATGCATACAGCGTTGTTCAGTTAAGCCATTCTAGCAGATTCAAAACACGTTCTAAAAACACTCTCAAAGACATTAACATGATTTCTGAGACATGTGAGTGAACTCTCCTCTACTTTTCTTCTAAATAAGAAAAATAGAGAGGAAAATAAAGGAAAACAAAAATACTTTTTCAAAGGATTATTTATTAATCGCCTCTGCAGCATTCCTAATTTTTGCTTTTTCTGTGAGTGAACATGAATATATAAGTCCGTATAACATGTAAAATACTGAACACCTACACATTACTAGGATATTTGTAGCACAATTTGTTGTTGATTCAGGAAAGAGCATAATTATCATACCCCTGGCTGGTATTATTTGGAACCTCAGCTGTCGTGTCCACTTAGGGATGGCTAAATTGCAAATGAAATGGAAATATTTTGTGAATGACCTTTAGGAAAATACACTTAAGGAATAAATTAGAGTTTTGGAAGGAAATACATAGCATGTCCAAATTTGGCCAACTTGACCATTTGCTGTTAGTAGTATTTAAAAAGTTGTGGGCAACCTCTCCTGAAGCTCAAAGGATTGTGCAATATCCCAAGGCTACTAACAGTAAAATACTGTCAGCACCCTTTGGCTTAAAGGAGCAATGGGCTAGAACAGTCCCCAAAACATGAAGAGAGAAGGCTACTGAGAATAACAGAATTTTGTTCAAGTGATGCCTAGAGGAAGAAAGTGTGTGTGGATATAAATCCCCAGCCTTCACCCAATGTCCTGCTGTGCTCTCCTTTCTGTAAGAGAGCAGGGTAGCTTATTGATGCATTCTGTATTGGTAATCCTCCTGGGGAACAGAGCAGGGTACAGAATGTGGAAATTCAGATAGAAACTAAGGGGCAAGCAAAAGGTATCCAGCAGAGTAAGAAATAATGACAAGAAATAGAGAAGATGTATTTAGGAAACAAAGAGACAAACAAGTCAGAAACAATTATATGTTCTGCTAGGGAAAATGTGGAAATATATAGTGAATCCCAGAATACCTTGCTTTATTGGTTATATTATTGCTGCTGACACTTATTTGTTTGATTTTAGCTTTTTCTTTAAAATGAAAGGCATTTTCTAGAACATTTTTGGACCAATATAGCTGGAGCCATTTCAAAATGCTTGTTCTATTCAGTGTGATAAGAATTTCCCCAAGCTGTAGAAATATGTATTATCTCTACTAAATTTTAAAAGGAAAGATGAAGCCAAAAAATGATATTAGAAATTAGGCATTCCTTAGGCAGGATTTTGGAGGACTGTCTCAGTGTTTCTTGTTGTTTAGGGTGGCTTAAAGCCACATTAACTTATTATTTGTCATGACTGTCAGTTGACGGGGCTCAGTTGGGCAGTTCTGCTCCATATGGTGTAACTGAGGTTAAGTTATCCGGTTTTAACAGCTGAGAGCTCAGCTACAGCTGGAATCTACACAATGGCCTCATGTCTTCTATGGCCTCTCTTCACATGGTCTCTCATCTCTCATTATTCTAGACTGAGTTTTATTACATAATATACACTGGTTTTTAAGAAGGTAGCATTCCAAGGAGACAAGCCCCAGTGTGTAAGTGTCTATCAAGCCTCTGTTAACATCATTCTTGATAATGTCTCATAGGTCAAATGAAGTCTCATGACCAAACTCAGAGTTGTAAGAAGGACTCTACAAAGGAGGCATCGTTCATTGTGGGCCGTCTACGTAAAAGTCGAACAAAGCATGTACTTACATGACATCATGTATTTATACCACAAGTTTTTATGAATACCAAGCACACTGATTTACACTGAATATATAAAAGTTATATAGATTACATCCATGTGTTCAAGTAATTTGCAAGGCATAAAACAGGACAAATACTTACAGTAAAGTTCTGTAATAGAATTGCATATGACATGTTGAGAGAAACCTGAATATGGGACCATAATCTTGATCTGGGAAGTGGAGTGGGGGAAATAAAATCCTTTTTTTTTCTGTGTCTTGAGGAATGTAGATCTTCATGAGTTATAGGAGGGAAAAATTAAGATATTTCCAGGAGAAAGATGAAAAAAGCATGGTGACATGACTATTAATTATGTATTTGAGAAAAAGTGAGATCTGTTAGACAAGAAAAGCAATTATATGAAGTATGATGAGGCTGAAAAGGAAGGTTCAGTCCAGCTGGGAAAATATTGGCAATGCCCAGCTTCTGTGATACATAAGAGAATGATACATCAGATGTCTCATAACTGAAGACAGTGTGGGATCCATGGTATTGTCATTAGCAGAGAGAGAATATTCAGGTTCATCATATAAGACAGGAGCTATCCAGGTGGGAACGAGGCATGTAGATGTGTTAATGAACAAGAGGGGTCAAATTACAGTGGGGAGGAGCCAATGCCTTGACCGGAAGACAGATATATTTGCAAGATCAAAGGCATGAGGCAAAGGAGTAATACAAATCATAGAAACAGAGATAACGGAGCGTATTACTACAAACTGTATATAAATCATGGATACAGAATTTAGTAGAGAATTGTCAACTTCTTCTAAATTTCTCTAAAACTTAAGTTTCTCATTAGTAATTTGGGCCAATGATAATATATATTATTGCTTTAATATTTAATGTATACTACATATAATTATATATAATATATGTAGTTATGCATGTATCATGCATATAATTATGAGTATTATAATTATAATATGTTATAATTATTATTGCATAATTATGTAACATATTACATATAATATACAATTATAATCTATAGCAGACATATAATATATAAATATATATTATATATACATATACATTATATATAACTACATTATTTATATGTATATATTATATATTATAATATACATTATATGTTACATAAAATGTATTATATATAATATTTATATTATATGATATATATTACATAATATAATACATTTATATTATATAATATTTAGGTTATATTATATATTACATAATTAGAAAGAGAAAAATATTAACTGTCCTGACATCTAATTTTTTTTAAGCTTCAAGAAATGATAATACAATTATATTATCTCTTTCTTTTGACTCCTTTCAACTTTTGGCACCTTTAAGGTAATAGGTGCTGCCTTACAGAGAAAGAAGTGAGGGTATAAATATTATATATAATATGTATATATATTATATATATATATAAGTGTTTAGTGAAGTGCTTGTCAAATTGCATGTGTTTAGTAAATGGTGGTGGCTGTTATTTTCTCCTTCTTAATCCAGTAAGTAATAGATACCTCATCAAGCTTTCTATAATCATTAATTCTAATCCCAAATAGTACAGTGCAAATTAACTACTGTTATTTATGTTCTTTATACAAACAAAATCAGTACCAGAAAATCATTTTTCTAGCTTAAGTGCATAAAGAAAGTTAATTTAAAAATCTAACATTCAGGTCTCTCTAATTTAAAAGGCTGGTTAGCTATTAAATTCTGCCAGAATGTAGATGGAATGTATAGAGAAAAAAAGCCAGTTTATTAGGTTTAAATTGTTGGGTAAATATGAACTATTTAATTCTCAGCCACCAGTTTTCTGCAAGTGCTGAGTCTGCTTTTAACAAAGGAAACATCTTAATAAAGCTGCTACCCAAAGTAAACAGAGAACCTAGAAGGAATACAATGTCCTTGGGTAGAGAACTATCACTTCTGAATGTATTAAGTTTGGGGTATCTGATAATTCATTTGGAGAAAATAGTGTGCCTTCGTAAATATAAATCTGAATCACCAGAGAGCACATTAAAGGGAAACATGCAGAGCACAAACTAAAGATCTTCACCACGCTGGCAGAAACACTGTAAAAGATCAAGGCCTACTTATTAAGTACAGGCTTGTGCATTGTGTGGGCTGAATGTCGATGTTGGCCTTTGGACACTCTGGGGGAATTTTAAAGAAGGGAACAGGGATAGAAAGAATGTTAAATACGATCTCCTTTGGAGAGCTCATCCATGCCTTTTCTTACCCTCCCTTCATCTTTCTCTGCAAGACAGCACCTCTTACCTTAAAGGAGCCAAAAGTTGAAAGGAATCAAAAGAAAGAGCTAATATAATTTTATTATCATTTCCTGAAGCTTAAAAAAATTAGATGTCTGGACAGTTAATATTTTTCTCTTGCTAATGCCATGCTACCCGGTATTGTATGTTACCATTTATTTCATTTAATATTTCAAACAGTGTAGTAAGGAAATGCCTGCTATGTCTTGCCTATATCTCCTCAAATACCACCATGAACTTCTCACTCATTATACTTCAGTCAGACTGCATTTCTCACCAGCTTGTCCCTAAATTCAGGTCTGTCATATTGCTGTTCCCGCCACTTAGGAAACTTCCCCTGTGTGTGCATGGATAACACTCTTCATGCAGTTAATGACTCAGCTATCTCTTCCGCAAATATTTTCTTGATGATTTAATCTAATGACCCCTCCATTCTTACCCACAAAGTTTTCATCTTTTGGTCCTTTTGAAAATGTCTTCATTCTACAAATCACTGCCTGAAATTATCTTGTTTCAATTATGTCTACTTGTTTATTATTATTTGCTTCCCCAGATTAGAAGGTAGAATCCATGGGATCAGAACCTTGCTTGCCTTGCTCTTCGCTGTGTTTCTGGTGCTCAGAAGAGGGAGCACGTGGCATAATGGCAACAATAATACATGCTTGTTGCATTAAAGGATGGCTTTCCACTTTAGCTAATAAAAAAACTCCAAGCCATAGTAAAAATAGATGTATTGTGAAATATAAAAGAGCTGATACTATGTAAGAGCAGAGACTTTAGCAAACTTTTTCTGCGAAGAACCAGATTATAAATATTTGGGTTCTGAGGGCCTTGTAGTTTCTCACAACTACTAAACTCTACCATTGTGGCTTGATTGTGTTTCAATAAAACATTACTTACAAAAACAGACAAGGGACCATAGTTTGCTAAATTCAGTTGTAGGGTATGGAAATAATGCCCTGACATTTGTGTATAAGCAATAAATGCTGAATTAACTTCAAATGCGCCAGTAGCTGTGATAAATCTGTACCTGATGAATCAATTTTTTCCTCACTCTCTTTCACCCTATTCCAAATAAGCAAAAACATATGTAGTTTATGTTTAGACAGGTGGTTCTATTAACTAGGTTGTGTGTTTTGTAATAGAATATGATACTTTTTCCCATAAATATAACTCTTAATAAGTCAACTAATCAGTTACAAGCAGACATTAAAACCTACCTACGCGTGTTAGCTTGTTACTCTCCCTTTCCATTGCATGCTCCTATCCTAGTTAGTTTTTCCAAGTATTTAGTTAGTTATGAACATTCAGAAGAATTATTTAGATGAAGTAATATGTAGATTTTGGCTTTAAATTCACAGCTTCAGCAGGAAGCATTCATAGAACAAAAATAGCATGTTATACTCTCAGCCAATGCAATTTTTTCTGCATGTAAATAATTACTGTTTATTAATTTCTCTGGGTCCCTCTACCTAGCTTCATGTTAAAAAAAATCAAGGTTCGGCCGGGCGCGGTGGCTCACGCTTGTAATCCCAGCACTTTGGGAGGCCAAGGCGGGCAGATCACGAGGTCAGGAGATCGAGACCAGGGTGAAACCCCGTCTCTACTAAAAATACGAAAAATTAGCCGGGCGTGGTGGTGGGCGCCTGTAGTCCCAGCTACTTCGGAGAGGCTGAGGCAGGAGAATAGCGTGAACCCGGGAGGCGGAGCTTGCAGTGAGCCGAGATCGCGCCACTGCACTCCAACCTGGGTGACAGAGCGAGACTCCGTCTCAAAAAAAAAAAAAAAAAAAAAAAAAATCAAGGTACAAAACACCATGAAATAATTGAGACAAGCATTTCACCTCATTAAAGAACATCATTGCATCAATGACTCAAAAATCACACAGCTTCAATAACATAATTGACATCTGCTTGATTATTTGAAAATAATGCAGAAAATGTAATAATTGAAAATCCCTGAAAACAACAGTTTTGGATTTTTTATCAACTGTGAATTCTATTATATTCCAATATTAACAACTGACTAAAATGTTCATTGAATGTTATCATATCATTGAATGAAATTATTGATTTAATATTATTTAGCAAGTTAATCTTGTGTACATTTAAAATCCATGCTTCAGATGATCTTAGTGCTATTTCCAAAATCTTATGCAGGTAAAATCTTCCTCTTTTCTAGGGGACTTTATTTATCTTGATGATTGATGACTATGGACTTGGATTACACTATGTCACACTGCTAAATGTTATCTTTGACACTGACATGTATATCTTTTATTTGCACATTATAAATACAGCTTATTTTCTGAAATTCAAATAATATTTCATTTGATCCTGTACATTATTCATAGTTGAGTGAGGAAATATTCTCTAAGTTTGGTCTTCAGGCAGATTGATTGTTTTTACGGAAAATTTGTTGTTTTGCCAGTTTTTTCCATAGGTCCATTTAATAGTTTATTAAATGACAATAATTCATATGAATTTCAGCAAGGACTTAAATCTGCCAGATGGTTTATAACATAGTTGACTTCAGCCATTTAGAATGTTATGTATAAACATTTGTCATCTTAAATCTTATCATGAATCTCTTTCATGCAACTATTTTTCTTTGCAAGAAATCAGTTCCTTACATGGTACTAATTCTTTCTGAGCTAGTTCTTCCTTCTGCAAGCTCATTACTTTTTCTTAAATAGATTTGCAGAGTAAAGCCAAAGTTTCCTGTAAAAAAATCACCATATAATCTTTAAGCTAGTTTTATCCCATTTGTACTATAATAATTAACCATGGCCTCAAGAAGTCAGAGATGTAAGCGACAGGAATTATATTTTAAAAAATGTAAAATCCCATTTTTAATAAAAAGGGAGTGTGTAACTAATATTAAATACTTTATAAAAATGTGTTGATTAGTGAAAGATACATCTTCATATATGGAACAGCCAGTAATAATATACCTACTATTGGTAATTAAACTATTAGAACCTGAGGTTACTCTTAGGCAAGGTAAATTGTTCCGAGTTTTATTACCTCAGAATTCAGGTTCTGTGTGGATAGTTATTTAGTATGTATTGTAAGTCGGCATTGTCAATGAAATGGAATGTGTTTTAATGAAAAATGCAGATTTGCTGACTATAAGCAAATAGCAAGTAAATTACTATGTTGAAGTATGGTTTTATTTGAGTCCAGAGAAACTGAGTTCCAAAAATGTACATAATGCTATATTATTTTAAATATGACAGTTAGAATGTGTAACTGGTCAGTTCATAGTCCAAAGAGTATTTCTAAAATTGATGTATTTTAGGACTAATATTCTACATGTCTATTTAGAGAATTTTCAGTGATTGCATAGAAATTGTACCTACAAAAGACTTAGAGACATATGCTTGAAGAGATAACGAACAGAAAACTTTGCCTGCCCTCTGTTTACCAGATGGCTTTTGCTGAAGAAAATTGCAGCACAAATATTTTAGTTTCCCTAGACATGTTACAGACTATGCCATCAACTGGGAAAACAATCATACATTTTAATATTTTATAGATACATACAAATAAATACTACATAATGGGCTATTTCAATAAACTCCTGCAAACATGCTTATCTTTAATATTTGGCAGAAATTTTTAAATTCAAAATTTAAAAATTCTAAGCATATTATTACAGGAGTTTTTTTAACTTTCAAAATTATTAGAGTTTTTCTGCAAATTCTGGACTCTCAAACTTGCCTATTTGTTTACTATTATGTTTGATACCACCTGGTTGGAGCCAATTATTTTTAGCATAACCTTACAGATTAGAGTTATCCTAGCAAACATTCCAGTCTTTTCTTTTTAGATTACCAACCTGGACATATCTATGTCTATTATATGAGAATGGCAGGAAAGGTTTTAGGCATATCTCTTTCACTAAATATTGTACTTGGGGTCTATAAATGAAAACGTTTTTGGGGAAGAAAGAATACTATGTTGATTTTATTCTATTTTATTTAGATGTTGCCTTCAGGGAAATTAGTAAATTATGGACAAGGGTGATATTACAAATATTTAACAACCAATCAAAGCTGACACTGACTGTTATGTTCCTTACTGGCTACAATCTATTTATTAGCTGAGTAACAGCCATAACTACCTGGAATAAATTCATGAGCTCATATAACTTCTTTAAATATTGATAGTCACAAAAACCTGTACCCTTAAAACATCACATGTTCTGTGTTGGTTTTCTTCCTCCCAATTTGTTTTTTTTTTTTTTTGGATATGATAGATTAGATAGATAGATAGATAGATAGATAGATAGATAGATAGATAGATAGATATCATATTCCTGACGTAGAAATAACTCATAGATTCCAAATGTCAAATATCTGGGGTCTCATTTCCAATCTTCATCTCATAGCCAGGTACTCCTCTGTCTCCATAAATTAAAGGAAATACTCAACCTTTGGAATTAGATCTGTGATACAGCAGAACTGCAACATCTTCTCTCACATTTCGTGCCTTCTTCTGAGCCCTCCAAACTGTTTCAACCTCTGCCTGTTACCCAGTTTCAAAGCTACTTCCACATTTTCAGGGATTTTTTTTTTTTTTGAGTCTGAGTCTCTGAGTCTCGCTCTGTCGCCCAGGCTGGAGTGCAGTGGGGTGATCTCGGCTCACTGCAAGCTCCACCTTTTGGGTTCATGCCATTCTCCTGCCTCAACCTCCCGAGTAGCTGGGACTACAGGCACCTGCCACCATGCCTGGCTAATTTTTTTTCTTTCTTTTTTTCTTTTTTTTGTATTTTTAGTACAGATGGGGTTTTGCTGTGTTAGCCAGGATGGTCTTGATCTCCATTTTCAGGTATCTTTATAGTAATGCCACACTTCTCTGGTACCAATATTCTGTATCAGTCAATTTTCACACTGCTTTAAAGAACTACTTGAGACTGGGTAATTTATGAATAAAAGAGGTTTAATAGACTCACAGTTCTGCAGGCCATACAGGAAACATGGCCGAGAGACCTCAGGAAACTTACAATCATGTTGGAAGGAGAAGCAGGCACAAGCTTTACATAGTAGAGCAGGAGAGAGAGAGAGAGCAAGGGGGGAAGTGCCACACATTTTTAAACCATCAGGTCTTATGAGAACTCACTATCACAGGAACAGCAAGAGGGAAATTCACCCCTGTGATCTAATCACCTCCCACCTGGTCCCTCCCTCAACATTAGGAATTACATTTCAACATGAGATTTGGTTGGGGACATATAGCTAAACCATATCAGTGAAATAGAACGAAATGGGACAAACATCCAAACTATATTAGACAGTTAGTTAAACTCTTTAATTTTAACCACCTATTGGAATCACAATTAACTTCTCTTGCAAAAAGTTTGACTATTTGAAAAAATGCACTAAAAACGAAAAAGCTAAAACAGCTCTTACTTTATTTCCTTGCATTTTATATTTTCCTTTCTGACCCATATGATAAGGTTTATAGTAGTAAATAATCAGACAAAAACATAATTCATATGTCTGAGTGTGTTGCTTGATATACTCTTTTCAACTTCTTTTTTAAGTTCAGTGAGTACCTGTACAGACTTTTTACATGGGTAAATTGCATATCCCTTGGGTTTGGTGTACAAATGACTTCATTACCCAGGTAGTGAACATAATACTCAATAGGTAGTTTTTTGATCTTCACCCTCCTCCCACCCTCCACCCTCAAGTTGGTCCTGGTGTCTATTTTTCCCCTCTTTGCATTCATGCATACTTAATTTATAGCTCCCCCTTATAATTAAGAACATGTGGTATTTGGTTTTCTGTTTCCGTGTTAATTTATTTAGGATGATGGCTTTCACTTACATCCATGTTGTTGCAAAAACATGATTTTGTTCTTTTGTATGGCTGCATAGTATTTCTTGGTGTATATTTACCACATATTCTTTATCCAGTCTACTCTTGATGGGCATCTATGTTGATTCTACGTCTTTGCTGTTGTGAATAGTGCTGTGATGAACATAAGAACATGCATCTTTTTGGTAGAATGATTTATGTTCCTTTGGTTATATGCTCAGTAATGAAATTGCTAGGTTAAGTAGTAGATCTGTTTTAGACTCTTTGGGAAACTGCTTTCCACAATGAATGAACTGATTTACAGTCTCAGCAGCAGCATAAAAGCATTCCCTTTTCTCTGCAACCTTGCCAGCCTCTGATATTTTCTGACTTTTTAATAATAGCCCTTCTGACTGGTGTGAGATGATATCTCATTGTGTTTCTGATTTATATTTCTCCGATGATTGGTGATGTTGAGCATTTTGTCACATACTTGTTGGCCATGTATAAATATTCTTATTTAAATTGTTCCAATCTTAATTTTGACCAATATAAAAATTTGAATCTTCTCCTACTGAGTACTTCCTTACATGACAATGAATAATTAGAAGCACATGTATTATTACAAAACATTTTTAGGTATTTTAAAACAAAACTTTAATTTTTTCTATAAATTATTCTTGCTGAAGATTACTGTGATTCTTGCATTTTTTCTTTTTGGAAATATTCTAAAACATAATAGGTGAGAAAAATTTGCTAGGGAGACAAGAAATTCTTATCAGACAATGGGCATAGTTTGGGTTGGAGACTAACAAAATATTTACATTGATGTTAAATGTAAAGATTACATTGATGAGCTATATTAAAAACGTGTGTTACATATTTAGTGATAATATAAGACACATTGTAGCTATTTTTTAAAAGGGTATTTGAAGTTCGGTAGCATTGATATAAATTGTTAAGATTTTATTGTAAATAAGCATGTCTGAGCACTAAAATTCTATTTAATAACTTTCCAGATGGGATCACTTTTAAAGCAAGTTAATTGGAAGTGTAACTCAATACATTCCATTTAGTTCGCTGATGAACTCTTGTGACCAAATTAATAATTGAGCCATGGATAGTGATGGCTCATTAAATGATAAAGCAGATCAAAAAATTAATAATTTTTCTACATGATTTATGTCAAAATATGTTATGTCTAAAGTGTGTGTGTATGTGTACAAAACGGTTTCAAAAACCAAAAAATAAACAGAAAAATTACATGTCATTCACCCTTATGTCTAGATCCAACATCATGTCTCATGTTCAAAATACATTCACCTGGATACATTCTAGAACTATATTAATGATTTCAAGTATTTTACAATGTTTTCTGCAACATTGGATGTAGGAAGTTGTGGAAGCTTTAAAAATTGCACTACATTGCATTCAATTCAGAGATTCTTTTGTGTGGTAAGCCAATTTTCAGAATTCACAAAACAGATAATAAAGTAAAAAGCTATCATATACTGCAACTTACTCTGTAATCTTAAATCAGATACAAGAAACTATTGCAAAAATGCCTTTACAGAGATTAAATATTTAGGTGAACATCTAAATCTTACTGAAAGTAGCATCATTAAATTCTTTGAATAATTCACATGTTCAAATACAAGAATGTGAATATAATATTGGGATGTAAACCAGTAAACATATTTTACACAATTTGCAAATAACAGATGTCTTCTTATTTACTCTTTATTCCATGTCCTTGGAAGAATATGATACTTCTAGCTTTTCCTATTTTATCTAATGAGTTTAATGTTGTTGCTTTTTTCTTTTTATTATTGTGTCATATCACTTGGGAGTGACTTTATTTTGTACTAAGGGTTCATTTAAATTTATCATCTTCTATCCCTAAAAATTACTGTTTTCATAGAAGGAATTTACAACACATAGACACCAACCCTCCCACTGTTCTTTATTTTACTGAGAGAGACACAGAAACTGGGCATTTGCAGCCTCTCCCTAGCTAGAACATAGCTCCATCATTCTCCTACAAATTGTGTAACATACAATTAATTGAAAGGAAAAACGTGATTAGGGAAGTCATTCTGATTCTCTTAATTTCCAGTTTTCCTTCATGGGCAAATTTTATTTTTATATATCCCTTTAGAATCTCATTTTTATGTTCAGTGAAAAAAAATTGTGGATTAAAACATTTTTCAAAGGCTTTCCCAAAAAGAGAGGAAAAAATAAATGTATTATTCACTGAAAGAGGTATAGAAAAGATTCTTCTTATGAGTCTTATCTTTTAACTGGAGAGAAAAGGTTTTCTAAAAATAACATCACCCTTGTTGCCCTCTGTCCCAACCCACTAAAGCCTGCTTCATCTAATACCTCTGAATCTCATAGGGACCCCTAACTGTAAGTAGGACTGGAAAACAGCTTACCTTCATATGGAAGTGCATACTAGGTGTCAAAAAGAAAACTTATTTAGTTAGCCAAGCAACAGGATTCTTCACAACTTGATTGACTCCAGTCCATCCATCAAGTTAGTGTTTAAAACATCCTTGCCTGCAGGACATCTCTCCTGCCCCCGTTGCCTGGGTTAGGTTCTTTATTCTGTGATTCTATATGATGTTGAAATGATCTTGTCATAACTTTTTAACAGTAAATCATAATGACTTATTTGTCGACCTTTCATTAGATACTAAACATCATGAAAAAAGCCATTGTTTACTACTAAATAATTGGGGCTAAGAATAGACTGGACACAAAACAGTCATTGAATACATGTTTCCCAGAAAGAATGAAGAAATGAAAACTGAATAGCTATTTAAAATACCTAGAATATATTAGGTCCTTAGTAATTATATCTTCTTTCCTTTTTGCTGTAACTCTTTTTTATTTTCTACATTATCTTTGAGACATTAAGAAAAATGTTGAAAAGCTTAAAAATTTTTAGTGGTGTCTGAAGAGGCATATTTTGGGTTTTGTTTGTTTATAAAGTAATTTTGATTCAGAATTCAAACTGTGTTTCTGGTTTCAAATCTTACTTATGGGGAAAATAGAGACACTCAACACATAGAGTTGTAGAGTATAAACAAGATAATCCAAAAAAAATTACTGACCTCTATCTCTAACATTATATAAGTAACAAATACACGAGACCCTTTTTCTATTAGCTTTAAGTGCAATTCTCCATTAAAGTAGACCCAATAATGTAAATAGACAACTTACTATTTAGTCGACATAACATTGACATTATTTATCTCGAAAATGTTACTTTTTGGTGAACAACTGAACTGAGGGTGAACTCAGAAGAGATATCAATGATTTGTCCTTAGAGAGACCAGTTCCAGAAGAATAAACTCTGAGGATTAATCTATTCTTAGAGTTGTATACTTATTAATAACCTGAACAAAGCAATTGGAAATTTGCTCATCAGTTTTGCAGATGATACTAAATGAGACAAGTTTGTTAATGACCCTGAAAGTGTGAAGTTAAATTTTAAACGAATTTGACAAATTGTCAATGAGTTCCTTTCCTAATGCTTAATTAAATAATACATTCATGGTGCCATTTTTTTAGAACTAGAGAGACAAATAAAAGGTAGGGGGTATGGAAATACTAGCCAGGAAGAAGCACAGAAGAATAGAATTAAAGTCATGGTTGGGTATAAGCAGAAAAACTGAGTTAGTGATTTACCCTTTTATTAAAAAAATTAATGGGTTTTACATTTAGGTTAAGTACATTTTTTCCAATAATCTTTTTCTCATTATCTTAAATTTCCTAATTCTACTAACATTGCCTTCGCCCAATAGATCTGAAAAATTCTGTTACACAATGCCTGTTACACATTTTCACCTTCCTTAGCAACCAAGCTGTATACATGAGTTGTATACACCTTTGCTGGCTGTCATTACTTGGTCTTTAAAAAAATTACTAAGCCTACTAACACCATTTTTTCTTACCATATTGTTGAATGTCTTTTTGCTACTATCATCCATGTACTCAATAAGAAAATCTTCCCACTATTTACTGTATTTATCTCTTAGATAAATATTAAGCTCATTTTGCTGTATTATGACACAGTTGTTATGTAGAACTTATGGAGTAAAGGCAAATTCCTAGCAACAAGAGTCTTGTGTTTTTTGAAAAATTGAAGATCCAAGGCATAAATTCCTCATGTTATTATTCAACTCCCTAAAAAGCATTTTGGGAAGTTAGGAGGTGTTTTTTGTTGTTGCAGTGACTTAGAAATAATACAGGCAGTTAGTGGAAGGGTACCTGAGGTATTGTAGGGGACAGAATAATGCTTCATATGATTGAATTGTCAAAAACTAAGCTTGACTACCCTTCTGGACATTTGTGTATGTGAAAAATATCTTCAAATTATGACCCTAGACCTTTTTTTTAAACATATAAACACAAATAATTGTCTGTGATTTTAGTATACACTAAATTCCCAAATAATATAATAATTATACAAATTTAGGGAGATTATCTTTGGTTTTACTTAGAGCTTCCAAGAGCTGTTCACCATTCATAAAATTGTGTTATCAACAGCAAGATTGCTTATGGGACAATATATGTGTCATACCCATTACACATCTGAACAAGTCTGAATTGGTAGTTACCACAATCATGGTGATCTTATCTATAGGTGTGAGCAACTGGCTACTTCATTATGTCTTCTAGTTAATCCATTCTCTTCCGAAATTCTATTTGGTGAAATACATATATCTCTATTATAACATAAGTTTTACATCATATTTATAACAATTATGGAATATATTGATTTTTAAAAGTCATTTGTGAAAGTATTTAACATTATCTTGAGTTTCACAGAGAACCTGTTATTATTATAAGGGATTTTTTTGAGGATAAATCAACAAAATGACTACTGGTTAATACAATGCTATTTTGAGTAGGCTTATTCCTGGGGTTATCCTGAGATAACAATCTACCCTGTATTCATTAAGTGGGTTCTCATATAGGAAACTCTGTCTCAGAAGGTGGGCCTTAGAAAGGAGTATAAGACCTCTGAGGCTCTGAGGAGAGGGGTATCTTTGAGACTGTTTCTATTATTGGGGATAAAATGTTCTCTGCTACACAGAAGCAGAGCAGTAGCAGGAAAGTTGCCTCATTTTGGGTCACAAACTGAAAGTCAGATTAAATGATTGCTTAGTTTTGGCTAGAACTATTTATCTCTACCCAATCCACAAACATTTGTAAAGTGTACACTGATCTCAACTAGAATACGTTAAGGAAAAAATCTTATTTGCAGGATTGGGACAGATTATTAAGAAGGAAGAAGTGCTCTCTTAAATCCAGTTTAAATGGTGACAGAAAAGGTGAACCATAAGTTTCCTTTCTTCTTCCACTTGTTGATGTTTATTCCATCATTTCACAGCTTTAGAAACATAGTTTGAATGTCTTAAGTCAGCTGTCACACATCTTCCACTTCCCAAATTAATAAATTTAATATAAACAGCCAGTTGCCCTTTCTTCTGAATTTCTCCAGCCATGGCAATTTTGACACCACTCTTCTCTTTTACATCATCTCTTCTCAGTCTCTGTCAGTAGATTCTTTTTTCTTGATGTACTTTTCAATTTTTTAGTCTCAGTCTTATTGTCTCTCCGTGATATATCATCATTAAAGAAACCTTGCTCACACCAATCTATCTACAACCTAAAAACTAATGGCTTCTAAATGTAAATACTTAGTTCTTGAGATCTAAGTCTATTCTTCTCCAATTTTTCTTTAGACATTTTCCATCTAGATTTATCACAGTTACTTCAGATTAAACGACATCATTATTCACTCATTATCTACTTTTCTTGTCCCCCCAAATAATGCCTTGTCTTGTACAATATATCTAGATTAACGAATGTCACTGTATTCATCCCACTTTACCTAACTTTTGATCTCTTAATTATCCTCCCTCTACTGTACAATGAATTACCAAATTTTGTGAATTTATCTTCTAAATATCCATGTTATTGCCACCTAATCCCCATCCCCATTGTTACAATTGCTCCTCTGCATGGACTATAGCAATAAATTAATACCTACTTTTCTATTTTCTCACTGTATATCCTTCTTTTTATCTGATTTTTAAAATAGAGTGTGGAAGACTATCCCATATTAAAAAAAAGTTGTAATTTCTGTGGCAATTTTAACCTGACCCCAATTATTTTCCACCTCTGTCATTTTTTTCTGACTTTCTCTTGGATGTTTGCTCTTGAATGTAGGTGTCATGTCTGTGGAGTGGCTCATATAGAAAGGATCAGTGCAGCAGCACTAACTTGCAGGGCCTGGGAGTGAACCTTCCTGGAATTTGATCCACCAGCCCCAATTCAGCTACCCCAGCTGACATCACCATTTCCACCAAGACAAAGCAGAGTCGACACAGAGCAGAGACAAACTATTTCCACCAAGCCCTGATGAAAATGTACAAACAAAATAAATGACTGTTACTGTCTTAAAATATGATACTTTGAATTTTCTATGCTGCTCTAGATAACTAACACAACCTCTATTATGACTATATCATGTGAAAAATATATTCACTTATATGTAATATATACACTGATCTTATATCTTCACTGGTCTGTGTGGTAGAACATGCAGTGTATAGTACAATATTAGAAGAACTCCAAAGGAAACACCAAAGTTCCCAAGTACTGAAGTGGTGAAAGTAGCATTTTTGTGCTCATTTTTAGTGCATTGCAACGTGCTGCAGTAAATGTGGTCCTGGTTAGGAGTCATATAGATTTAAAATAGCTAATACTACCTAATCTAGTTTTTACAAAGTACACAAATAACTTGAAATATTATATATCCTCTAAATAAATATTGCATTAAAGATAATACTGATAAGATTACCAAAACTAACCAAAAGGGGTAAGCTAACATGTTACTTTGTATTCGTATGCCATCGGTAACATAATACATCAAAACCATTCATAATCTAATCATTTTTGGCAGGAAGTTGGCCAGAAAGTTTATAAATATTGAATTACCAAGAGCATTATTTAAAATAAAATTTATATTAGATTTTTCATAATGATTCTTGTCCTTTGTATGTATTATAACTTCATATATTATTAAGGACAGGACAAAAATAAATTTTAAAGAAAATTTTAAAAGCCAAGAAGGCAAAGCTAATTCTCGATAATTGTTTTAGGTAATATTTCTAGCTACGTGATATTAAATACATTAATTTATAAACTCAGTGGACTTAGTAGTAAACAGTTATAAGCCTCACTTGATTTAACTTATTTAAGAATAAAAGGATATCATTCACATACTTTTTTGTAAGTAGTTCTTTTTCCTATTACAGTAAGTGACTAAACTAATGTACAAAGGAAATAAGGCAAGAAATAAAAATATATCCCTCCATCCACAAAGACTATTGAGAGACATAAGGTAAGATTCTGGTGGATAGAATCTTCCTTCTGTTGTGTTTTTGAACCTGGTGTAGAGTCTATTCTTTCTTTTCTTCCCTTCATTTCTTTTTCCTTCTTTCCTTCTTCCTTCGTTCTCTCCTCCTTTTCTCCCTTCTTCTTTCTTATTGTGATTTTAAATGTTGATTTCCATTAGGGGCCACAATAGGACTATTTCATAAAGTAAGATGTATATCTGCTATCACATTTCTTCAGAAACCTTCCTTTTCTACCCTGGGTGCATATTATACATTTATTTAAGAAAATATAGAATATGATTTTATGCATACATTCATGGATAGCTTTACTAAAAATATAAATAATAGGAGTAAAAGGTCCATGTCACATTGGAGATAAAATGTTTACTGAGGCAAAAAAAATGCATAAAAGCATCAAAAATCCAAATGCCAAAACATTATTAAAGTATTGGAGCATTGACAACTTAGTTTCTTAGGAATTGGGCTGCAACTGAAACTGTGCATATGCCTGGCAGAGAAGAAAAAAATTGCATGACACTTAAATCAGTTTCAGATGAGGTATGCCAGATGCCAAATGCCAGGTGAAATATAATTATCAGTTGCAAATCAACTTAGTGGGATGCATTCTAGAATTCTTTTTAAGAAACAGAAGGCAATAGAAAATATCAGAGTTCATACAAGTTAATATTGGTGAAAATCATTTAGTGAAATTTTTATTTGAGTGTGTGTGTGTGCTCAAGTGTGTGTGTGTGTACACTAGAACATTATATAACATGTATAAAGTGTGAATTATAGTTAAATAATAAAAGCTAGTACTTTATATAATGAATCAGTTATGATTTAGGAAACACTTTCATCTCTAGATATGATGGAAAACACGTTTTGAGGAATCAAAGAGGGCTATTGTTCAAAGGGACTCAAGGTTTCACAGGTTGAATTAGACTCAACTAAACATGGATAAAAGTGTCTCCATAAATTTAAGTCAGATCTAACTATTTTGAATATGATTTTGGAAAATAATAGGAAACATTATTAGAGTTGGGTCACAGAAAGTGACTAATGCACTTAACAGGAAACAAAGAATCAGAGAGAAGAACTGAATGGTTCTCCGAAAGAGGGAAAATTCAAAACATTACTAAGAAGCACTCTCTCAAAAGTTCAGTGCTATAGGGAATCACTCCCTGAAGAGTACATTAGCAATTTCAAAATGGTTATAGAAGATTTGGCTAGACATAAAAGAGAAGGAGAGGAAGAACAGAAGAAAATATCCATAGCATTATCAAGTTCCAAATGATATCTAGAGATGCAGGTGTGGTCCGGACTTGATATATTAGTCAAAAATTAATGAATTTTACAGCCTCTGCCTGCTCCTGGAGTCAGGATGATTTGCACTTAGAATAGGCTGTCCCTCTGGGAAACCGCATGGCTTTACTATTTCTAAATCCCTACTCATTTACTTTTGAGATGTCTCGTTGTGTTTATTCAGTCTTAACTGCTTTGCTTAGGTTTTCCTAGGCTTCAAACCTTATACTGACCTCATGCTTTTTAACGTTGCCTCTTGGGCCTTGTGAAGCCATCCTCACAGGATTAATAAGAATTCTGGACAGATATATAGTTATAATTAAATATTAATGAGGTTACACTTTGACTCACTTGCTTATAATGGGAAATCATGTTACTAGTGTATCAGGCTGTTCTTGCATTGCTATAAAGGGATATCTGAGATTGGGTAATATATAAGAAAAGAGGTTTAATCGGCTCATGATTCTGCAGGCTGTACAGAAAGCATAGCACCAGCATCTGCTCAGCTTCTGTGGAGAACCTCAGGAAGTTTGCAATCATGGCGGAAGGCGAAGTGGGAGCAGGCATCTCACATAGCAGGAGCAGAAGCAAGGGGGTTGGGGAAGGTACCACAAACTTAAATGACCAGATTGTGAACTCAGAGCAAGAGCTCACTTATCACCAAGGGGATGGCCCAAGCCATTCATGAGGGATTCGCCACCAGGATCCAAACACCTCCCATCAGGGTAGACCTCCACATTGGGGATTACATTTCAACACGATATTTGGGTGGGGACAAATATCCAAACTGTATCAACTAGATACTATTTGTATCCCCATTATTCCTATAAATAGAATCTCTGACATTAGAATCATAGGCCTTTGTTTAAGAATTACTTAAGCAGATCCTGAATTCCAGCAGAACAGCTAATGCCAACTAGGTTAAAGACCTCTACAGAGAAACAAAATCAGTAGGAGAATTCAATTTCTTCACCTCCTTGTCCCGTGACTCTACCCAGCACTCTGATTAATCAGAAATCTCAATACTTTGGGTCATGCTAAAACTCTGAAAAACCCTAGCTCCAAACTCCTTGGAGAGACAGAGTTGAGATTTCCTTCCAGCTCCTCATTTAATAGTCCTACAATTAAACTTCTTTCTCTGCTGCAACCCAATGTCTCGTTGTATTTACTTGACGTGTATTATGAAATGGACAGATTACAGTTATAATTGCTCCTACATTTTACATTGGGTTACTAGTATTTCTGTAGTTGTCCTTTTTAAGAATCTTGAAGTATGTAGCTGGTCTCATTTTTTCTCTACTTATGGGTTCTAACATTCATTTCTATTTCTAACATATTACTTTAAATTTAGCCAGTGGGGTAATCTACAATGAGATATTGTAAATGCCATATGTCATTCAAACAGACCCTATCCTGAGTAGTCTAATTCCACACAAGAGTTCACACAGCATCTAAACCAGGCCTTGAATCTACCTATTAGGGTCTACCTGTATTCCGTCTAGTTTACATCATCATACCTGAATCATATTTGGTGTTGTAATTTTGTGGACATTCTTCTAAAGCACCCAGCCTGTCCTCCAAGGAAAGGTCAACAATGAAGGCCTATAGAACTGTAGCATCAATTAGCATAATTTAATATATTCTGTCATGAGAAAAAAATCTTCAGAATTTCCTTTAAGAGAAATAAATCTTCAGAAAGATGTTTTTTCAGAAAGTTCCAGAAGATAAACCAAAATATGTAATTTATAGAAGCTTATGCAAATATACAGAAAAAGATAGTAGCTGGACTTATGGAGACACATTTTTTTTAGTCTCATTTCTTCTTTCCTCTGTTCAATGTCTTATGTTCTGTGTGTTCATTTGTTTATTTCTTCATCCCTTTTATACAAGTGGTCTATACACTTAAAATTCAAGCTTAGGACCCTCACAGAAAGACTCCACATCTTAGGATCACTTGAATAAGCTACTGTTATTGATCAGCTGTACTCCTGGCCTCTCCATCACCTATTATTCATAATAGAGTGTCATTGGTATGTCAATAAAACTTTGATAAAAATATTGAACAATTTTTTTTTCCTTTGCTTTTTTTTTCTTTTTTTATTATCATACTTTAAGTTTTAGGGTACATGTGCACAATGTGCAGGTTTGTTACATATGTATCCATGTGCCATGTTGGTGTGCTGCACCCATTAACTCGTCATTTAGCATTAGGTATATCTCCTAATGCTGTCCCTGCCCCCTCCCCCCACCCCACAACAGTCCCCAGAGTGTGATGTTCCCCTTCCTGTGTCCATGTGTTCTCATTGTTCAGTTCCCACCTATGAATGAGAACATGTGGTGTTTGGTTTTTTGTCCTTGCGATACTTTACTGAGAATGATGGTTTCCAGTTTCATCCATGTCCCTACAAAGGACATGAACTCATCATTTTTTATGGCTGCATAGTATTCCATGGTGTATATGTACCACAATTTCTTAATCCAGTCTATCGTTGTTGGACATTTGGGTTGGTTCCAACTCTTTGCTATTGTGAATAGTGCCACAATAAACAGACGTGTGCATGTGTCTTTATAGCAGCATGATTTATAGTCCTTTGGGTATATACCCAGTAATGGGATGGCTGGGTCAAATGGTATTTCTAGTTCTAGATCCCTGAGGAATCACCACACTGACTTCCACAATGGTTGAACTAGTTGACAGTCCCACCAACAGTGTAAAAGTGTTCCTATTTCTCCACATCCTCTCCAGCACCTGTTGTTTCCTGACTTTTTAATGATGGCCATTCTAACTGGTGTGAGATGGTATCTCATTGTGGTTTTGATTTGCATTTCTCTGATGGCCAGTGATGATGAGCATTTTTTCATGTGTTTTTTGGCTGCATAAATGTCTTCTTTTGAGAAGTGTCTGTTCATGTCCTTCACCCACTTTTTGATGGGGTTGTTTGTTTTTTTCTTGTAAATTTGTTTGAGTTCATTGTAGGTTCTGGATATTGGCCCTTTGTCAGATGAGTAGGTTGCAAAAATTTTCTCCCATTTTGTAGGTTGCCTGTTCCCTCTGATGGTAGTTTCTTTTGCTGTGCAGAAGCTCTTTAGTTTAACTAGATCCCATTTGTGAATTTTGGCTTTTGTTGCCATTGTTTTTGGTGTTTTAGACATGAAGTCCTTGCCCATGCCTATGTCCTGAATGGTATTGCCTAGGTTTTCTTCTAGGGTTTTTATGGTTTTAGGTCTAACATGTAAGTCTTTAATCCATCTTGAATTAATTTTTGTATAAGGTTGATTGAGTTATTGAAGTATTTAATGGGGATTTTTTAGACTAAAAATGCCACATAGGCTGATGGGAATTTTCCTGTGGGGTTTTTACATATTTTATATTTTGTAGAATGGCAGTGAGGGACTGCATTGCAAAACTGAGAAACTGCCCATTTTAAACATAATAGGTAATCTAGTAGGAAGCTGGATAGATAATATGAACAATGATGGTTGTGAAAGATACAGTGTGAGGACACGTCTAACAGTGTATAAATATCCTTGCTCATGATCTTATGCTAGGTGCCACATCCCTCCACTAGAGAAAAGTTGAAGGAACCCTGCTGAGGGACATTTTCAAAATCTGTTATATCATTCAATCATTTTGTAGATAGTGCAGTCTATTTTCAGACGTCTACTGGTAATCTGAGAAAGGCTGACACTAGAACTGCCATCCTACTGGGAGGTATTTGGTGAATGTTAAAATCTTTGTTTTGAATATGTCAGCAATTGCAAAGTTGAAGGATATAAGGTTAAACAATACAATCTTATCAGAAGAGATCCTGACTGAGCTTATTATAAACCTAGATACTCGGATAAGTAGTTTATCTGAATTTCAACACATTTCCTTTGCCATATAGTATGCTGTTGGGAGATAGTTCTCAACGGGTTTCTTAAATTTCTGTATGTCTTCCAAGCAGAAGCCCTAACAACCTTTGTCCCAGAATATTAACATATTTTCAATGATTTCTGTAAAGTAAAGGACAGGTTTGTTTACTGTCTAGTACAATAAAGATGATGTGTTCACCTGGAGCAACATTAAGAGGTTAGCTTTCAGCCCATTATAAAAGATGGGGGTTTCCTAAGCTTGGGTATGTTCATCCGTGACACTGACCGACGTGTGTATAGCATTCACCCTGACCACTCTATGTTGCTCCCATGAGGCTTGGAGCATCAGGGGAGTCAGTCAGCATGTGAAATTTATGCTGCTTGTCATTCTGTGACTAATAAACCCCTTTGTCTCTGACCCAAGTGTCTCATGCCTTCTGCTAGTGTCCAGGAAGCTTTTGTTTCAATATCTCAGATCCATATAAGATATGATTTGGAATGAACTAAAGCACAAGAGCTCAAGGCAGTGATTCTGATGGGTTTGATCTGAATTGCAAAATGTATCAGTGTCACACTCACTTTATTTCCTGATACTGGCTCATTTAGGGATTAAGCAGTGTCAATATAGAGGCTCTAGAATAGTATGACACAGATCTCACTGCTGACCACTTTATGGTTATTATTCAAATGATATAAATGGGAGAACAAACCAAATCAATTCTTTATAAGCATGCAGGACGCAGTACTGCCCTGAGGTTTTGGGAACTAGGGCAAAGGCACTAAATGATGACTCAAAATAATGTATTGTGGGAATCTGACCCAAACTTATATGGACTTTGAACTGGAAATATAATAGATTCTTTCTATTTTGAAGTTAGATTTTGAATTGAAAGTTAGATTCTGTAATATGGAAAATAAGATCTAGGAAATTAGTAGGGTCCTGAAAAACTTGTCCACCAGATATTTGGGTTAGGTGAGTTTTATAAATATATGAAAACACATATGACATAATTGTTTTTCAAGGAAGCTATAGCAAAATCTTTGAAGTAATATTTGACACTTGTTATACAAGTGATATAGTGAAAGTGTGAAACGTACGTGGACACACTTGGCAGCTTCTGAAGAAAACTGCCACTTCAAAAAAAAAAAAACTCTGCTCTGAGAAAGACATTATTATCCACTTGCTATAATTGCACCATATTGAATTAATAAAGTTTTACTTTAGTACACTTTACAGACAGTGTTCATTATAAAATAATACTACACTGGTGTTTAATCAACAGTGATAGTTTATTATCATTAAAAATAATAAAATAAAATATTTTAACTTTATTTGTTCTCCGATGCTTATTCATTCTTTCTGTGGATTCAAGTTTCTAATTAATTTTCCTTCAGTGGAAGAACTTCTGTTAACATTTCTTTCAGAAAAGATTTGCTGACAGTGAATCCCATTAATTTTTGTTGGGATTATCACAATAGTTTGATCGAAGAAGACTTTATTTCTCTTTCACTTTTGAAAGATAGTTTTGTTGCATATAGAGTTCTATGTTGGCATTTTTACTTTTCCAACACTTCAAATTTTCCCTCCATTATCATATTGTTTGTATTATTTTTGATGAGAAGTCGACTGTAATTTTTATTCTGGTACCTCTATAGATAAAGCATTTTTGTTCTGCAAGATATTATCTTAAGTTTTCTGGAAACTTAGTATAAAATGCTTATGTTTTTATTTGTTTGTTTTAACTTTTGCTTGTATTCATTATTCTTATTGTTGCCTGAGCTTCCTGGATCTGCCGTATGGTGTCAATAATTTTGGAAAGTTTCCTGCCATTAGTATAATACATCAAACATTTCTTCTGTTTTGTTCTCACTTATCTCATAATTCCTTGAAGTTTTAATCTATGTTTTGCTTTTGTTTTTTCTTTAATGTTTTTCTTAGGATAATAATTGTGGAAAATCCTATTGATCTGTATTCAGGTTCACTGATTTCCTGGGCATGCCAAGTCTACTGATGAGCCTACTGCAGTTATACTTCATTTTTGTTACAGTATTCTGATTCTGATTTCTAGTATCCCTGTAATTCTTTCCTAGAATTTGTATCCCTCTGTTTACATTTTCCATCTGCTCTCTTGCATGTTCTACTTTCTCCATTAGAGTTCTTAACGTATTACTTGTGGATATTTTAATTCTCATTGTGATAATTCCAACATCTTTCTCATATATGGATCTGGTTCTGATGATTGCTTACTTTCTTCAGAAGATTTTTCTTTCTTTTTTTTCTTGTTTGTTTGTTTTAGCATGCCTTATTTTTGTTAGAAAGCTGGACATGTTTTATTGAGTAATGGAAACTGAGGAAACTAGGCCTTTAATATGAGTGCATATGTTTAACTGACTAGGAATTGGGTTGTGTTTAATGTTTGCTCAGCTATAGGTTCCAGAGGCTTCACATTTCCTCTTGTAGCCTTGTGTTTTGTGTCCTATGTTTACTTTGTGCTTTCCAAAGACTTTAGAGAAAGCCTGTATCTTATAGCTCCTTCAGTTATAATTCACTGTATAATACTGGAGACCTGCTGGTATGGTGACAAGGTTTGGAAGACTAAAGGGGAGCAGTCTGTAATCTTACAATTAAATCTAATCTTTTACTCAACTAATATATCAGGGCTGGGACATTCACAAGTGTTTCTCCAGTAATATAACACATTCTCCACCCCACTCCACTTTCTACTCCTTTTCCTCCTTTCTCTGGCTGAAGCATTCCTAGTCTATTGCCTTGAAGCTTTTGTGACTACTGATGACATATTTTATATATATATATGTAATATCTATCTATCTATCTATCTATCTATCTATCTATCTATCTATCTATCTATCTATCAATCATCTATCTACCTATCTACACAGGAAGGCTACAGGGAGCTAAAATAGGAAAAATGTTCTTTCCTGAGCTGAGTTAAAGATCTAAAGATAAAGATCTGATCCAGAAGTGGAAAAGAATCCTTTCTCTTGGAGAGTAGCCCTGGGTGATAATGAAAAGGTCTTGGGATACTTCACAAGAGACCCTTACTCTCCCTCTGCTGGCAAAGGTGAGAGGACTTTTTTTCTGGAATATTACTGTTTGAACTTGATTGGGTTCTCAGAGGTGAAACACACAAACGTGTGCCCCACTCCCGACCCCATCCCAAGATTATATGGTCTTTAGGAATTTATCATTCACACTAATCCCCACTTGGCTTCCAACAGTTTATCAAAATCAGCATTTATGTGTTTTTACCATATCTCCCAGTTTATGACTCTAGCAGCTTCTGCTCCAGGTCAGCAGATCTTAGGTGTGACTCTGAATATACTTTTCTCCTCAGTTTGGGAAAAAGTTTTGGGATGACAGTTCACCGTGTGACCTTAGTTTTTTGATGGCTTAAAAAATTGTTGGTATTCAGTATGTTCAACTTTTTCTTGTTTTAAGGTAGGGAGTGATAATTTCCAAACTTTTTGCATGTTGAAGCTAAAACCAAAATCCAAAGTCATGTTATAATTTAAATGTTTTATATTTTTCTGTACTATTAACATACAAATTAATTAATACATGTTCTTTAGTAATCAGGAATTAAGAGAAAAAATAAGATTCCCTCCATTCATGAAAAATTAAATTTGCCATTTTCTTTTAATATAGCCTGTCTAACCTTCCTGCCAACCCTCCTTCAACATTTTAGAATAACTTGTGTTTCCTTTAACTCCTCTGAGTCAACCATCCTATTTTCATCTTTTTCTACTCCTAGAAACCATAATAAAGAACAAAATTTGGCAAGTTTTATCACTAAAGGCAATGTGAATAATCCTCTGCAAATTTAGATGTGGGGATGGATAGGTTTGAGAACTTCTCTGTAGGCACTTGAGGCTGAAATGCATTAAAATACTAGGCCCTTCTTTGCTACCATATTCAAAAAATGAGGTTAAAAATGTATAATGGATTTTGAAGAGAACTGGCGGAGATGATTAAATAGATGGGAGGTATAGCCTGTGGGGGAAGATATAAAAACTTCAATTCTTTCATTTGAAAGTGATCATTTATAACCTGGACCTGAAGTAACAAAGCCATGATAAGAGTATACTAAATGAAAGGGTGGTGCTTTGATTCCTGTTTCTACGAAAATAGAGACTGTGACCTTTTAAATAATGTATGCACTAATTGCATAGTTGGTCTAGAGTGAGAAATGAGACCTACTCTATTTATGCCCTTGAAGAATTATGATTTTATTAAATTATCTTAAGTTTCTTTCATCACATTATTTCTGACTTTATTTTTCAAGGCAATTTCATGACCCTAATTTGGCTTTCTAAAAAGTTTTTTTCCAATGAAAAAGAAATACATTGATGGGAAACAAAAGTAAGATTAGCTAGGTAGTTATAATTCCCATGGAAAATGAATCTACTGACCTTCTCTTTAACAAGTTAGTGTTTTATGAATTTGGTTAGCCTATAACAGGCTGTTAGGGCCAAATAAACAATTCAATCATAAAAAGGGACCTGAAATTGAGATCCTTAAGGACAAAATTATAGGCTACAAAAGGAAATCTGACTAGGAAGGTAATCTAGGATTTGCAAATATAAGCTATGTTATTAATTACTAGTTCACATCAGTTATTGGATACTGATGAGGAGACATACTGACCTTGGTATATCAGCAATGCCCAAAATGCAACACAACTAACTTAGCAAAATGCAATTAGCTAAATGGATTATTAATGTAATTATTGCTGTGGGCACTAATTAAGATGAAAATTAATTTCATGACCTGGTATAAGAAAACATCTAATCACATAAATTATCATTGTTATAGAAAATTGTTTGCCTTAGGAAGCCACACTTTTAAAAGAATGGGAATAAACTGCCTCATAAAAATGATTTTCATAACCATCTAGTTATTGTCTGTGAATACCAATTAAATGTTTATATAATTTTATATAACAAATATTGTGGTCAATAATTATATAAGCATACTATTCAGAATTTTTTTCAAACTCTTTTAAAAATTGGAAAATTAGCTAAATTGTATAACACATTTACACACTAAACTTTTGGTTTGTAGTTAAGTTTCTAAAAAAAAAAAATAATTTCCCACGAATTTTTCAAAGTTGTCAGTTTCTAGATGGATATAAAGCAACCCAAGGTAGAAGTAAATATTTAAAAGATCTGACTTAAGAAGCCTAATTTATAAAGCATTCATTCATTTATTAAATAGTAGTTGAATTTCCTCTGACCCATACACCAGAAAAGCAAAGTGGAATACATCAAAATCATATGCCTCTTCTCTACAGAAAGAAAAACAACCAGATACCTGCCCTTTAAGAGATTATAATCCAGTAGGATGGACCAATTAATTCAGTATAAAGTGATAAAACAGAGTCAGAAATATGCTAATAAGTAATAGAATTCAAAAGCCAGTTTAACTTCTGTTACAGCTCTGTAAAGGAAGTTGCCCAGGACATGAATACACTGAAGGGATAAAAATAAGAGTGGTATCAAAATGTTACTGGCAGGTGAGGAGTAAAATTCAGATTAATATGATTTTAGAAGTCTTAGCAATAAGCAGAGTAGTTGAAAAGAAAATATTCTCAGTCAAAACTGAAAACTAAAAGTAAAAGAAATGGGGAAAAGACAAACAGTTCAGTTTAACAGAAATAGGCATTAAGATGTGAACAAGAGAGTATATAGTTCTTTTGATCACATAAAGCAAAAACAATATTTTTTTTAGAAGAAAGACTCCACAGTATTCATAAGAAGTTGTCTTGGATCTGCCCATATTATAGCAACAGATACCACAATAGAAAGAACAGTAAATAATAACAGTTCTTGTGTGGTCCAGAACAGTAAGAAATTGCTGGGAGGGGATCTTGAGTGTATTAAAGAAAAACAACAGAGGTAAGATTGTGATTTTGTATACATATGTCATGTTTAGCCTGAAAGCACAAAGAATTTTTCATCTTGCATACACTTGTCTTTCTACTACTGCCATAATCACAAGTTAATGTGAATAATTCATGCAATGTGACACCTTGTCTCATTTCAACATCTCTTGTGAGTAACTTCCAGGATGAAGACAGTGAAGCTCATCCGTTTGGTGGTAGTTTAGAAGGGAAACCGGGATGGTAGCAGTTATGTCACCATGCTGCTTTGACTGTTCTTTTTTCACTTAATTACTACCAAGGAGAATGGCTTTCTTTCGCAAATAGGGAGAAAAGAGGAATTTTTTGTCATCTACATCTGTTCTTTCCTTGAGAAAAATATAGATGTCATTCCTAAAAGCACTCATTTCTTGAGGAAAATAAAAGAAACAGTAGGAAGACAATTTATTTCCTCAAGGTTATTAAGGTAAATTTGATCTAAAACTCAAAATATGCACAAAAATCTTCACAAGCTTTGTTAAGACAAGTTGAAGACATTTTATGTACTTAGTATTTTTTCTTAGGCATTTCCTATTATCCTCTCAAGCCAGTTTTCCATCAGGCTACAACCAATTATGCTTCTGTGTTTTTGTTTCATTTTGTCTTTAAGTGTCTACAATAATCTAAATTCTGCCAGCACTGATGGTCAGATTTCAGCTTCCCAGTTACTAAATTCACAGCAGTCCTGAAAATCATTTCTCCCACTCCCTCTTCCTTGGACACTTCCTCCAGGGTTTTGTGAAAGCATATTCACAGATAAGGACATTTATAACTGCTTGTTTTGTTTTGAGGCATGCACTTGAGATACTTCCTAGAAATGGAAAATTATATTTTTGGCATCTCCATACTCAACAATTGCTGATAGTGTATTGGGAGAAAAGAAAGGTTGGTATGAAAGCATAAAGCACCTAGAGGTGAGCTGACAGTGCTTTTAGGAAGTAAGAGAGAGAGATGTAGGTAACTTTGATATGTTTAGTTAGTTGTACTTCCTTTCTCCTCCACCTTTATTATGTCCTCTGAAAGATCCTGGTGCTGAGGAGATTCTAAGAATATCTTCACAAATTCTGAAGGATATCCAGTAGTTTATAAAAGTCACAGGAGAATTACAAAGGCGAATAACTGTTTTTAGTGAGTTATGTCATGGAATATGATTTGATATATTGTTCTAGCATCAAACAATATGATATCATGGGGAATAAATTAAATTATTTATTGAAATTTGTTTTGTTATCTCATACTTTGATATGTAGTTATTTTTAACAAAGAGATTATGGAAAAAATTGCACCTTTTTGCTTATCCATTGCTCAAATAATTTTTTTCTCTTTTTTTATTATTATTATACTTTAAGTTTTAGGGTACATGTGCACAACGTGCAGGTTTGTTACATATGTATACATGTGCCATGTTGGTGTGCTGCACCCATTAACTCATCATTTAGCATTAGGTATATCTCCTAACATTATCTGCTCAAATAAGTTTAACACATTGGCTTTTCTTCAATGTACCGAGTGGTTGGAATGAAGAAAGATGAAGATTGCAGGAACTAATCAAATATTCCTTTTTTCTATTGTTAAAAGGATTTTTAGACTGTATTACCAAAGACAGATAAACAAAGCTGGAAATACAAAATGCATCTTGTTAGCCTAATTATTTTCTCATAGACATTTCTGACTCTTGTGAAAAATTGGTATAAAATTGACCTACTAGTATTTTTCCTACAGCCTGATGAAAATGATGGAAAATAAACATTATTTGAAACTGGTTTGGTTAAAAAGGCTTACAATTAAAGCCCTCATTCAATAAACTGGATCACATGACAAGTAGGAGGGGTCTAGTGTTCCAAGAATCAGGATTTTAAATTGGAGGTACTTATATTAAAAATAGTATTTTTATATCTGTCAAAAATGATGTTCGTTGGTATCAAATCCTGATTGCTAATTTTCTGCAAAATAAATGAAAATATAAATTGTTTTTGGCTGAACAAGTCTAGGTCTGATTGTGGAAAAGCATCAAGAATTGGACATACCCAACAGGCAACCAGCAGCAGGACTCTAATCAAGAAAAATTATAATCAGCTTTCCGAAAAAAAAAAAGTTCTACATGCGGCAGAATACTAAATCAATGTATCTGTTTTTTTTTTCTTTTTCTTCGTTGAAGTTAGTGGATTGCCTCCACAAATTGAATTCTTATTCACTCCTAAACAAACTGAATTTTCTTCCCTAGTATAAAAAAAAAGAAAAGAAAAAACATTCTCCTGAGTTCATTTCCATTTTAATTACCCCCTTTGAAGAAGCTGATATTATTTGACTAATACTCTCCTCTTTTTACATCTTTTCTTTATTTGTTCGTATTTCTCACGGTTCTAAATTTAGTTTTCTCTCAACATACTCCTACTAGAGGAAATTATCCATGATGACTTTATCTATTGCCCAAATTTTAGTAACTTTCAAACCTGTGCTTTCAGACCTAATTCTCCTCTGAGTTTCATACCCAAATTTTACTCCACGTTGAACTGAGCAGAGCTGGCTCAAACACACCTGACCAAGAGTGAGCTCATCATCTCCATCCATGCCTCCAAACTGCTGCTCAGTCCAAACATTCCATAGACATAATGTTTCCAGGAATAAATTGTTGTTATTTTCAACTACTTCTCTGTGAACAGCGATCTGTTATCTGGCACTAATTTGTCATTTGTGTATCAAAAATTTCTCCTACATCCCACTTCTGGCCTTGATTTCTGGCCTTTGTTTACTCCCACCCAAATGACTAAAATGTTCTCTTAACTAGTCTTTGTTCTGCTTTCCACCTCAAAGTGTCTAAAACAGTCTTTCTTTCATTTTTTCATTATTTAGTGTAAGAAAAAAATTATTCCACTAAATCTACATTGCTTTCAGTCTAAATCTATACATAGTCAGGCTATTCGTGGTTCTCCATGAATAAGCCTACGCGTGTAGGATTCATTTTTTGTTGTTCCCCACCAAAACCTGTGTTATGTGTAATACACAAGGCATATTGGGTTCCTTGCATTCAAACAGTAATTTAGGCGCCTACTCCACTTTATGACTTTGGACATGAAGCTATTTATTTCAAGAAAATATCTGTCTCACATCTTTTTAATTCACATCCATAATCACTAATAGGATATGACAAGATAATAGGAGACAAAATTGAGACAATGTAGATTAGCTTGCTGCTACTCTAACGTTTAGTATTATTTTATTCCACTTTCAATTTCTACTTGAAATTTCTTGCTATTTAGTTATCTCTGTTATTTTTCGTAGGCCCTAAAGTTAAAGGAGTTTAATAGAAATCTTAGGAATTGATCTCTCCAAATGAACATCAGAGTTAAATGGATCTAAATTATTATCTAGATTATTGCTTCTGAAGTTTAAGGACTTAGAGACTTAATAAGGACATAGAGACTTAATAAATCATTATTTTTGATATAGTAGGTTTGGGATGGGGCCTGACATTTTTATTTTTAAGAAGTTTCCAGGTGATAACAATGTTGCTGATCTAAGGACGGCACTTTAAATAGTAAGAGTCTAAAATGGCTTTTCTTAAACTTTAGTATTTATAAAATTAATCATACACAATTATTAAATATGAAGACTTTAGAGCCCCAAGACACAGAGATTCCAATCCATTACGTCTGTAGTATCATGTTTTAATAAACTCCTATTTGTGAATTGAAATTAGAGAAATAGTTGCCTAGAGAAAAAATGGATGATAGGCATTCTTATTGAATTGAGGTTTCGCTTTATCATCATTGGTTCTGTTTGCAGAATTAATAACATGAGGATGGATACTTTTCACTATCACAGCATTAGAAAGTTAAATGGTAAGATAATACCCTTTCCTTAAACCTGTTTATACAGAGTAAATTTTAAACGTTCACATGCACTCCAATGAAAGAAAGTAACAAGTTACATGGACCATTTTTTAAATGTAATACATTTAGAACATTTTCAATATCACACTACTTTTAAACAGTTGCAATAAACATTTTCTAAACGTACATTGAGTTAGAATTGCTCTATTATTTCAAAAGAACAAAAGTTCAGGCTGGTTAAAGATGCTCACTTTTAAATGTATATGTGAAATCAACAGAAAAACTTTCTTACTGAACTATATGAAAAATCCTCTACGTAACTATGTTACAAAAAAAGGTGTGTGTATTATATATACACATATTTGTGTATGTATATTACATATATGCATATAAATCATATTTGCATTTGGCTACACATAAGGAATAAGCAGGAAGTCCAAAGAAGAATGGATTCAGAAAGACCATGTAGAAACTTCTTACATTAGTTCAGATAAAAGATGATAATGGCTAGGGCAGGGTAGTGGCAGTAGTAGATGGAGAGGAAAAAACAGAATTATGAAATTCTGTAGGTAGAATCAAAAAAAGCTAATTTTTTGTTGGTTGCGAAATGTAAAGGAGTTAATTTCTGAACTTAGTAAATTTGACATGCTAATAAAATATGCAAACAGACGGATAGAGGGGCTTAGAAATTTTGAGAGAAGACTGAGAGATGATTTTCAAAGTCAGCAATATCCAAATGGAAATTGGGAACCATTATACAGTAGATTCAATCATCTGGGGAAATACAGACAGCAAAACACAAAGAGCATCTGATGTGCAGCTATCAGTATTGTCAACATTTGTTTTATTTATTTTATTTTATTTTGTTTATTTTATTATTTTATTTTTTTTGAGACAGGGTCTTGCTCTGTCGCCAAGGCTGGAGTGCAGTAATGCAATCATAGCTCGCTTCAGTCTCCCAAGTAGCTAAGACTACAGGCACATGCCACCACACTTAGATAATATGAAGTTTTTTTGTAAAGAAGGTGTCTTGTTATGTTTCTAGGCTGGTCTCAAACTGCTGGCCTCAAGTGATCCTCCCACTTTGGCCTCCTAAAGTGAAAGGATTACAGGCATGAGCCACCATACCTGGCCCACTTGCCAGCATTTGAAGGGAGAATTGAGGTGAGCAAAGAAGACTGGGAATGTATTTTCACATAAAGGATTTTTGTTTGTTTGTTTTTGTTTTGTTTTGTTTTTTGAGACAGAGTCTCACTCTGTCACCCAGACTGGAGTGCAGTGGCACGATCTCAGCTCACTGCAACCTCCACCTCCTGGGTTCAAGCGATTCTCCTGCCTTAGCCTCCCGAGTACCTGGGACTACAGGCACCTGCCACCACGCCCAGCTAATTTTTGTATTTTTTGTAGAGACAGGGTTTCACCATGTTGGCCAGGATAGTCTCAATCTCTTGACCTTGTGATCTGCCTGCCTCGGAAAGTTTTTAAAAATTCAATTGAAGGTTATGTTTTGGTTGGCAGGAGAGGGGAGTATGTGAATGAGAACCCCTCACCATTCCTTCTCCTTCAAGTGTTGGCCTAAATGGGAATTTAATCCCTTTCCAGATGATAAGTTGTTTTTTTCCTTTTTAAAATTTTTTCCTCTGTAAAGACTGTCATTATTTGGCCAAAAGATTACTTCTTACCTGACTTAGGCATATTATTCTACTAGCTAATTTTTGAAAGGACTTTTAGTCTAGCCTGTCTTCCAAGTTTCTGTCCTCACTAGTGTATATCTTTGCTGCATTCCAGTTTTGTTACAAGTAAAAGTAATTACACATATTAGAAGTCATAATATTTTTACAAGTAACCAAGAAATTAGAAATGTCTGCAGCAAAGCAACCATCAGGAGAAAAGCAAACAATTCAATCATGCCTATCTTTGGTTTAATGGAAATCACAACTGAGAAGAAAACGAGAGATGATTACCCTGCCTTATGGAAGAACTCTTCTGCTTTTCATAAAATATTTCTCCTTGATGAAAGAACTAGGATACTGAAGGATACCAATAACACAAAGAAACCATAAACCTTTTGTAATTCTTCAAGTCAAATTCTCCCAGCAGAGGAGCTATATTTTATTATGGGTTAGTAATGGCCATGCAGAGAAATCACTCACAAAAAAATAGCAGTGCACTTGGGGAGGATGATCAGTTATTGCACACACTAAGTGGATCAGAAGTGCTTCTATCTGGTTCTGCCCACATCTGCTGCAAATTTCTGCATAAAATTTGCATTCAGACTCCTTACATAATAAGTAATTAAATTTCAAATGACTGTTCGTATTTTTAAGCTGCAAGTAGAGTTGAACATGTAGTTATTACTTAAACTATATTATATTTTCCATATAATTAATATATGCACACAGTTAAAAAGCTAATAGTGCAGACTTAAAATAAAAAGCAACAGCCTGCTTTGCAACTTAAGTCCCTTTTTAAAAAAGGCAGTCTTGTTTAAACCCTAGATAATTTTTTGTTGTAGTTTTAAACCAAATATTTGTTTTATTTTATTTTATAACTTTAACTTTTATTTTAGGTTCAGGGATATATGTGCTGGGGTTTTACTTGGGTATGTTGTGTGATGCTGAGGTTTATGGTACCGTTGATCCCTTTACCCAGATACTGAGCATAGTACCCAATAGTTTTTCAACCCTTCCCCCTCTTCCTACCTCCCCACTCAAGTAGTCCTCTATCTATTGTTGCCAATTTTATGTGCACGAGTACCCATTTTTTAGCTCCCACTTTTAGTGATGAAATGCAGCATTTGGTTTCCTGTTACTGTGTTAATTTGCTTAGGACAATGGCCTCCAGCTGCATCCATGTTGCTGTTCATTCTTTTTATGGTCGCATAGTATTGCATGGCATATATGTATCACATTTTCTTTACCCAGTTCACTGTTGATGGCCACCTAGATTAATTTCATGGTCTTTGCCACTGTGAATAGTGCTGTAATGAACGTACCAGTGCATGTGTATTTTTGGTAGAATGATTTATATTCCTTTGGGTGTATATCCAGTAATGGGATTTCTGGGTTGAATGGTAGTTCTAAGTTCCTTAAGAAATCTCTAAACTGCTTTCCACAGTGACTGAACTGATTTACATTCCCACAAACAATGTATAGGCGTTCCCTTCTCTGTGCAGCTTTACCAGCATCTGTCTTTTGACTTTTTAATGATAGCCCTTCTGACTGGTGTGAGGGGGTATCTAATTGTGGTTTTGATTTGCATTTGTCTGATGATTAGTAATGTGGGGTATATTTTTATGTTTGCTGGCCACTTGTATGTCTTCTTTTGAGAAGTGTCTGTTCATATCTTCTGTCCACCTTTTAGTAGGATTATTTGTTTTTGCTTGTTGAATTGTTTAAGTTCTTTATGGATTCTGAATATTAGATCTTTTTCAGATGCGTAGTTTGCAAATATTTTCTCCCATTCTGTAGACTTTTTGTTCTGTTATAGTTTCTTTTGCTGTGCAGAAACTCTTTAGTTTAAATTAGGTCCTACTTGTCAATTGTTTTTGTTGCAATTGCTTTTGAGGACTTAGTCATAAATTCTTTGCCAAGGATGATGTCCAGAATGATGTTTCCTAGGTTTTCTCCTTGGATTCTTCTAGTTTGAGGTCTTACATTTAAATCTTTTATCTTCCTCAAGTTTAAACCCTAGATAATTTTTAAATTAAATCAATAATATGTATATTATTAGAATTATTTAGCTATTTTAGACATCTATTAATTTACTTAAACTACTCCTTTCTTACTCTTTTTACACCTTTAGAATAGAGTTATTACCAATTTTGTGTTTTTATCTGTTAATTTTTGCAAATTTCTGTAATTAAAAAAATTTTTAAAATACCAACACTATGATGGGTGCAGCAAACCACCATGGCACATGTATAACTATGTAACAAACATGCACATTCTGCACATGTATCCTGGAACTTAAATTATCATAAATAAATAAATTAATTAAAAACATGTCAACCCTAAAGAGAATTTCTTTTTTTTTTTTTTTTTTTTGGTTAGGGAAGGATATTAACATACAAAAAGTTAGAATTCAGACTATTTAACAATACGTAGAGAATGATACTATTTCGAATGAACTCGTCAGGACAGACACAGCAGTGAGCAGCCTTCTAGTGAGTGCACCCAGCCTTCTACAGTTTTCTTTGGCACACTTTGTCATTTTTGAACTCCCAGCCTCTGTCATCTCAATTTTCCTCTTTAGTATTTTAAATTTTAATTAATTTTACCTTCTCTTCTGACACCCTAGGGTTAGATATTTGTATTTTGTTTATATTACTGTCTATTGTATTTTGTTTCTCAAACTTAGCTACATGATAGACAGTTCTGGAGCACTTTCACAAACAGGCATGCCTGGGCCTTGTTACCAGACATTTTAATGTAATTGCTTTAAAATCAGGGTTAAGAACCATAAGTCTGTAACGTGAATATGAATTGTGAAACCAAATAAACTGTGTTTTCAATACCTTTATATAAGTGATATCCACAACTAAAAATTATATTTCTTCATATGGAGAATGATGTGTCTATGTGTGTATGTTTTACTCTATTTTCTACATAGTCAATGTGTCCTCTAATTTGCCATTATAATCAGCTACTCTGTTGAAATGTGCTTTGCCTTGGTTTTTTCTGAACATCTCTATTAACTATTCTGCCAGTCCTACAAGACCTCCCATGTAAATACATTTTTTGATATTTTGATTGATTCATCATATAATTCTTAGTTAAAAGTCATTCTTATTTACAAATATGAAGGTACTGTTCAGTTGTATGGTTTTGCTGATGAGAACTCCAATACATTAATGGTCTTGGGTAAGTAACAAATTTTGTCCTCTGAAATTTTTATGGGTGTCTATACATAATTGATGTTATAAATTTCACAATTTATATGCCAGTGTGTATATTTGTTAAAAAAGTTATTGGCCTGTGTACTTGGTGGTTACTTGAATAACTGTTTCAGCTTTAAAAGCTCCTTGGATGATCCTGTTCCTATTCCTCCCTTCAATTTTCTTTCTTCTCTATTTGTCACTTTTACTGATATTATGTGGATGATGTAGATGGTGTGAAAGAGGTTGATTCATAGATCCATCTCTGTACTTTCACCTAAAGCTCCCTTAATAGACTCATATCTTCTACAGCCAACTGCCTGGTCTTTTTGAGCCCTGAGCCTCAGGAGCTTGGTGGAGACAGCTCAAGTTATCCACTGTAGTCTTCTCATATGTCCTGCAGAGCTTCATCCTCTTTTCTCCATGAATCACCCACCTTTCAAAAGCTTTCTGTGATAATCATACTTGTTAAAAATTTTAGTCACTGATCTCTCTCCCATTTTAATTGTTCTTTCTTCTCTTCCTTCTTTCTCCCTTCCTTCCTTCCTTTTCTTTCTTTCTTTTTCTTTCTTTCTTTCTTTTTCTTCTTTCCTTCCTTCTTTCTTTCTTTGTTCTCATCATCCTCTTCATGCTCATCCTTCTTCTCCTTTTTTCTTTTTGTTTATTCTCCATTAATGACACCTTGGAAATTTATTGGGAGTGAAAATGAATAAATCCAAATGACCAAGTTTTAATGCTTGAACCAAAGCCAATTTATTCTAAAAAGCTTTACCCTATAATTTATTATATCTTTACTTTTAATAAAGTTATACAAAGATAGTAATTATGGACTTGTTTAGAAAAACTATACTGAGCCAAAAATGCTGGACTTCTTACATATTGGACAATGTAGTAAACTATTTTTGTAAATGACTATAAAAAATACAGGATTCTCTCAGACTTCTTTCTTGTATTATCTTCCTTTTCTTCACTTTCTGAAGTTTCCACAATATCATTTCTTCCTTGCTACTGTTTTTACTCAACTATACAAATTAGGCATTGCTCTCCTACTTATTTTGCAAATTCTACACATGAGATTTTACATTTCTTTTTCGGGGTGGTGTACATATATAATTTTTAGATTCAAATGCATTTTCTGTCTTCAAGATGACCAACATACAGTCTATTTACTGTGTTCAAGGTACAATGTGACAGATGTACTTAATGTGCAAAAAGATTACTGAATATGGAAGGAGAGACATGGGATATCAGTTTAATCTACCATTTGGGCAATTTATTAAAACCCTGATACTCACATCAGTGACTTGTAAAATGGGGCTTAGTATGTATTCTTATTGGCTATTATATAAAGTAGCTTTAGAAATTTTAAAACTGCATCAAATCTACAATGTTAACACCTGTAATAATTTTAGGGGAATATTATTTTTACTCAAAGAATGAATTTTTCACCTTGTGCTATAATGTCTAAAAAGATTCATTTGACAATCTTTCCTTTTGCTAGGAATCTATTATTTAAATTTGAAGGCACTTCCTATAAGAGTGCTTGAGTAATTTAAATGAGTTAGTTTCATATACTGTGACAGGTCTGTAAATTGCTATATTGATCTGCAAGAGTTCTATGTATTCTACAAGCCATTAGATCAGACAATGCATAAATATAAATCTTGAGAGTATTTTAAAGAGAAACACAAAAAGCCTTTTTTCTATGTTTACTTCTATAGCCAGGATTGTTTAGTTGATTAATTAGGTCTTCAATATGTGGAGTTATTTTATTTATATACTCCAATTTTGAAATAGTTATGTTCGATGGATTTCTTCTCTTATGCAGATCAAATCATGTAGATAAAGCAGTGGTACAGGGGGAAGAGCAACAATATTTCAGCTGAATGATTTTCAATTAATCAGCCCTGGAGGAGATGATATGAATTGGAAATTCAGAGGTTCAAAGAATATCTGATGAGTTTTGACAGGAGGCCCATTATCTACTAAATATTTTTAGTATCTAACTCAGATATTATGAAAGCAAATACTTATCACCTAAATCAAATAACATGGATCTTTTAATAACAAATAGAGTTGATTTTTATAATACTTTAACACTTCATAATGTTTTTTTCTATGTAATTTATTATATAGGTGACAGTGCAACTTTGAGGTTGTCAGGCATTATTGATATTAACTTCAAGTTCAATAGCATTATTGGTCCAGCAGTACTTTTACTTGACCTATGTCTTATTAAATGTAATGGCATCTGCTACTACCCATCACTTACATTTTTAATTGCACTCTTGGCAGCAGGCCAAGTGAGCTCAGACATCCCCTAGAACCCAATGCATCAACCAAACTACAAAATAACATTGTATGTCACACATAGTAAGATGTCTTTCAATCATCCTATAATTTTTAAAAAGATACGTCCCCTGAAGTCAGCATTATAAGGTCTAAATATGTTTTACTCCTTAAATGAATAGAAGGCCTTGGTGAGTACCTAAAAGTGGCAAGAAATTGTTGGAAGTGCAGTTTTGATCCCTAAGTACTCTCTCTCCAACAATGGCCCAAAAAGGATCTGTTGAAGATTAGTTTGTTTTTCATTGTGCTTTTTAAGAAACACATATATGCATACACTTTCAGATAATTTCGTTGTTCCTAAAAGGATTGGCATACAAAGTCAATCAAAGATGAGTGGGGTAAAGTGTTCTCAGTTGAGGTAAGCCTCAGCTTCCCTGCCTCATAGGCAGGAGAACAGAAGCTTGGCTTAGCTTAGCAGAAGTGTGTTCCATAAAAAACTGTATCACCCTCTACCTTCTGAGGATGTCAGCTACACAGAAAAAAGCAGTGAATATTTTGACTTTTTATGAAATAACTTTATATAGCTGTGATTCTTATTCCTCAACAGTGTGCCTGATTGTTTCACTCTTAATTCTGTCGATTGATGTAACTTGTTTCAAGTCCAATCCAATACTTACATAATAATAATCAAATGCCATGAATTTAGGTTTTACTTACTTTTATCCACAGTCTAGTAACTAGTAACTATCTTACAGAGTCTCATTCACTTGATTGCATATCAAACAAAGGATAACAAACAAACAAAGTTTTAGATTATCTGGGTATTTCAGTCTGTTCAAGTAAGAATTTCACTATGTAATGAGATAAAATTGTTATAAAATGATAACTGGAAAGGTCCATAATCACTGCATCTAGACTAATTTCTTTAAAAAAATTATAAAAAGAGCCTTTGGATTCAAGATTCCAAGTTTGATTCCAGCTCCACCATTCTTAATAATGTGTCCTTGGATAAATAGCAATCATTTTAAGCTTCATCTTCGTTATCTAAGAAAATTGAGTGGGGTGGGGCAGTTGGACAAATAGATAATGACAGTTATCCAGTATTATAGTAAAATACAGAGTATTTTCACCACCCTACCACCCTGGAAATCTTCTGTGTTCCTCTTATTTGTCCAAACCCATGGAATACACAACACTATGAATGAACCCTAATATAGACCATCGACTTCAATGATAATGATGTGTCGATGTGGGTTCATCAATAGTAACAAAGATAACAATCTGGTGGGGGATGTTGATAATGGGAGAGGCTGTGCATATAGCGGGGCAGGGCATATACTGGAAATCTCTGTACCTTCTTCTGAATTTTGCTGTGAAGTTAAAACTTCTCTAAAAAATAAAGTCTTTTTTTAAAAGGATGCCATATAATAATATTATTAAAATGGTTGTTATGATAATCTATTTAGTGCATTTTCATACTGTCCAGCACATAGCAAATGTTCCATAAACATTTGCTTTCATTTCACAATGTCCTCTCTTGAAACCTTAAGCAGGGTCTGGGCACAGTGGCTCACACCTGTAATCCCAGCCCTTTGGGAGGCTGAGGCAGGTGGATCCTGAGATCAAGAGATCGAGACCGTTCTGGACAACATGGTGAAACCCCATGTCTACTAAAAATACAAAAAAATTAGCTGAGCGTGGTGGAGCATGCCTGTAGTCTCAGCTACTCAGGAGGCAGAGGCAGGAGAATCACTTGAACCCAGAAAGTGGAGGTTGCAGTGAGCCGAGATCATGCCACTGCACTCCAGCCTGGGAGACAGAGTGTTACTGTGTCTCCAAAACAAACAAACAAACAACCTTAAGCAAAATATCTATTCCATCTGATAGGACATGTATATGAAAACAATCACACAGTGCAGTTGTATAGTCCTAAATCCTCAGTAATCAGGGACTACTTTACAGGAAATAATTGCATCCTACATGCAAGGTTTTTATATATAAGATAAACTATTCATCAGCATTTGGGCACAAGAAACACATTCCTCTAAAAGAATGGATGCTGACCGTGAACTTAGTGATGAATACTTTTAGAATGATAGGTAAAAATGCCTTCGCTCATAATTGCCTTTTGATACTTGAATCTTTAGGAGATTGTAAACTAAATGGAAAAGAATAGAACATACACTTTTGAATATTAAAAAAGGAAATGCATATGTAGTTATTATTGACTTGCCAATTGAAAAATGATATTGGAGAGATCAGCTTAAACAAACAAAGTTTTCTGTAAGTCACAGAAAAGTACTTCTTACTATTTATACATAGCTTCCATGACAGCATAGCTACATTAATTTGTAATGTCATGGAATCATTATTCTAATCCTAAAAACTGGCACTAGTTCTAGTGTGGCCTTTAGAATCTACATAATTAGGACTTAACAGTGCTTATTATGTATGAAATATGCAATGCTATTTGTAACTTTTTAATCATAATATACTGGAAATACATATTTCAAGGCAATTTTGGCCTACCTTAGGCTACTGTGAAATAAACTTACCAAAAAACAGCCCATGACACTAGACTCGGAAGGTGTTAATAGGAGACAATTCAAATTTTCCAAGGATCTCACAAGATTATCACTTTTCTCTCTTTGCTACCCAAATGATTTATTTATTTGTTATACACTGAGAACTGAAGTTAATCCTACTATTCTTGGTAATTTTTTCATGAGATCCTTGAAGATATAAATTTCAAATACAAACTCATCGAATTAAGCTGGCAGCACGTATATTCTACTTTATGGTCATCAGATGTGTTCAAAGAAGTTTTTCTGTTGCTCAAAGGAGATATAAGACACTAAGCTTATTCCTTGGATTCATTTTGACTTCACTTTAAAGACAACTGAAATATTTTCTCATTGTTTCCAAGGGGATAAACTAGGGTCTAGTTTTGACAACAAGGTGATTTATTTAAGTTCCCTGCATATATAAATTTTACATATATATATATACTATATTATATATATGCAGGCATTATACATCTGTATAGGTATTATAGGTACAAATTCAACTATAGTAAGAGTCGGTTTCTGATTATACTCTAAGAAAATGTTTTTGAGGAGAAGAGTATCACAGATGGCTTTGTTATATTTTGTATGTAAAAGTAATATAAAGCTTTTATAAGTACACAAAACGGAATTTTGAAAGAAATTGGGCACAGAAAAATTAAGTGGAAGCTTTATTAAAACCTAAAATCATGAAAACCTTTAAGCTCTTATTTCTATGCTGAATCTTCAGATTTATGTCACCTTCTCTGTATCAAAAACTGCTATTATAAAATTAGTTTATTTTTATTCTGTTTTTTATTGTAGAGTACTAGTTAAATATACAAGTACATATATATATGATATTAGGGTAATGTGCTTTTTACCATTTTATTTTCTAAAAAGGAAGAAAGAGAAAAGATAATAAAGTTGTTAAGTCTGAAACTATACAGATTATATTAGCCTACTTGCAACCTAATGTTTGCCTGCCTCAGATACACACACACACACACACACACACACACACACACACACACACATGCATCACTTCAACATCAAGGAGAAAAATTCTTATGGACAGAGAAGCTTGGGTCTGTTTTCCAAGCCCCAAATTCAAGTGCCTACAGCATCACATGCTAAGAGCCAGGTGGCACTGGCATGGTGAGAGGGGCTTGTGCCAGAGGAGAAGACCTCTGGAAATATGAAACTCAGGGTTCATAGAGAATGTGCAGGCACGTATATCCATCCTTGCCTCTGAAAATAAATAGCCGTTGTCTTTTACTCTGAAATGTGAACAAATTTTCTCTTGGGGTAGGGGGAAAGGGCTCTAACTTGGAATGTAGGCAAGTTAGAGTAATATAAAATATTTATCTAAATATTGGGTAATATAAAATATTTATCTAAACTATATTGTCATTAGAATAGAAGCAACTGGCTCTGGGGAAATTCATCATCTCTAACTCCCAAGCCTAGTTAGTACTTTGTTATCCTTGAGGTCCCAGAGGTCTTTGTTCATAAAGCCCTAAGCACGGAGAAACGTAAAATTACTCATGGAGCATCATCTTCTTAAAAAAGTTTCTATGAGGAGGTCATATTAGTGCCATGAATTATAAACATGTTGACATTACATTTGCATTATTAAATAATAAAGTGTAATATAAACATAGAAAATAATAAATATTTCAGAAACATGGAATCTATAATTAAAACAAAATGAAATATATGTCAACAATACACTTCAATCATTTCCAGTCCATATGATTGGCAATAGATAACATATTCCCAGTTACATCTTGTCCATATTCAAAGAAAAGTACAAATATAAAAATTGGGAAAATAGGCAAAAGTTATGAAGGTGAGTCTCAGAATAAGAAACATAAATGTCCTTTAAAAAATAAAACATAAACAAAATTACTAGTAGCCTGAAAATGAAAATTAAAACAAAATTCAAACACTTCACTATTATAACACAGAACAAAAAATTAAACTATTGATAATATTCAATGTGAATAAATATGAAAGGGAAAATGCACTCTCATACATTGTCACAGGGGATGGAATTTGTTACAACTTTTAGTAATACATCAATTATTATCTATTACATTTTGAATAGCTCAGTCCACCAAAATTTTTATCATTGTTACAGGACCAACATGTTCCTATGCCTGTTGTGCAGTAACATACCAATATACTTAGACAGCAGGATTTGCAACAGAGAAAGAGTATAATGATTTCAGGGCAACTGAGCAAAGAGATAGGAGGAGACTCTCAAAGCCATCTCCCTGAGGAATTATGGGCTGGGGCTTTTAAGGGGATCATGGAGGGCAAGGAGCTGTAAAATTGGGGTTGTTGATTGGTTATGGGAAAGGACATAAAGTCATCAGGATATGGAAATTACGTTCTTTGGTGATTCAGCTTCCCTAGGGTGTCATTCAGATCAGCTGGCATCAGTAGTTTCATTGGTATGCAGGAGCTGAAAGAATATCTGAAAGGGAAAACTTAAGATTTTACAATGTTTAAGTTGTTATCTTTAAAGCAGTTAAGGGGAACGATAATCTTGTGATAAGCTCTAGCCTGAGTCTGAGGCAACAGGCAGTGGACCGCTCTGAGGAAGCAGGTCAGAGAGCAAACTGCCTAATGATTAATGCTGAACATGCTGCAAGCATGATTTCTTTTTGTTTCTCCTCTTTCTTCTTCCCTGATTAGTTTTATAAAATTTATGGGAATAGTTTCATCACCTGTAGAAAATATTAGATTTGTATACCTTGTTACAGAAGTTGTTTAGAGTGGCTATCAAAGGCTGCATTTCTCTCTGTCCTAGTTAGTAGAGGTGTTTCCTTTCATGGAAAGGAAGTGCTACTTCAAGCCTAATATGTGAATATCTCCTACAAGTGATTCTCCATGCTCTGTCACCTCTGGCTAACCTATAATAGAGAATATTCTCAGAAAGATTTTGGAAAACATATGTAAAAGATAGCAGAGCTTTTGTAACCCTGGGCCCTGAATGAGTACATAGAGGAGGCTTCCCTCTGTTTTGTTCACCCACCTGGTATCATTAGACAAGTGAGATATTAACTATGATTGAGTTAAGCCACTAACATGCAGTTTGTTTCTTATAGCAATTAGCTTTGCCCTAATTCAATCCCAAAAGCTGAAGAAAGAAAACAAAGTACAGAGCATATATCAAAAAAGATATAATTAACAATTTAGGCAGTGTCAAAACTCTGGACACAAAATTATATTCTCCAGTAAATTATGTAATATCAATGTCTTATGAAAGGTCATTAAACATAATTAGATAAAAGATCTGGAAAATAGACATATTGTATTTCTAATTAAAAAGACAACATGTGTGTGTAGAGGTTGGTTTATGAACCACCACACTCTTGAAACCATCATCCCATCAAGAAAATAAACATCTTCATCAACTCTGAAAGTTTCCTCTTGATGTTTGAAATTCCTGACTCCCAACCCTTTCTGTCCCAAGCAAAAATGATCTAATTTCTGTCACTATAGATTAGTTTTCATTTTAAAAAAATGTACATAATGGAAATACACAGTATGTAGTTGGGTTTTTGAGAGAAAGGAGAGGTGGAAACCTCACTTCTTTCACTCAGCATTTTCTTCTGTGATCCATCCAGGTTGTAATATATATCAATTGTTCATTACTTTATTATTACATTTTATTATGAAATTATACCACAATTTCTTTATGCTTTCACTTGTTGATGGATACTGGTGTTGTTTCTAGGTCTCAATGATTACAAGTATAGCTAGTAGTAAGTCTATGTACAGCTCTTTGAATAGGCATTTGCTTTTATATCTCTTTTACAAACATCTAGTGGGAGAACGTCTGGGTTTTATGATAGAAGTATATTTACCTTTTTAAGAAATGGCCAAACTCCTTTATTCCAAAGTGGTTTTACCACTTTACATTCACGTCTTGTGTGTGCCTTCTCTTGCTATCTCCCTTAGTGATTTGATAACTTATTATAATGGTATACTTTAATTACTTCCTCTTTATCTCTTCTGTATCTACTACAGGTTTTTTCTTTCTGGTTACTATGGGGTTTACATGAAACACTTTATAATTGTAACAGTCTATTTTAATCTGATAAAAACTTAAATTCAACTACAAAAACTTTCACTTCAACTTCTCCTTCCCTCACATTTTATGCTATTTTACATATTTTAAATATTGTGTGTGCATTAAGAAATCATTATAGCTACAGTCATTTTTATTTTATTTACCTTTTAAATTGTTATTTTATTTAAATAATTTTTATTAATACTATTTTTAAGTAAATGATTGTATATACTTATGGGGTACAATGTGATGGTTCAACATATGTATGCAATTTACAATGATTAAATCAAGCCAATTAACATATCCATTACCTCACTTACCTATCATTTTTTTTCTGGTAAGACATTTGAAATTTAGTCTTAGTTATTTCAAAATATATATTACATCATCATTGCCTATAATCAGCCTGCCTTGCAATAGATCTCAGAACATTCCTCCTATCCAACTGAAACTTTTTACACTTTAGCAACAAGCTATAACTACTGCTAATACTTTTGTTTTTTAACTTTTATACTTGAGGTTAAAGTGATTTACACTCCACCACTACAATATTAGAGTATTATAAATATGACTATATTCTTACCTTTACAGTGAGTTTTATACTTTCATCTGTTTTCAGATTGTCACTTAGCTTTTCATCATTTCACGCTCAAGAACTCCCTTTAGCATTTCATATAAGGTAGATCTAGTTGGGCTGAACTTCCACACCATTTTTTTTTTTTTTTTTTTTTTTTTGTGGAAGGGGTCTGGGTAAGCCTCTGTCTCTCCTTCATTTCTGGTGGACAGCTTTTCTAAGTACAGCGTTCTTAATTGGCAGCCTTTTTTTTCCCCCAGCATTTGAAATATATTATCCTGTTCTCTCTTGGCCTGTTTCTTTCTTCTGAAAAAAATTCACTGATAATCTTTTGGAAATTCCATTGTTTCTGATGAGTTGCTTTTCCTTTGCTGCTTTCAAAATTCTTTTTACCTTTGAGATTTTAGAATTTGGTTATGAAGTGTCTCAGTGAAGGTCTCTTTATATTTAAATTAGTTAGTTTCTTTGGGCTTTATTGAACTGAACGTTCATTTTCCCCTGTAGATTTTTTTTGTCATTATTTCCTTAAATAAGCTTTCTGCCCTTTTTTTCTTTCTGTGTTCTTTCTCATACTCCCATATATTTATGCACTTGGTGATGTCCCATAAACTATGTAGTCTTTCCTTCACACATTTTCATTCTTCTTTCTTTCTGATCCTCGGAATGGGTAACTTCAAATGGAAAGTATTCAAGCTCAATGATTCTTTCTTCTACTTAACTGAGTCTGCTGTTGAAGCTCTTTATGGATATTTTCCAGCTTTGTCATTTTGCTCTCAGCTCTAGAATTTCTTCTTTATGGTTTCTATTGCTGAACTTCTGAAATTGTTCATGTATTATTTTACTGATACTGTTTAGTTTTCTCTGTGTTCTCTTGTAGCCCAGTGAGCTTCTTTAAAAACATTACTTGAATTATTAGTCAGACAGTTTATAGATATTTATTTCTTTAGGGTTGGTTTATGGTGCTTAATTTTGTTCTTTTGACATTGGCATTTTCCTGATTAGTAATCCTTGTTATCTTGTGTTGTTACCTGCACACTAGAAGAATCAGTCACCCTGTCCAGTATTTACAGATTGGCTCCAGTGGAAGCAGATTTGGGCCTGTCTATGCTGGGGCAGGCCTTGGTTCTGGGTTAGCAGGGGCATGGCTGAATCCTGGGTCTATGTGGGTTGGGTTGTCAGTAAAGTGGGTCTGGAACATATGTCTACTGGGTCCAATCAGAAACCTGAGTCTGTCTGCAGGGCTCATCTTGGAGTCTTGGTATGCAGAGGCTAGGCTGAAGCCTGAGACTGCTGGTGCCAGCCTGGCCCTGGAGTCCATTGGTGTGGTCCTGGGATCTGTGTTCGTGGAGGCAGTTCTGGAGCCTGGGGCTGAGGGGGCTGACCTGATGCTGAGGTGGTCCTGGAACCTGGGTCATTGGGTGCTGACCTGGCAATAGGGGCTGCTGCGGGGAGGCTGGTAATGGGGTCCGTTATAAGGTTGAGCGTTCATTTTACCCTCCTTTTCCATTTGAATGGTCTCTTTCTCCACAATATCCTGTGTAAGGTCGGGGAAAGAATAATACGGATAATGTGAAACTACCCTCTTGCATGCACCTTTTCTTATCTCTGTGCCAGACCCAGGTGCTGTAATCTCTCATCTGAATTCTTTAAATCATGTGAAAGTATTTTCACATATGGATAGTTGTTCAAATTTATGCTGCAGTGAGATGACAAGCAACTCCTATTCTGCCAGTCTTGCTAACATCACTCCACCTGATATTGATAACAATCCATTGATCATGTATGTGGAGATCAACTTAAACAGTCTCCATTCTCTTCTATTGATTTGTTTATATGCTTTGACACCAATACCCAACTGTCTTGGTTACCATGTACTATAAGTCCTCCAACATAATTCTTCTTTTCGAAGATTTTTTTTCTGTTATAAATTCTTTCAATTTTCATATATATTTTAAAATAAGCTTGTCAACTTCTACAAAGAAGCACGCTTATATGTTTATTGGAATCATGATAAGTTTATTGAATGATTTTTGAAAAACTGACAAATATTTAGTCACCTAATCTATACCTCCCTATTTATTTAGGTAATTTTAAACTTGTATCAGCCATGTTTTACAGTTTATGCAAATCTTGCACACCTTTTTTCATATTTTTCCCTAAGTATTTCATACTTCCAGTATAGTGAAAAACAGTATTTTAAAACTAGCCACAAACTAGCCACAAATTCTCTTCATAAGAATGTAACTAACGCCAGAAAATCTGAGGTGGAACAGTTTCATCCTAAAAGCATGCCCCCACTCCCTCTGAAACAAGTCCCTTGTGCCAGAAAGGTTGGGGACCACTGCTATAGTTGATTCCTCAATGAGGGCTGATGAATTACATCTATGTATTATTGGATTGTATCACGGAAAGAACGCAACTGTTCAGTTGTCACTGCATTTTAAACAGTGTAAAATATCAAAGCTAATTTAAGATTAAGTATGTCTGGATGTTGAATCATAATATGTTAGGTGAATGCTACTTTAATATTTCATATCTCATATCTGGATTACTTCTGGTGAAGTGTTATTAGCTATTAACAACAGGCAGAGGAGAATGCATCAATTGGTAACCAAGAGTCTTAACAATATTCATGATGTTACATTAAGAGAGCATATTAAAACAGTGCTTTTTAATTCTTAAAATGCAAAGAAATCACCTGAAAATCTTGTTAAAATTCAGATTCCAATTAAGTAAGATTCTACTTGATTATGATGGTTCTGGTCTATAAATCCAGCTTTGAAAGGCAAGGGCTTAGGTGTCATTCTAAGCATAATAACTCTTATAAGGTTAAGAGTTATGTAATTCTCCAAAAGATGCTTTGCTAGTTAATGACTATACTTAAAAACACACTTGCAAACCAAAAAATATAAATACCAGGATTTCTGGTGTCTGAGTAACCTGAGCTTCCAGAGACCATGATAGAAGATGTGCAGCATATTTTAACATGTTTTGCAATGTCTGATGATGTGTTCTGTCATTTCTAGATAGGTGTAAAATATTATATCCAAAAAAATAATCTCTCATAAGTCCTGTAGAATAATTTCTAAGTTAATTTTCTAAGTGATATCCTATTTCCTAAAGGATATTGTTTGCTCTAAAGTTCTATTAAGTCAGAGTTATATTATTTTCTCCCACACCAAATTTTCTACAAGAGTTGGAGATGAAGCTGATGTTCTCTTTGATAATCACTAGTTGTTCAACGATATCGTTATTCCCTTTGCCTTGTAAAAATAACTCTTTAAAAAGAAGATGATCTCATAGTACCTTGGCTACTTTTACTGACCACAGTTGTCTATAGTCAGTTTCTATTTCTTATTATTAGATCTTATGATTTGGCTCAAAGTGTATGTGTGTGTGAGTGTGTGTGCATGTGCATGAATGTGTGTATACATGTGGCAAGTTTCCATGCTCATCTGCATTGAACTGCTCAGACTTCCAGTTTCTTGAACTCCTCTTCCCTAATGATTCATTTACTCATCCCAGCAACCTACTTTAGTGTCATACTCTAAGCCTTATGACTGCTGATAACTATACTTTATCCCAGATCTTATCTTCAATTCTTGCTCTCTCTGACTACTATCTTCCATGTTCCTAGCCCACTTCTTTTAATACTGTCACCTTAGCAAATTTTCCCCATCAGGATATCCAGACAATTGATCTCATAATTTTGTCACTGTCCATTATCCATTATGAAATCAAGTTCTCATTTCTTTATTATACAGCTTAGGTTTTCTGATCAACCCTTAATCAGTACTCTGCATTAAACCCTCAGCTCTATTGCCACCCTTCTTTTTTTAAATCACACTTGGCTGGAAAAACTCTTATCTCTAGTTTAAATCCAACTGTCCATCAGCTATGTACCTGTAAACATGGCTGAAGGAATCTCTCTTGAAATATATGACTCCAAACTCAAATAATTGTCCAGAACTCCCTGGTATCTGTGTTTTTGTAGTTGAGTAACTTTCTCACTCTCCTTGATGACTGTTTCAAAACTTCTCACTTCTCAAATCTCTTAAGTGCTTCTCCTTTTCTTTTTTAAGGCTGAATGGTTTGGCTACTCATTTGATGAGATATTTAAAGAAACCTCATATAAAATTATTTTCTTTTTTACTGATAGATAATAACAACCCTTCTACAACTGTAGCCATACAGTCTGTCTTCGCTTCTACTACAATGAGGAATTTGTACTGGCTCTTATCTAAAGACCCCTTTTGCCTTTGTGCACTTCCTTGCATTATCTCATGCATCCCTGAATTTGCCACTGCACTTGCCTGGATTCAAATGTGCCATGTGAAAAATAGTATTGTGTCCTTTGAAATGTCCAGGATAATTTCTACCTTCTGGACCTCTCCTTGGAACTCCAGGTTCTTATATTCAAAACAAATTGATGTCAGTAGTAGATGCTTAATAGACATCTCAACATGACACTAATTCTTGATTTTCCTCCACCAAACCACTTATTTCTCATTATGTCAGTATCAGTAAGTGACATTACTACTCACTTGATTGCTCAGATAAAACAGTGAGGAGTTATGCACAAGTTAAATCTGCATTTCACATTATGTATCCTGATACTTAGTAAATCCAGCTTTTTCTTCAGTGCATTTTCTTCTTGCCACCACCAGTGCTACCATCTAAGTTTACTTGTCTCTTTCCTATACCGTGATAGTGACTTCTTAACTTGTCTTTTCAGTGTTTTTGTTTAGAGCCTATCCCTATAAAAAGCCTGGCTCAATTTTTTAAATATAAAAATAAATTTTTTCTTAAACTTAGAAAATAAAGTATAAAGATCAAAATATAAATATAAACATAAATGGTTATATTAGTGCTGCAGAACCCACCAATGACTTTCTATATTATATAGCTCCAAATCCAATGCCATTATGGTGACTTAAAGATGATTTGGTGGCTATCAAGAAGGAGCAATCCTAACACTTCATAATGTATTTGGAGACATGTAGGGGCATTCATTTGCAGTGTGAGGTCCTCTGCTAGCATTTAGTGAGCAGAATTTGAGATAATGAGTATACCATAATGTATAGGATAAGGTGTCCCAAAATGGAAACATCCTATCTCCAATGCTAACTGCATCCCCAAAATGTGGACTTGGCTTCCTAATCATCCTTGATTCTCCTGATTTACTGTACTCTAATTACAGTGACATTGGTATTCATCTATCATGACAAACTAATTTCTACTGAAGATCATTTATACTTGTTACTCACTTGATCTGGTACAACATTACAAATGTACCCAGTTTACACTTTTTATTTTCTCATATTCTGCTCAAATTACATCTCCTTAGATGGGAATTGCTTTGCCACACATGTTTAAAATAGTCATTAGCATTACTCTCAACTCTCTTACCTTACTTTATTTTTCATCATACAATTATTCCCATGTAACATTTTATATATTTGCTTTTAAATTTATTTGTTGCCTAACTTTCCTATTAGGATGGAAACTGCATGATAGAAACAAATTTGTATGTTTTATTTATCATTTTTAATAAAAAATAACAACAATGACTAGATTATAATAGAAACTTGATATTTATTGAATAAAATAAAATAATTTACAGAGTAGATTTGTTAAATAAAAATATTTATATGAATATTGGGAATGTAAATAGTGATTATCTGGGCATTTAAAAATATAACTCTAGATCTAATAAGTAGGTGCCCATGAATAAGTTCCACTGAGTACAAGAGATGGGGGAATGGTTGGTTGATGGAGCACTCAGAACACATATATTTATTAAATTTGCTGTCCTACATGAGTGTGGATTTTGGTACCCAAAAACAATTACATTAGTAATATCAAAGATCACTGATCACACATCACTATAACAAATATAATAAGAAAAATATTTGAAATATTACAATAATTACCAAAATGTGACACAGAGACATGGAGTGAATACATGCTGTTGGAAAAATGGCACCAATAGACTTACTTGGCACAGGGCTGCCTCAAACCTTCAATATGTGAAAAATACAAATCTTCAAAGCACAATAAAGCAAGGTATGTCTGCTTTAGGGTAACTTAGAGAGTGTTGCAGATATCCTCAGGTGGGCTGCAGACAAAGGGACGTTCTACCTACATATGTTCCCCAAAGGGGGTCAGAGTATGGAGTTTATATGAGAGTTTAAACAATTTGGCTCAAGGTCAGTTTCTTTTGGTGTTTTGGGCAATAACCTGGATACCTTTCTCAGTGCTTGGGTATGTTTAAGGCTTTGGCTTTAGTTCAAGCCCGTGAGAAAAATCATGCAGCTGAACTGGTTTACAAGGCCATTAGGACACTCCTTGTTTCATCTTCAGGACATAGAAAGAAAGCAGGGGAAACTGGTGGACCACACGGTATGTGTGTCTGCACATGTGTCTAAATGTTTGCGTGTTTCTTCAATCGTAAGTCATTCACTAGATCCAGGGCGGGTACTTCCATCCCTGAACATTGTTTCTCCCGCCACCTCATGACTAATTTTGTAAACCTGAATATCAATGTAAAGCAAAGACTAATAAAATGCAAAGTAATGTTTCAAGGTTATTTAAAACATATGCACATCTAATCCCTTAAATATAATTGAGGCCAATAAACCTCCTGAGAGACAGAGAGTGAGAGAAATAGAAGGAAAGAAGTACAAACCTTGCACACATGTTTTTTTCTGGCAAATATAAAATGATTTCAAAGAAATCTATAATTCCGGAGACTCAGAAACAAGAGAATCAAGCATTAATCTTTTATTAATGATCTTTTATTAAAATATCAATTTTCACTATTAAGATGTTGTTTGTTTTTATGCAAAACAACAGATTAAATAATAGTGAAAATTGATATCATTTTTATGAATCTAATTATTTGTGATCATAACATGCAAAACAAACGTGGCTTTATGACAAAACCTTAGGTTTTTCCAACTATGACAAAACACTAGGTTTTCCTAACACATTGCCCAATGAAACCACACAATTTCTGTAATGAAATATAAAACACACCAAAACCTTTATTTGTCTTATCAGGAGAATGCATAAGCTAGTTACTGACTATTTTGACTGAAGATAAATTATGGTTACTAGTGCATCATATTTGTATGATAAAATAAGCAACATATTTCATACTTTTAAGAGAAACATTTCTAAATGTCAGCTAAAGTACTGTGAATGCATTTTCTTTTCTAAACTTCTGAATGTCTTTGTCTTAAAACCGGATTTTCTATTAAGTTTAACAGTAATTTATGGCTTACCCCTACCTAATTAGCTTAGAATTTGATTTTCGCCACTGAAATGACAGGAACCAAACTATTAATTATGGGCTTAGACCCAAACTGATAGGAACATCAATAATTTTACTGCAATTTTCTCAGTAAATTTCAAATAATAAAACCTTATGCATGCATTATGGAGGTGGAACAAGTTTTATGTCCATTAACATGGAGACAATACATTGATTGATTGCTGTGACATTATGAAAATGAACTGATGAGACAGCTCCAGGGGAAAAAATGTTCAACTCAAGGGGGCATTCCACTGCATTAATTCATCCTTTACAAAATTAAGATATATAATGTTGAGCCAAATTATACTTATTTAAATAATATATTTTGATTTGAAAACCCCAATATACACAAATATTGAAATCTCAGCAATAAATGTTAACACTCCTCTATCCATTTTATTAACTGTAGATTATAGCCAGCAAGAATTACATTCATTTGTTCAAAAATATTCATTATGAGACTAAGTGCCACTCTTCTTTGATTGAGGAAAGGGAAATCTGCTAAAAGCCTATTATTGATTAAGTGAAAGAAAGAATCTAGATCACCAGTGTCAGGTTTTGCTTATGAGATAAAAAAATGTGCTAGTTACATGTAATATTTGGAGAGAAGGCAGAGTCCATAGGTGTGTATGAAAGTAAGCACACAGATTTGCTAGTGTAGCTTTGGAGTGCTCTTATATGAGGGTTTCTACTTTCCTTATTAACTAAGAAAAATGTTATCATTTGATAGTATACCAATCAAGTCATGCATGAAGTTAGTGGTTTTAAATTTAACACCAATCAAAAGTTATGTGTTTTTGCCCAGCAAATACATCTGCGTTGATGCAGGAATACAATAGGTGGAAAGGTTTTTCTAGTAAGATTTGGGATCTTTCTAGACAGATATCAAGAAGAGAGAATAGCAAGAGGGTTCATTGTACCTGCAAGAATATGATTAGAAAGACAAACCCTGGGATCAAACTTGAGCGTGGTGAGATATGAAGATATGAGGGTGGTGGGTAATGATGGATGGGTGGTAAAATGCATGAGATATTTTTGGAGGATTGCACAAATAATTGTTGAAGTGGCAGCTATAATGGGGGAGTGGGCTGGAGAAGCAAGAGTGGAACACTTCCCACTGAGATTGTAGAAGAGATGCAAATAAGAGCTATAAATGTATCATTTAGTATGTTTTAAGATCAATTCAGTGGGTCATGGCTAACATTTTAAAATATAATAGAACAGAATATTGTTGAACAGAATAGAATATTTAGTACATTGTAAATTTAAGAACAAGTGTTTTTGTTTGTTTTTATAAAGACTTTTTTTACAGCAATTTTATTATTTATTTATTTATGTATTTATTTATTTATTTGTGTATTTTGAGATGGAGACTCGCTTTGTCACCCAGGCTGGGGTACAGTGGAACGATCTCGGCTCATTGCAACCTCCGCCTCCCAGGTTCAAACGGTTCTCCTGCCTCAGCCTCCTGGGTAGCTGAGATTACAGGCACATGCCACCACTCCTGGCTAATATTTTGATATTTTAATAGAGATGGGGTTTCACCATGTTGGCCAGGCTGATCTCAAACTCCTGATCTCAAGTGATCCACCCGCCTCGGCATCCCAAAGTGCTGGGATTACAGGCATGAGCCACTGCGCCTGGCCATTTTTTTTTTTTTTTACAGCAATTTTAGATACACAGCAAACTTAAGAGGAAGGTACAGAGGTTTCCCATATACCCTCTACCCCTACACATGTAAAGCTTCCCCCATTACCAACAATTCCTACCAGATACTACATTTGTGACAATTGATGAACCTACATTGATGCATCATAATCACTCCAAGCCAATAATTTACATTAGGGTTCACTCTTTGTGTTGTGCATTCTATAGTTTAGGAAAAATGTGTAACGAAATGTATCCTACATTAAAGCACCGTAGAGAATACCTTCACAGCCTTACAAATCCTCTGTGTTCTGCCTATTTATTCCTCCCTTCCTCCCAACTCCTAGGAACCACTGATCTTTTTACTGTCTTTATAACTTTGTCTTTTTCAGTATGTGACATAGTTGAAGTCATAAAGCACATAGCCTTTTCAGATTGCCTTCCTTCTCTTAGTAATATGTATTTATTATTTTTCCATTTTTTTACATGTCTTGATAGGCTCATTTCTTTTAGTACTGAATAATATTTTATTATCTGGATATACCAGTTTATTTATCCATTTGCCTATTAAGGAAATCTTGGTTGCTTCCAAGTTGTGTCAATTATGAATAAAGCTGCCTCAAACATCCTTCTGCAGGCTTTTGTGTAGACCTAAATTTTTTCTTTCTTTTTTTTCTCTCTTCTCTTCCTCTTCCTCTTCCTCTTCTCTTCTCTCCTCTCCTCTCTTCTTCTCTTTCTTTTCTTTTCTTTCACACAGAGTTTCATTCTGTTGTCCAGCCTGGAAGGCATGATCTAGGCTCACTGTAACCTCCACCTCCAGGCCTCAAGAGATCCTTCCTACCTCAGCCTCCCAAATAGCTAGGACCACAGATGCATGCCATCATGCCTAGCTAATTTTGTTTCATTTTTGTAGAGAGGAGGTTTCACTATGGCACCTAAGATGGTCTTCGACTACTGGGCTCAAATGATCCTCCCAACTTGGCCACCTGAAGTGTTGGGATTATAGGTGTGAGCCACCATGCCTGGCCTACAAGTTTTTAACTTCTTTGAGTAAATAACAAGAAGAACAATTGTGGATTGTATGGTAAGACAAATTTAGTTTTGTACAAAACTGCCAAAGCTGAGTGCTATGGGTCACGCCTATAATTCCAGTACTTTGGGATGCTGAGGTGGGCAGATTGCCTGAACCCGGGAGTTCGAGACCATCTTGGGCAACATGGTGAAAACCCATCTCTACAAAAGATACCAAAAAAAATTAGCGAGGTGTGATGGTCCATGCCTATAGTCCCAGCTACCCGGGAGACTGAGGTGGGAGGATCTCTTGAGCCTGGGAGGTCAAAGCTTCCATGAACTGTGATCATGCTAGTGCACTTCAGCAAAGGTTATAGCGTGAGATCCTTATTCAAAAAACAAATAAACAGAGAAGAAACTGCCAAAGTGGCTATGCTATTTTGTATTCCTATCAGCAATGAATGAGAGCTTCTGTTGCTTCATATCCTTGTCAGCATTTGGTGTTCTCAGTCTTCCACATTTTGACCATTCTAATAGATGTATAGTGGTATTGTATAGTGGTATCACATTGTTGTTTTAATTTGCATTTCCCTGAAGGCATATGATATAGAACATCTTTTTATGTGTTAATGAGGCATCTGTGTATCTTTTTGGTGAGTTGTTTGCTAAAATCTTTGACCCGTTTTTTGTTTGTTTTCTTACTGTTGGGAGTGTTTTCAACGACCCTTCTTTCATATGTATGTGCCTATGTAATTGCGTATGCATGTATAACCTGATCATGATGTCGTCTTAGCAAGAAATCTAGTAACAAAATTGAAACCCACTTCTCGGTATAACAATGAAGTGGATAAGGCAGGTTGGAGGGAACTAAGGAAAACTAGAGAACTAGAAAAATGTTCAACCTATTATTTTAAGTCTTCTCTTTTTTATTTATGGTCAATAAGACTAAGCAAATTATTTTTTAATATCCACAGTAATTCCTTCTTGATACATGACTTATTTAGAACTCTATGGTAAATTTAATTAATTTATTTGTATTATTTGTCATTGCATAGTGGTCTAAGAATATATTATTTGGCATACAAATCTGATATTTGTAAAGAAGATTTTTGCATTGTATACTCTTACACAGATAAATATATAGATTATCTAATTTTTGAATTCAGAATTCTATGGGTATTTTTCAGTGTTTTTTCCAAATAATTCATGAATGATTGATAAATTATGTTGAAATTTCTTGCTATTCTGACAGGTTACACATTTTCTCTTGAGTTCTATCAATTTTTGCTTTATATATTTTGAAACTACTCTATTAGATCCATGAAACTACTTTATTAGATGCATACCAGTTAAGAATTATAAATTTTTCCTGAAGAATATTATCATAATTTAGTAATGCTATTTATAACACTATTTTTCTATTTTATAGTCTATACATTTAATTAATGTAGTTTACCTTGTGAGCTATACAATTTGGATTGCATTTGCTTAATGCATCGTCTTACACTTTAGAAATTCTCTTTGTTCCAATGATTTATGTGCCCTCTTATAAGTATTATATTATTGAAAGTATCATTTCTTTTAAAAAAATTCTGAACATCTTTGATATTGGCCTTTGTCTTCTCAGAAACCTCACTTTTAGTATTTCCTTATTTCACATTGCTTCTGACTCAAGTTTCTCCTCAATTTGTTCTTTGCTGTTTGTTAGATTGCTGGGGGTGGAGGTGATTCTTACTGGGTTTTCAAAGGCAGACTTGTAATTATTTTTACTTAATTCTATGTTATTGCATTGTGATCTAAGGTTTTACTATGATTTTAATACAAGTGCATCAATGCTTTACTGTATACTTTATGTAGAATCTACATGTTTTTCCATGTGAAGGCACTCTGAGTATTTACATTGTCCTGTGAAATGTAGACATCGTCTATTCCCCTTTTTATTGTGTGACCCGGGAAAGTGTACTGTATCTTAGCTTTTCATCTCTAAAATTAACAAAATGATTAAAGTAATACCTACCTTATAAGGTGTTGTAACTATTAAACAAGTTGCCACATGCAAATAACTTGCTTAAGAGCAATGACTATGCGTGCATTCTCACTGAATCGGAACCCTAAGAAAAAGAGAATGTGGTCGGGTTTGTGGAATTTCAAAAAGCTTTCTATTGCTATGGTTGTTCTGTGCCAACTACCACTGCACAAATTTGCATAAATGTTGAAATTTAGAAAGGTATAGCTCTTCTTCAAGCCATGACCTATAAAATATCTGCTTCACATATTTGAGAATCTCCATCCCTTTCCTCTATCTTCTCTCCTACTTTTTAAAGTACTATGCTGGTTGTAGAAACAGTTTTTATAGACCGCTTTAATTTTGGCTGATAGAGAACAATTTTCAATTGGGTAACTAAAATAGGCTACCCTGCTGTTCTAAGGGGCTTTTCTATGTTATTAACAGGTTTTATTGTTAAATACTTCCTAACATCCTGAGTACCCAAGGGTTTTGAATTTAAGTTCTTCATGTCTATTTACACACTGACTCTAGTATGCATAAGCTCTTTGTCTTTATCCTTTTAGTGATTTACTTGATATTTAACCTAAGGGAGAAGTTCTGTGATTTTTATGGGAATGATAGAATTAAACTGCTTCCCACAAAGTCCCTACAGGTATAACACAAAAAAAGATGCACTTGGAGAATACATCTCAGGAGGATCCATTGTTACATCCTGTGGAAAATAACAGAGAACCAGACTAATTGAAATTAAAATGCCCACTGTCATTGTGATAGATAAGTATCAAAACACATTCCCAGAATAAAATATGGAGAAAATGATAGAAGAATGTTCACATAATAAAAACAAAGTTGATGAAATTCTAAGCACCTGGGCACATTAAATATAGTATCACATTTTTATCATGAGCTTCTCTCTATAATTAAAATTTTAAAACTCTGATAAGCTTAAACACTAAAATGTTTTTCAAAATTTCTCTTTTATTTTCATTTTTTAAAACAGGTATTAAGATATTCTGATTAATTAAATATTTGTTTATGTCATCTATTAAATATAAATACTCAAAGAGAATGCTCCTTTAACACTAACATTATATGGCATATTGATTGACCATTTATGATGATTCAGAAGAAATTTTTGAATTTTTAAGGTTATTAAATAAACATTGAATATTATTTTACTATAATTAAAAACCTACATTTCTTAGAGGATTTAAAACAATGGGAAAATAATATTCAAAAAATACTAAATGAAAAGACACAAAGTTCTAATGTTCTTCTATTAAATAGAAAAAAATTTAACAAATTCTTAAGCTTAATAAGATGCATTTGGTTGAAACCTCTAGTCTTAAAAACAAAGAAGCCTATATTACATTTGTGCTTCAATTAATTTACGTTGGTGTAAATGCTAATTTAGGTAATCAATCAAAAGTATCATCCAGTACATGAAAATTCTCTTTAGAGTAGTGTTTATTTTTAAATATGAGAAATGTTCATATACTTACTGCATGTACTAGCACATTTAAGCAAAAATTACAATGAATTTTGCTGCATTCATTTTATCTGCTAAACTCTGGCAGAGTAGAAGAGCTTTCTGGAATAAAATAATATGAATTAACATAATTTTAAGTATCCATACAATGCATAGTTTTGGTGCTGATAATAATAAGCATGCGGAATTTTACGTTTATTTTACCTATGTGGATTTTCCTTGTAAATACTTAACTTAGGCTATTCTAATTTTTTGTTCTTATACATCTCTGGCTATCAGTTTCTTTTATGAACAATGGGTCTAAGTTGAGTGGTTTTACTATTTTTTTCTACATCATAAGATGCTTGAACTTATTAAGAATTAATTAACAATGATCAAAATATCCAGCTTTTGTAAATATAATTAAGCATTTTTAATGTTTTATAAAATAATTTTTAAGAGACAATCATTCCTAGTATTTTCATATTTCTGCATAGTTAGAGCTTATTTAGCAAAATAAATGGTCAGATATTTAAAGAGGAAACATTTTGGAAGAAATAGATAGTAAATTCCTCTAGAATATAAAGCATTATCTCTCCTATCCTTATTTACTAAAAGGGTAATAAGAACCTGGAGACCTTCCCATCTTTTCTCCAGATGATTTGTTTATATTTCATGGTTAAGGTCTCTTTCTCTCTAGAAAGAAGAAGGAGCAGATGTGACAGTTTCTCCAAATAAGCTTTGGATCTCATAATCTGCGGTTCCTGTTCTGTGGATCGACTTCAATGCTCATGCAGGGTAATATCAAGCTTTTATCACATCACACCGCTCAGAGAACTGGCACTACATTGCTCTGTAAGTAATAATGTTTTCCCTGATCCAGAGACCTTGTGTACCCTTTCAAGATAAGTAAGTAAATATAGATATAAAAGCCTAATACCAACTAACAATTACTTAGTAATTCCTTTGGTGTCTATCTTTGCTTAAAATCATAAATTTAACATTCAATTTTTACAGAAAATTTCTAAGTACTTTCATGTGTCAGATACTGTGTTAAGTTCTTTCACATACATTATCTTAAGTAATTTGAATCATTAAGATTCAAGGTCATAATTTAAATAATGCAGTAAAATTTCTATTAATTTACACTGCTTACAAATAAAGTTCAGAAATCATAAGCATGTTTATCACAAGAATCTTATGTTTAAAATGTATAATTCATATATCTGTACCCACTTTTATATCCTCAGCCTTTAAGTAAGTAACATGCCAGATATTTCTTCCTTTTATCTATAGAAAAAACAAAACTCCGTAAGAATGCCAGAAACATTTTAAATAAGTAATGTCATTAACTCAGATTGAACAACCAACATAAGAGTGAGGAAGTATGTAGAAAGCAAACATGTTATTTTTAAACCAGTGAGCTTCCCTGAAAATTTAATGTGAATGCATTACTAGGTTGGCGCTCTAACAATATTCACATAGTGAATCATACGTTTTGATGAGCTCAACCTTAATTTATGTTATTTGAAGAATTTAATGGTGCTTGTTTTCCATAAGTTAAGAATGCCTTAGTTGCTAGAAATAAAGCATATTCTTGGAAGAATAATTTAAGACATACTGTATCCAGTTCTCTGTATTTGAGTACTTTGGCTGAAGTAAGCTAATGATCGACTTGATGTTTAGAATACATGTATTTTGATGATCTCACCCACCCTATTTTAAAGTAAAACATGGTAAGTTACAGGCAGTGAAAACATTGATCAATGGTCCCTTAGCAGTCAGTAGAGTGAACAAAATTTAGATGATCTCACCCACCCTATTTTAAAGTAAAACATGGTAAGTTACAGGCAGTGAAAACATTGATCAATGGTCCCTTAGCAGTCAGTAGAGTGAACACAATTTAGATATAAAGTTCTTAGATGTTACTTTTTTAATTGACAATTGGTAATACTGTAAATAAAAACAGAAATTTAGAAACACACATGACTTAATACATGAGCACATTCCATTAGCTTTCAAAACAATGATGTAATCACATGTTGTGTATTTTTTTTTAAATCCACATTATTCTCATTAGAAGATGAGAATGAAAAAAAACCTAATAATATTCTCAGTATTATTAAGAAAATATTTCTCTTGATTCTGTGGTCACCTGATAGGATCTCAGAAATCTCCAGAGGTTCCCAGACCACAAATTGAGAAGTGCTATTTTGGAATATAACTGCAATTTTTATTTCTCTATAGCATTTTATTATATATAAAAGCACAAATTATTTATTTTTTCTACTCTGGATATGTATTTGGTTGTTTCTATTTTTTGTTAATATAAATAGTCTGATATTATTAATGGCATTTAATTCCAGGTGAATATTTCAAGAGGTTTAGTCCAGTAAATATTGCTAGCTGTGGAATGCATTAAGTCATAAAATAATGGTGATATAATTTACCTTAACTTTTCAGGGTAAAGAAAAACTGTTTTCTGACTGGACGCCATGGCTCCTACCTATAATTCTAGCACTTTGGGAGGCTGAGGCAGGCAGATCACTTTAAGTCAGGAGTTTGAGAGCAGCCTGGCCAATATGGTGAAACTCTGTTTCTACTGAAAATACAAAAATTAGCAAGGTGTGGTGGTGCACACCTGTAGTGCCAGGTACTGGGGAGGCTGAGGTGGAAGGATTGCTTGAACTTGGGAGGTGGAGGTTGCAGTCAGCCGAGATCTTGCCACTGCACTCCAGCTTGGGTGACAGAGTGAGACCTTCTCTCAAAAAAAAAAAAAAAGAAAGGAGAAAAAAGAAAGAAAAACTTTTTTTCTAATATGGTCATTTGATTTACACACTCCCTCACTGCAGACTACGGAACATCCCATTTGCTAACATTCTCAACAACATATTCAGAATTTATCATTTTGCTATTAGATAAATGTAAAATGGTTTCCATTTGGGGTTTCAATTTACCTTTTCCTTATTCATAAGAAAAAGATTTAAAAACATTCAATGTCTTTTTAAAATTCGAATGTCTTTTTAAAATTTATTGAGTTTGTTATCTATTTCTAATCCTTGTTCTATGAACTATAGCTTCTTCTAGCTAGTATTTTTTACACAAGCATCTAATTTGTTTGTTACTAATAAAGCTATGCTATTTTCTTTTGGTTAGTGTTTACATATTTTACCCTCTTTTACACTCAACTTTTTTCTCTGTCCTTATGAATTAGGGTGTGATTTTATAGAGAACTTGGATTAATTTTTCATTTACTTGAGTATCAGGTTTTAAGTGGAATTTTAGTCCATTTAATGTAAGTAGATATTTGAAGGTCTTATTTACCAACTTATTTTTGGCCTTTCAGTTGCCTCACATGTTCTACTTTTTATTGCCCTGCTTTCTTTGCCCCTTTAGGGATCAAGTGAGTTTTTTTTTGTTTTTGTTTTTGTTTCTTGTTTTTGTTTTTGTTTTTGTTTTTCTCTTTCTCTGTTACTAGTTTGGAATCTTTATACTCTGTTTCTGCTCTAGTGGTAGCAACAGAAATTACTTTATGCCTATTTAACATATAATCTAAGTTAATCACTATATTTCATGTTCTCCCCAACAACATCAGTCTCTTAGATCACTTTGCTTTTAAATCTCTCATCTTATGAAATTTTGCTGGGTAATATAATTTTATTTTTTAAAATATAAACATATATTATTACTTTTTATACAGTCAGCAGCCAATAGCCATAGGATGTACTCACATATTTACCATATACTTTGTCCTTGATTACAACTTTTACTTCTGACTTTCTAACAAAAATCTTGTTTGCCTCAATATATATATGCTCCTATGTAAAATATCTGGCTTTCAACAAGTAATTATAAGATATGCTAAAGAACAAAACAAATGAAAACAAACACAGTCTGAAAAGATGAAAAAAAATACTATAACCAGAATTGGGTATGATATATATATTGAAATTAAAAGACTGAGAATTTGAAATATCTATTTTTAGTGTGTTAAAGACTGATAGTAAAGGTCTGCAATATGTCAAATCAAATAGATAATTTAATCAAAGAGATGGAAACTATAAGAAAGAATAAATAGAAACACTAGATATAAAAACACAGTAAAAGAAACGAAGAAGTCTTTTAACAGGCTTGCATTAGTACATTAGCACACTGCCATAAAGAAACACCTGAGATTGGGTAATTTAGAAAGAACAGGGGTTTAATTGACTCACAGTCGCACATGGCTGGGGAGGCCTCCAGAAACTTACAATCACGGTGGAAGGCAAAGCAGAAGCAAAAGCGTGTCTTACATGGCAGCAGGCGAGAGTGAGTGTCAATGCAGAAAAACCTACCATTTATAAAACCATCAGATTTCCTGAGGACTCACTCACTATCAGGAGAACAACATGGGGGAAACAGCCCCCATAATCCAATCACTTCCCACCACATCCCTCTCTAAACACCTCAGAGTTACAATTCCCGAGAAGATTTGGATGGGGACGTAAAACCTAACCACATGAAGGCTCATCAGTAAATTTGACAAAGCTCAAGAAATTCAGTAAACCTGAAGATATATCAACAGATTTACTGAAATTGAAATTCAAGAAAAAAATGAGTATAACTGGCCAGGTTCAGTGGCTCATGCCAGTAATCCCAGTCTTTGGGATGCCAAGGTGAATCACTTGAGGTCAGGATTTCAAGACCAGCTTGGCCAACATGGCAAAACCCCATCTCTACTAAAAATACAAAAACTAGTTGGGCGTGGTGGCACAAGCCTGTAATTCTAGCTGGAGTCTGACGGACAAGATTCACTTAAACCTGGGAGATGGAGGTTGCAGTGAGCCAAGATTGTACCACTGCACTCCAGCCTGGGTAACAGAGTGAAATTCTGTCTCAGAAAAAAAAAAAAAAAAATGAGTATAACTAAAGAACAGAACATTCAAGGGCTATGAGACAATAGTAAATGACATAATGTGTGTAATTAGAATCTCAGGAAAAAAAACACACACACACACACAATAAAATGTGAGACAAATTGACTCACATTTTATATGCCTGAAAACATCCTAATTTCTCTACTATTGAAGGATATTTTCTTTATATGTAAATTTCTCTATATGTAAGTTTCATAACAGTAGGTCTGCTATGGTTTGAATATTTGTCTCCTCTAAAACTCATGTTGAAAACTAATCCCCAATTTAATGGTATTGAGAGGTGGAGCCTTTAAGTGGAGATTGGGTCATAAGGGCTCTGTTCTCATGAATGAATTAATGAATTAATGGATTTATTGGTTAATGGATTAATGGGTTATCATGAGAGTGGGTTAGTTATCAAGAGGCTGGGTATGTTATAAAAGTCTCTTGTGAGCCCCTTTGCTTTGTGATGCCCTCTCCTGCCCAGGGACTCTGCAGAGAGTCCTAGTTACCAAGAAGGCTCTCACAAGATGCAGCTTCTAGACCTTGAACTTCCCAGCCTCTGGAAGGGTAAGATATAAATTTATTTTCTTTATAAATTACCTAGTCTGTGGTATTATATTATAGCAACAGAAAATGGACTAAGACAACTACCCTACAAAATAGGTTAAAGTTCTGTTGGCAAAATAATTTTTGTAACATCAGAATCCTGGATATACACAGAGAAATAAAGATCATTTGGAATGTAATAAGTGAATGTCTGAAGGTTATGCATAATTTGTGTATGTTTACATATGTGTATATACATATACATATGTCCATGTATATCTATATATATATATATATATACACTCATACATGTCTCTCTACACAAGTTTATATATAATATATATAAAATAGTGCTCTTAAAATAACTAATTTTAAAGATAATTTTAAAAATTACTTAAAGATAACTAAGTTTAAGGCAATAACGGTAATGACACATTGGCTGTTTCTTTCTCTCTCCATACACACACAGACACCCACATTTATACATAAATATGATGTAATGTAAAAACTTGTTTACTCAGTATGCATTCATATTTACTAAAGAAGATGTAATCTCCTTTTCTTGTACCATTTATTCATAATCTCCAGAATATTGGGGGATGAGTGAAAGCAGAGGAATCAAATAACATTCAAGTACTTGCATGGGTAGTGTTTAATTTTATTTAATGTGGATTATAATAGCCGCCTATACTATAATCCTGGAGACTATTCCAGCACCAAGACATTTTAATCTTCCTCTGGGACACTCTAAATTATTTGTTTGATTACATGTAATTATGCACTAGTGTAGATTCTCAGATATAATATTGAGGAAAATTTGGTTTTCTATGTCTCGTCATGTGAACAATTTTATAAAGAAGAGAATTATTTTATAATGTTATAAAAGAAAATGTTAAAACAGGAAAATGACAAATTATTTGGGTGATGCTATGCCAAACATCTGTTTTACATCAAAGTTACCTATAAAGGCTTCTCTAATGAGATCATAAAAAATTTTTACATGTAATGTGTACTATGTACACGGAAGTGTAACCTAGGTGCAGCATACTATCAATTTGCAGAAGCAACCCTAAATAATAAACTATATTTTCATATAAAATCATAGAAAAATTAGTCAATAATGGACAAAACTCCATTTCTCTGGGTAATTATATTCACTATCTTTATAAAATAAAACTCCAGAAAAATTATCCCTGTCAAAGTTTCTATTTTTTCTCCACTCCAGTGACTTGCTAACAACTAACACTGTTATATGCTTTCATCTAATTTAATAAGGAACATTAATCATCTATTAGTTGGTTCTTTAGCTTAACTTTATTTGCTCTAGTCCACAAATAAGATAGCTAGAGCTTGAAGTTGTTAGCATTGGGATTCTATTAGGATATAGCATTTATCTTGTCCCTTCATATTAGTTCAGTTAATTGCATTTGATTTTTTATTATTCTACTTAATGAAATATATACATTATTATATGTAGTGCCAGTCCTAAGCAAAATAGTTAAGCAAATTAATGTACCTTCACTTTTTCTCTGTACATTGCTCTTCTCTTATATTTAGGAAGAAACCTATAGAAAAGTTATTAAACAAAATGATTGATTAGGTTGGCTTTTCAAGCATCACTGCAAGTGAATGGCATGAAAGTTTGGAACATTTGAACCTTTTACAAGGTTGTTGTCTAAAGAGTTTGTACATGGAGTGATCACAAGTATATAATAAATGAAATATGCTAACCTAAATAATATGATTATAGACAAAACTGGATGTACACAGTGAACACATCAGAATGCAAAGGTAATGGAAGAAATCAATGGTTTCTATTGTACATTAGCTAGCAGAGCATATTATATGAGAATGAGTTACCCATTAGTGACAATATTATTAAAAATAAATCATAAACTGTTCTCCTATAAATATATTTAAGTGCAGTTTTATGTTGTCACAAAAGTACAAACTTACAGGGGCTAAAAACATTGCAAAAGTAGGAACTCTAAGAGGTAATCAATTATCAAGACAGTTTCTATCAGAGATTCTCTATGGACCTTACATCTTAGTCAGTTTGGGCTGCTAAAACAAATTACCATAGACTAGGTGGCATAAATGACAAGCATTAATTTCTTAGCGTTCTGGAGGCTGAGACATTCAAGAACAAGGTGCCAGCATATCCCCTGTCTGTTCAGGGCCCACTTCCTGTCTTATAGACAGCCACCTACCTACTCACTGTATCTATCGGGGGAACCCGCCCCAGATATTTCAATGTAGGTTATTTCTATTTTCCATAAGTGTTGGCTGGCTGAGAAATAAAGAGAAAGTGTACAAAGAGAGGAATTTTACAGCTGGCCCTCCGGGGGTGACATCACATATCGGTAGGACCATGATACCCACCTGAGCTGCAAAACCAGCAAGTTTTTATTAAGGATTTCAAGAGGGGAGGGGGTGTAAGAACATGGAGTATGTCACAAAGATCACATGCTTCAAAGGGCAAAAGCAGAACAAAGATCACATGCTTTTGAGGAAACAGGACAAGGACAAAATCAGAACTACTGGTAAGGATCCAACAAAGATCACAAGGCAAAGGGCAAAAGCAAAGATCACAAGGCAAAGGGCAAAAGCAGAATTACTGATAAGGGTCTATGTTCAGCGGTGCGTGTATTGTCTTGATAAACGTCTTAAACAACTGAAAACAGGGTTTGAGAGCAGAGAACCGGTCTGACCACAAATTTGCCAGGATGGAGTTTCCCAATCCTATTAAGCCTGAGGAGACTGCAGGAGACCAGGGCTTATTTCAGTCCTTATCTCAACCGCATAAGACAGACACTCCCAGAGCGGCTGTTTATAGACCTCCCGCCCGGAATGCATTTCTTCCCCAGGGTATTAATTATTAATATTCCTTGCTAGGAAATGAATTTAGCGATATCTTCCCTACTTGCACGTCCATTTATAGGCTGTCTGCAAGCAGAAAAATATGGCTCCATTTTGCCCAACCCCGCATGCAGTCAGACCTTATGGTTGTCTTCCCTTGTTCCCTGAAAATTGCTGTTATTCTGTTCTTTTTCAAGGTGCACTGATTTCATATTATTCAAACACACATGTTTTACAATCAATTTGTACAGTTAACACAAATATCATAGTGGTCCTGAGGTGACACACATACTCAGCTTACAAAGATAACAGGATTAAGAGATTAAAGTAAGACAGGTATAAGAAATTATAAGAGTATTATTTGGGAACTGATAAATGTCCATGAAATCTTCACAATTTATGTTTCTCTGCCATGGCTCCAGCTGGTCCCTCTGTTTGGAGTCCCTGACTTCCCACAACATGTATCTTTACATGGCTGAGAGAGAGAGAGATCATCTTTTTATAGTTCTTCTTATATGGACACTAATCCCATTTGTGAGGGCTCTACCTTCATAACCTTATCACTTCCTAAAATGCTCACTTTAAAATATCAACACTATGGGGATGAGGTTCCAACATATGAAATTTGGAGTCCATAGCACCCAAGATACAATGAAATTCTGTTTTGAGGACTGCATGAGTTATAGATGATAGAAACTATAGCCCAGTACCTGTACAATGCAGGAAGTCTAATAGCAGATGCCCATGTAGACACAATTTTTCCTAATATAACATTCTCAGTATAATTGTGAATGAGAAATAAACATAACTTGCAATACAAAACTTGCATCTTAACTTTAATGTTGGCAGACCACACAGAAACAAAGCAAACAAATAAAATATCTCCCTAGCAAATCATAAGGATATAATGGCCATTGTGTGATTCTTAAAAATTTCAAGTTAAAATTTTTATCAGAAGTATTATTTTATTGTAAGTCTCTCAGGTGATTGGGAGAAGCAAGTACACATCCTCTTTGGAGAAATGACTTTTTAAATCTTGACTTCAGAGCATTTCACTTATAAAGTTCAAGGAACATGGACTCACAGTTAAAAATAAAACAGATAAGCAAACAAAGAAACAAAAATAGATCACAGTGGCCAGATGCAGTGGCTCACACCTGTAATACCAACACTTTGGGAGGCTGAGGTGGGTGGATCACTTGAGGTCAGGAGTTCGAAACTAGTCTGGCCAACATGATGAAACCCTGTCTCTAATAAAAAGGCAAAAATTAGCCGGGCATGGTGGCAGATGGCATGTAATCCTAGCTACTCAGGAGGCTGAGGCAGGAGAATCACTTGAACCCAGGAGGTAGAGGTTGCAGTAAGCCGAGATCACACCATTGCACTCCAGCCTGGGAATGACACTCTCTCTCAAAAAAAAAAAAAAAAAAAAAAATCACAGCACCATATGTAAGAACCAGTAGGGGAAAACAAACAAACAAACAAACAAACGGTGGAGTATAATAGATAAGAATTTATTGAACTTTGAAATTCTCATATATAGACTGCAATGTATCTAGAGTTCCCTGTTAAAGAAATGGAAGGAAAGCAAGTTATGTAAAAAAGAGACACATCAGTTAGATTTTACTGACAAACAAACTACTTGAAAATTTAGTAGCTTTGATGAACTATATTTAACTTGTAGGTCAGCAATTGTGTCTGGGCTCAGTTGGGCAGTTCTTTTGCTGGTCTTGGATGGGTTTAGTCATGCACCTGCAGTCAGACTTCAGTTCTTCTGAAAATTGGTTTCATCTTCAGGGCCCCAACCTGGAGGGGTTTTTCTCAGCAGTGTGTTGTCTAACTTCCAGCAGAATACCTTCAATTTATTCACATGGCAGAATTTTAACAAGATTTGAAAGAGGGACTTCTCAAGTCTCTGCTTCTATGATGTTTGTCACTGTCTCACTGGCCAAAACAATTTAGAAGACCAACCTAGTTTCAAATTTTGGAAAAATAGATTACAATCTTTGATGAGAGTTTCTTGAAAATCCTGTTACAAAGCATATATATATACACAAAGCATATATATATGGATGGTGCAAACTCATGGTCATTTTTGCCTTTTGCCTCTTGCCACAAACTATAAAACATGGCCATGTAAATTTAGGGATAAATGACAGAAAAAAAGAAAAGATACAATAATTAAAACTAAATATATCAGAGGTCTGTTAGCTACATTATAGACACAGCTGCAAAAAAGTATCTGTAGACTGTAAAATATCCCATAAAAATTACCTGAAATGCAACCCCAAAAGGCAATGGAATGCACACTATGAAAATATGTTAAGATACATCAAGGATAAGAAAAGAGAATTTATGATTAGCTGGCATTTATGAGACAGATATTAGAAATTTTTTTTTTTTTTTTTTTTTGAGACGGAGTCTCGGTCTGTCACCCAGGCTGCAGTGCAGTGGCGCAATCTCGGCTCACTGCAAGCTCCGCCTCCCGGGTTCACGCCATTCTCCTGCCTCAGCCTCTCCGAGTAGCTGGGACTACAGGCGCCTGCCACCATGCCCGGCTAATTTTTTGTATTTTTAGTAGAGACGGGGTTTCACCATGGTCTCGATCTCCTGACCTCGTGATCCGCCAGCCTCGGCCTCCCAAGTGCTGGGATTACGAGCGTGAGCCACCGCGCCCCGCCAGATATCAGAAATTAAGAGTTAAAGGCAATATCTCAAAGGGTAATGGCTGATAATTTTTTCAAAATGGCTTAAAGACACCTATATTCAAGTTTGAAGACCTCATGAATCGGTTACCAGAAAAGAGGTCTTGAGCTAGACCCCCTGGAGAGAGTTCTTGGATATCACACAGGCAGGAAATCAAGGTGGGTCACAGAGCATAATGAAGGAAGCACTTTTAATAGAAACTACTCCATTACAGAGTAGGGCTCCATCAGAAAGCAAGAGAAAAATGCCTGGACTTTGTTTTAATTTTTTCTTAGGGGTTTTGTCTATGTAAAGACTAAGCTAAGCTGTGTCTGCGTGCAGGTCAGCTGACATCATGACAAATTTATTACTCTATTGATTTAAAGAGAACTAGCTTTGACAGTCTAGTTTTTGAGTACATTAAAGCATAACTATTATTATCTCAAAAACACATATGGTCATGGGTATTGGGACATCTGGACTCTGTTGTTGTAGAAGTGTGTCTTTGCAAGTATCTTTAGGCTGTTTTCTCTACTGTAAATGTCCCATGAATATGGGTCATGACCATCAAGCAATGTACTTTGCTAATTTCAAAATAAGTTGAACTTAAAATGGCATTACTCTGGCTCTCCCAGGCTCCTGTTTCCCTAACAAATCTTTACTAAGAAAAATAAAGGACTATAAATAAAATAAAACTCATTATAGACAGAATTCTAGGCCATGAAATACTATGAATAGATCCTGAAAGAAGCTAAAGAGTAAAATATAGATTACCTTTAAAAAAAAAGGATGTATAAATCAGGTTAGCTACTAATTTGTTAACAGCAGGCATAAAATCTAGAAAACATTGGAATAACATTTCCGTGTGATAATCTAAAATAACTGCTATTCTATAGTAACAGTAAAATAAAGACATATTCAGAAAAATAAAAGAAACTACAGCATGAAAGGCTTATCACCAATAGACTATCATAAAAGTAAATGCTAATGGATGTATTTGAGAGGAAATGAAAATTACCTCAGGTGACAATTCTAAGAGATGAGAAGGCAATAAGAAAAAAATTTGCAAATTTGTGAGTGTATCAGAATAAACATCAACACGACAATATATATAATGTTTGATTTGAATTTTTCCAAATTATTTAAATAATTTGAGAGGAATCATCAAAATTAGAGTAAAAAGACAAGAACAAGAAAAATAAGAAATTAAGAAAGAAGAAAACAGGAAAACAGAAAAATAATACAAATAAACAGGGAAACGTTCATAATAATCTAATTAAAATGCATTTTTATATATTGTTAACCATTCTGAATAAATTGTGTCCTTTATTTTTCAGCTTATATAGAAAATAAAAGCTCAATTTAATAAATTCTATATTAAGAGACACATCTAAAGCATAATAAAATAAAATTAAAACTAAAACATGGAAAAAGATATGACAGGATAATATATCTAAATGAAAGTAAGGATATGTCTGTTACTATCTGATAAAATATACCGAAGTTTCTAAGTATGACTAGTGATAAAAAGAGTTACGATAATAATAAAAGCTTGATTTTATCAGGAAAGGGTAATGGTTTTTGTTTTGTATTCAATTAGTCTTATGGCTTATAAACAAAGGATATTTGATACCATTAGTGTATTAGCCTAAGTTTTCCAGAGAAGCAGAAGTGATAGGGTGTATTTATTGGCTCACAAGATAATGGAGTCTGAGAAGTCCAAAAATCGGCGGTCGGAAAGCCAGAGATTTAGGAGAGCTGATGCTGTGGTTCCAGTCCCTGTTCAAAGGACGGAAAACCAGGGGAGCACATAGTGTAAATTTTCGTCTGAAAGCTGGCAGGCTGGAAACCCAAGAAGAGACAATGTTTTCAGTTTAATTCTGAAGGCAAGAAAAGACTAATATCCCTGCTCAAGACAATCAGGCAAAAGTTGTTTGCTTTTACTCAAGAAAGGGTCAGGCTTTTTGTCTTATTCCTGCCTTTAAATGATTGGGTGAGGGCCACCACATTAGAGGGACAATCTGCTTTACTCAGTCAACTGATTCAAAGGTTAATCTCATTAAAAAACCCCCACAGACACAACCAGGATAATGTTTAACCAAATATGGGCACTGTGTGGCCCAGTCAAGTTGAGACATAAAAGTAACCATCAAAACTGCAAAGGTGTAACCTTACAAAAAAACTGGCAAATCAATCAAGAAAATAGACTATTTTAGCTTATCTCTGTCAGTAATTTATAGACCATTTAAAAATGAATATTAATTAAGACTTGAAATGCAATCCTATTAACAAGCATGATCTTTTTAGATATTTTACTCATCACAAGAACACATTCTTTTCAAGTATGTAATGAAAATTGTACTGGAAAATGTACATACAAATTTGCCATGTGCCAGCATGTTCCAGTCCATAACGTAAGGCTCAATAAACTTGTAATTAGAGTACAGTAAGCACAATATATTCTGATACTTATATTTAGCATTTTACATTTGCCATATTATTTTATATTTTTTAATATTTCAATATATAGCTAGATCATTGACCTTCAAATGGAGTGATTTTGGCAATGCCTGGAGTCAGTATTGGTTGTCACAACTAAGGGAAAAGTTGCTACAATTGTCTAGTGGGTAGAAGATAGGATTACTGCTTAAACATCCTTGTAATGAATAAGACAGCTTGCACCATCAACAAACAAAGCTTTGGTTCAAAATGTCCATACTGTGAATTTTGACAAACTCTGATATAGACAGATAGATAAATAGATGAATGAGAAATATAGAAATATAGATAGATGCAGAGAAAAATATATAGATATAGTTATATATCTAGATACATATCTATATATAAAATATTTTATTTTCTAATTAAATAAAATTAAATTGCAGACAATCAGATGCTTGGCTTTAAAATACTGTATATCCTCCCTATTAGGAAATCATCTTTCATCAATGCAATAGTAGTAGCACTCTAAGAAAATACAAAAAAAAAATTCCAGTGTAATCAAATATTATATTTATATTCAAATTTATCCAATTTTCTCCAAAATGTATTTCCTACCAGTGTTTTTTGACCAGAATTTAATTAGATTTAACACATATGTTTTGTTGTTATGGATCTAGCATGTTCTAGTCTGAAAAAATGTCTGAACATTTGGATTTTTATATAGTACTCTCTTGACAGTAAGAATGACCAAAAAAAAAAAAAAAAACTCATTCTATAGGAAAATTTTTTGTGATGGTCTCTTAATTAGGAGTATTTATGACCACGGAAAGATGCCATGCCATGCCATTAGTGTGCAGGGAAACCCTTTTGCTTAGGGAGAGGGGTATGCTAAAGAGAACCACTTAGGCATTTTAGGCAGCAATGGAGTAAATGTTTTTTTTATTGTTTATTTATTTATTTTTTTGAGATGGAGTCTGGCTCTGTCGCCCAGGCTGGAGTGCAGTGGCGCCATCTCGGCTCACTGCAAGCTCTGCCTCCCGGGTTCACACCATTCTCCTGCCTCAGCCTCCCGAGTAACTGGGACTACAAGCGCCCGCCACCACGCCTGGCTAATTTTTTGTATCTTTAGTAGAGACACGGTTTCACCGTGTTAGGCAGGATGGTCTCTATTTCCTGACCTCATGATCCGCCCGCCTTGTCCTCCCAAAGTGCTGGGATTACAGGCGTGAGCCACCGCGCCCGGCCGGAGTAAGTGTTCTTAAGTGTTCTTATCCCTAACTTTCTCCAGTGAGAAAACACTTTTTTTTCCAACTAGGTATTTCCTTACATCATTAAAACAAATGCATATCTCTATGTAATCTCTCCTTTATGAAAGACATGGTTTCAAATGGCCTTAGATATTTTCACGTTTCCACTAATCGCCCATTTTATCTCAATTCCATTTTCAACCATACAATGTTGGATAGAAAAAGAAAAAAACAATTTCAGAAATTATACTCAGGCCACCAACATATCCAAAGTATTCCATTTTAAAGTAAATAAATTCACTTGAATCTAAATCCCATTTTTGAAATCATGTTGTATGAATGCTGGCTATTCTAGTATTTAACATTTACTGACCAAAATAAGTTAGTTTAATGAATGCTAATACTTCATAAATCAAGTATTAACATTCAATTACTGAAAAAATACAACACTGAACTGTATGTTTAATCTGGTTCCTAAAAATTATTTCAAAGGATACTAAATAACAAAATAATTATGTTTATAATAGTACAAAAAATTACAGAACAGTGTTCACACCATTTACTTTCCTTCTAATTTACCACTCAGACATCACTAACTCCTTTCTCCTAATCCATTTTACATTTTATGTTTGAATTTATACCGTCTCAAATTTAATGTGTTCAAGTAAGGGTGCTGTGATTTTTTTCTACAATTCTGTTTGCCTTATTTTGCTTTTTAAATTTTTTCTTTGTAACTTGTTTCTACCAAGTGATACCAGAGATTGAATTTTCCAATTTTACAATGAGGATGCATAACTGGTACGTCTGCAGTTCTCACAGTCATCACTGGCCTTCAGTTACTAGATGTGTGTAATCATATTTGTGGCTACAATCTTCTTCTAGAGAGTGTTTTCAATAAACCAGATGCTGTCTAATAATCCTTCCAAGTGGATTTCCTTATCTCATAGGGAAATCATATTGTCAAGCCTACATTTTGTTTCCTTTTTGACAATGTTACCTTCAAAAGTACAAGTAACCAGACCTCTTTTCCTTTCCCTCAGGAAATACAGTTCTGTGTGATGTGCTAAGTCAATAGATCCCTCTTCTCAGCTTAAGAAGCTGATGGGAATACTTTCCTCTTACTGTTTTTGCCTCTTTATACTGATCGTTGTTTCATTTGTTGTCTCATACTGATTAAAGTTTATAATTTCTAGTACTAATAGACCATATCTATTTGTCATAAGAACAATTGTTATTCTTTATACCTCAATAAAATTTAGCATTTAATCTTATGTCATTTTATTTCGTAGATTGCAAATTCTAGCTGACATTTGCTCTTCTGATTTAACATGCATACATGTACTTTTATGTATGTATAAAGCATTAATGATTACTATTATTTGCATATATTATACCATTCATCTTAAACTTTTAATTACTTCTTTTATTTTTAATTTATGGTAGGATTTTTCAATTATTACTTTGTAATTTACTAAATTTCAGTGCTGTAAGGTTGTGGACTCAAAGTAAAGTAAATAAAAAGGATTAAGGTTGTAAGAAGGTAAATTTTAATTTGATTTTTTAACTTTGTTTAGAGTTGTCATACCTAGATGAAGTATTGCTCAATTCTTTTTTTATTATTGCTCTAAAAAGCTACCTTTTAAAGATATGCATGGGTAATCATACCCCCTCACCCTCATCAGTAAATACGATTTATGCTGCTTATGCTGTTTATGCCCTGTGGCCCTTTGGGGGAAGACAAGCAGCTGTAATAACAATTTTTCCACCATCCCAAACCAATTTTCACCTGCTTGTTGCTGATATTTACCCCCATTGCAATAGTAAGCCTGAGACAACGAGTTCTAACATTTATTTTAAAATTGTCCCTACATGGGTCTTTTCAGGATTTTCATGAAAGGTGAATTCTTCCCTTCATATCTTTCTACCAATCCTCTTCCTCACAGATGTCTTGTTATAACAGTTATCACAAATATTTTCACTACAGTCAGCCAAATGCTTAAAATACCAATGAATTACTCTATTTCACCATATCCTAAGAGCACCAGATTTTAATAATAGTCTACTGAAGGTAAAATGTGGTAATTAAAAGTTGCAGTGAACACATATTCTTAATGTATGCACCTGGGGAAAAGATGCACACACAGATATGTTCCTTTTTGGCTTTTGGAAATTTTGATTATATTATTTATACAAAGTTTCATCCTATTCATGCAAGTACCCTACTAATACTTCTGTTAAAGTCAAGTTTTTTTGTTTATTAATTTATAGTAATAATTCATAAGGATGGTAATCTTTACTCTGTAATATATGTTCCTAGTCATATTTCCTAAATTCATTTATAAAATGTGACAGTGTGGGGAAGTGTGGGGTTCCTTTCACTGAAATATAATTAAGGTAATTAATCTATTTCTGTGGAACTCCTTTGTTAATCATTATAATTTTATATCTCATTTCTAAATCAGATAAGTATTTATGTTCTATTTTGCAAAGCCTTAACATTTTGCAACTTTGAAGATTTTATCTAGCTGAAAATTATTTTGGTTTATGATGTAACTGTGAGAGTATCTAATTCTGTGCTCTGTCGTATTTAGGACAATGGTGGGAGGATAAAGCAGGACAACATTTCTTGTGATATCATGTAAGATTACACTTTTTAAAGAATTATACCGGACTGGCCGGGCGCGGTGGCTCACACCTGTAATCCCAGCACTTTGGGAGGCCGAGGCGGGTGGATCACGAGGTCGGGAGAACGAGACCATCCTGGCTAACACAGTGAAACCCTGTCTCTACTAAAAATACAAAAAATTAGCCGGGTGTGGTGGTGGGCGCCTATAGTCCCAGCTACTCGGGAGGCTGAGGCAGGAGAATGGCATGAACCCGGGAGGCGGAGCTTGCAGTGAGCCGAGATGGCACCACTGCACTCCAGCTGGGGCAACAGAGTGAGACTCCACCTCAAAAAAAAAAAAAGAATTATACAGGACCGGTTAACAAACACCTTTTTATCAAAAATCAAGCTACGATGCATGTATTTTTGTTCATTCATTTGTACATCTATTTATTTATTCAACAAACATTGATCAATTACTCATTGTGAATAGAAATAAAGACGATTAAATATAGCACTGACAGTGAAGGTATATATCACTTAGTTGGAGGGATGGATATGTGTATATTTAATGGCAATACAACCTGATATTAATCTCCTAATTATTCTGCACAATACCCAGGCCAAGGCGTATTAAAATACAAAACTATAGATTTCATAAAATTCTGAGTGTACCTTTTTGTGACAATACAAATTACTCTTTTATGTAAATAATATTTTCCATATATTCAGAAATCTTAAATGACCTATTAATTGCAATTGTCAAAATATCAAATAATCATTTTCAAAATACTTTTAGATTTGGCTGGATGTGGTAGCTCATGCTTGTAATCCTAACACTTTGGGAGGCCAAGGCCGGTGGGTTGCTTGAGGTTAGGAGTTTGAGACCAGCCTGGCTAACATGGTGAAACCCCGTCTCTACTAAAAATACAAAAATTAGCTGGGCATGGTGGCACATGCCTGTAGTCCCAACTACTCAGAAGGCTGAGGCAGGAGAATCATTGAACACAGGAGGCAGAGGTTGCAGTGAGCAGAGATTGTGCCATTGCACTCCAGCCTTGGTGACAGAACAAGACTCCATCTTAAAAATATACATATATGGCCGGGCATGGTGGCTCACGCTTGTTATCCCAGCACTTTGGGAGGCCCAGGCGGGCAGATCATGGGGTCAGGAGATCAAGACCACGGTGAAACCCCGCCTCTCCTAAAAATACAAAAAACTAGCCGGGCGTGGTGGCAGGCACCTCTAGTCCCAGCTACTCGGAGAGGCTGAGGCAGGACAATGGCGTGAACCCGGGAGGCGGAGCTTGCAGTGAGCCAAGATCACGCCACTGCACTCCAGCCTGGGGGACAGAGCGAGACTCCATCTCAAAAAAAAAAAAAATACATATATATAAATATATATGTATATATGTATTTTTTTACTACATGTAGAAATGCTCTTTAAGTATAATCTGACATCGATATTATATGCACATGTTCTTAAATCTGCCTTTATAAGAACTGGAATGAACTCCATTTTTCAGAAACATAATCTCGTGTAATTTTAGTCATACTTCTTTCCAATCATTACCACAAATCTTAATTTTACTTTATGTTGCTAAGCATTTAGAACATTAAATATTTTTAGTTGTAAGAAACATTTAATCTTGAAAAACAAAACTTTTTTTGTTTAACAAAAACTGACTTTGGCAAGTACATTTTTTGAAACAAAAGAAAAATGTCAACCTGGGCAACATAGGGAAACCCTGTCTCTGCAAAAAACAAAACAAAACAAAATTAGCTGGTGTATTGGCACATGTTAGTGGACCCAGCTACTTGGGAGGCTGAGGTGGGAGGATCGCTGGAGGCTGGGAGGTTGAGGCTGCTGCAGTGAGCTGTGATCGTGCCACTGCACTCCTGCCTGAGCAACAGAGTGAGACTCTGTCTCAAAAATAAACAGATAAAACAAAAATATGAGGAAAACCCCATAGCAATACGTATGTACTGTGAATATATTCAATCAAGAGAAATGTCAGGAATAATTTTTGTTGATAAAATTTAACAAAACCTCCTATAATACCTTTTATATTATAGGTAGTTTTGATCTTATTACAAACACAATAGATAGAATGCTGTACTTTTGAGTGTATATTTAGGAAGAGTTTGCTTCAAATGTAAATTGATGTTACATTAAAACTAAAAGTGGTGATGAGGGTCACTAATGCCTGTAATGGTTGGACACCCTTCATATTTCAGCAGATTTTACAAATTCATAGACTAGAATTCAGGAAAAGAGACTATTTTTGTTATAAATGCTACCAACTCATATTTTGGGGATGCCATCTCACTGAATTTCAGTTACTTTCTTATTCAAAAACACTTTCTATTTATCTCCTGTTGTGAACATTAATGAAAGTAAATCACCTCCCAAAACCTTATAATGAGACATTTTATAACCCATTGCTATACTACTTAGAAAACTGAAAGTATTGACAGATACACTGTGAAAGAAAGCAAAATATTAGCTTGAGATAATGTCAGAGTGAAGTAAAAAATCCACATCAGGAAACCAGTTCCAAATCAAGAAACCAAACATTATCGGTAGCATGACGTTCTCACCATTCTTTGTACTCTCAGTATTTACCACTCCAAAATGATACTGGCCTTGACATTTGACAGCATAGAGGAGTATGACCTACTTTAGGATTTTTATATAAAGACATTTTCCATTATGTTCTCCTCTAGGTCATGCAGTTGTTGATTATTCTCATGGCTGTGTAATATTCTCTGGTATGAATAACCACAATTTGTTCATCTGTTATACTGCTGATGAGCATTTGTTTATTTTCCTTTCAGGGCTTATTTAATGTAGTGCTGCTATGACCATTTTACTATATATGTTTGGTAAACATAAAATTACATTTCTTTTGGAATTATATCTAGGAATGGAATTATTGGATCATGGAATTTGCACATGTTCAGCTTTGATAGAGAATGCCTAATAGTTTTTCAAATGACGTTAGCAACTCGAGCTCACTAGCAGTGAATGAGGATTCTAGCTGCTCCTCATCCTCAACAACACTTGACATTTTCCCACCATCAATGTTTGTTGTCTTATTGCTTTGCTCTCCTTCTAACTGATGTTTACCTGAAATGTTTTATATTTTCTTCTGTAGTTCCTTCATCTTAAATGTAAACAGGTACGTTTTCCGTTGAGTTAAATCCTATATATGGTTCCTTGAAAAATGACTTACATATGATATACACTCAAAGAACAGCTGTTGACTGACTACATAAATGTACAATAATTTACTTGTTTTTATAGATGCAAAAAGATTGGAGGGTTAAACAGGACATCTGTCTTAAATTATATTGTCAATTGTCCTTCCTTTGTATGGTTTCTAATATATGAAAAAACAATAACATATACAGCATCATGTTAACCATTAGAACCTTAGTATTTTACACATATTAGCCTTCCTCCTAGCAAGTTCTTAAGAAAACTGGAAAGAAAATCAACATATTTGAGTGAATCACTTGATATAAAATTAATTTGTTCAGGTTAAAAAGATTAAATCTAGGGAAAAGATAAAAATATAATAAAAATTCGACTTATTTTAAAAGCATATTTGTATTTAACAAAAAAAATCCCACATAAAGTTTATTATTAAGCTCATATTCTTTTAAAGTACTGATATTTTCCTGCTCTGTTTCATCTCTGCTAGAGTTATAGCATAGCGTTATGAAGTTGTAGGTACAAAGCTGTATCTGTCAAGTCCTTAAGTTTGACAGTGATTACCCTGTTTTTACCCCTAGAAGATGTTATTCTGAAGTTTGGCAGCTAGAGTTACCCAGAATCTTGCTCAATTCAATGTAGCTCTGTTGTCAAATCTTAGAATTGTGCATTCTGAGAGATGACGCAGCTAGTTCTATGTAAGAGTCAAATGCTGGCATCAAGAAAGACTCAGCCACTGTAACTTTCATAATAAAATATACTATTGGCCTAATTTACCCACTGAAGTTCAGGATTCTAAGATGTAAGCACTTTCATCAGAATATATTTCCCTGGGCACGTGCAAAATTAACGTATTAGATCTAAGGTGAAAGAAAAAAATTCTAATGTATAATAAGCTACAGCTAGATTTGCTGCTTATGAAAACTTTCATTTTGACAATAATTTTAAATAACTAGGAAATAAAATAAAGCCCTAGGTTAACTCAAGCATAAATACAACTCACTCACTTTCTATTTTCAGTGCTACTTTTCTCTGCCTTATTTGAGTAGTGCTGAAATATAATCACTTCAATGTAATATTTAGACAAAACTTGAACCATGAGCAACATATGGAAACTAAGGAAGTTTTACTAAATATAGTAGTAGAAAGTCTTTCAGATTTACTAAAGAATTGTGTACTACAAAATAGGAATTGCCTGCATTTTCTGATTACTTTAGCCCTCATTTTCAGGATGAAAATTATATGTGTAGATGCTCAGCTACAAGGATAACGGGGAGGGTCCTCATGGTACCTAAGACAATCATATTTGTTCTTGTTTTTTGCTGGTAGTAATCAGCTTAATCTCTGATTGGCTCCCTGTGTCTTTACAACTCTGATAACAAAAGTCCCTATGTATTTATTTAGAGTGTTCTGTGGTAGAAGAAAAAAATGGATATTTTCCTTTATTACGTAGAAATAAAATATCTCTGACAATCTGACTGAGGCACTTTAAGTCACATTAATTGTTGCAAATATTTAGACAATCTGTAGAAGAAAAATACAGAAGTCGACACAAGTAAAACGGGAATTGGATGTTTAAGGAAGAGAGGAAATCTTACATTGTATTCTAGCTAACAAATGGGAGTGAGAGGAGTGTATGGGGGTAATGGGAAAAATGCAAGGTAGGAGAGAGCAAGTAAGTTGGAGAACAAAACTTAAAGAGAAGACAGAAAGAGAAGGAAAGGGTAAGGAAAGGAAGAGGAGGTAGAGAGAGGAGAGAGAATTTAATGGGGACTCAGAATGCTTCTGGAAATCCATATGAAAGACCAGGCCTTGATTTTATTTCTTCAGATATTTTAATGACATTAATAACTTTTATGAGACACAGTAAAAGACAGTACTACTAGAACTGCATCATTAATTGCTTAGTAGGTTTGAAGTCCTGTCCCATTATTGCTATCTATTAAACTCAACAGCAAGAAGTAGACTATATTCACCAAACTGATTTATCTTAATATCATTAAATAAGAGTTTAATACTATCCAAGAATATCAAAGATTCTGATATTGTCAAATCAAATAGTTGCACTTTTTATATTATTTGGCCTGTGAGTAACATTCAATAATACTGGCCACTATCTTTGTTTTGAAAGACTTTCTTCTTCTGGTTTCTGTTGCAGCTCACTTGTCCATGTTTCCTGTCACTTCATTGACTGCTCCTTCATAGTTTCCTTTCCTGTAAGTTCTCTCTCTTCAGATCACAGTGTTTTACAGTCTCTAAACATGTTCTCAGTCCTAGTCTCTTCATTATCTAAAAAGAAGAATTGCATGATTTTGACTAATTCTGGTCCTTAACACAGCATTTTCCTACAACTCTCGGATCTTTACCTGTAATAAAGAATGATAGAACTTTACCCAAAACTTGAGACTTATTTATCTAATTACTCAGTCTCTAATATTGTATTGTCTAACCAGGGTGGAGTGTTGTTCAATTACATAGTTTTACTAACTCAGAGTGATTACTATGGGGTATATCTAGCTCTACAAATGGAGGATTTTTAAATGTATTTTCCTAATTGCTAAGGTTTAGCCAAAATAGCTAAGATAAAACAGCGAGAGTCATACTCTACATTTTTTATATTTTTCTACCTGATAGAATACATGGGGGAGTGAATGAGACAACATAGCTCAAAGATATGCAGTCTTAGAATGACTAGATTCTGTTTCCTCTGAGACTTTGATGAATCATTTCACAATGGGATTTGCTGCATCACTTCCTTCTTGGCATTAAGTCACTTCCCATATTCTTTAAACATAAAAGGAAAATTGGTAGATTGCAGAACTAGTTTCCTTAGGTAATAAGAAATATCCACAACATTAAAGAAGAAAAAATAAAAGAAACATTAAACATAAAGAAGGGCAAGCGTAATAGAATTCCAAACAGTTATTAATAATCATGTCTTTGAAGAATATTCAATAGTATTAAGCACTTTTGTTGAAATATTACATTAATTAATAAAAAGCATACAAAAACTGCATTAATTATTTTCAGCAGTAGCATATATCCTAATATTGGAATAATAGTGAAGAAATTATCATGGCCCCTATGTAAATATAATAAAATATTTGTGAAGTATTTCATATAATTTATCGAATGCATGTGAAATATGTATTTAAAGTTTTGCCCATACAAAGGTGAAATATGTATAAAATATGGGGAATGCCAGGTACAAAGTTTGATGCATAATAAATGCATTATATGTATACTTTCATCCAGTACTTTTATGCAAATTCATCCTATATTTCCCCTTTTCTCTTTCCATGACTATCCATTAGCTATCATAAATACGGTGTCTGATAGGGAAGAACATTCTTAATTACGTTGTACTCAAGAATAGAATATTATTTTGTAAAGGATGGATTAAGCAGATTTTTCAAAAGAAAACATGTTATCAAAATAAAGTAGTCATGTGTGGTTTTACTGTGTATTCTCACTTATGTTTCTTTAAAAACAATTTTAATTCTCTATTAAGCTTTATTACAAATTGTACACATAAATTAAGACAATTACCCTATTCTTTTTCACATTACATCTTATACTGTTTTTATTTGAATACTATTATTATGTATATATGTATATGTGTACACTACATATCACAGAGCTATATATATACGTTAAGGTATATATTATTTTAAACAATAAAAGTAAACCCTTTTGGAGACTTTCAGGTAGTTCACAAAACAAAGGTGATATATACCTATGTATATATGTTTGTTTGTTTATAAAATGTTTTCTTTTTAAAGCGTTCTTATTTTCATTAGATACTCAAATATAGCTTTTATACTTCCTTTCATTAATGAATGGGATAAGGCACTATATCTTTTAAATACACTTTCTCTTACCCCATCCCCACAAAAGGGATATAAGTACAAAACAAGTAGCTAATTGATGTCCCAGAACTCAACCTATTTTGTAGGTAATATCTTTTTTTCTACACTTTCCACCATTATTACGAATTTTCTTCTCATTTTGTTAAATTGCTTCTGACCTGCTATTTTGATAAACAAAAACATAATAATTTGGTAGTCATACCGTAAGAACTCTGAAATTATGTTCCTTGTTATTAAAATTTTTTTTACAGCATACACTTTTTCTTTAGACTTTTACAAAACATTTTAGCAGAATATTATAATAGAGAGCATTATTGCTACAAATTTCACTAGTCAATTCAAATTTTTGAAAAAAATATGTGCATGTAAAATATCAACTTTAATATCAAAGTTTATTTTACAGTGTACTTTTTATAATAATAAATATAATTAGAAATGAAATGAGTCATCTAATTATCCTAGACTTCTTAGAATTGGGTTTTTAATAAAATTGCAAAATAAAATAAAATATTACCTATGTTTTAATGTTATGTCTGTTTTTATCTTAAACATTTTATTTAGGAAGTTTGTGGTGTTCATTGACATAATGTCTTTTCTTCCAGCAGTGTAGTGGGGGTTTTTATTTTTGTTTTTGGTTTTCATATAGCAGCTTCAGGAATCCAAAGAGCAGCAAAGGTGTTCTAGTATGATGGTACACACACTTTACAAATCTCTTCTTGCATCACATTCTTTAATATCCTTTTGGACAAAACAAATCAAATGGACAACTCAGAATCAAGGGGTAGAGAGAGAGATTCAATTTCTTAATGGAACAGTCTGTAATGCCACACTATAAGGGCATGAATGCAGGAGGGAAAGAACATTTAACCATTTTAATAATCTACCACAAATGTGTCTGGTAGCGATGAAAGATTAGCTGCAATTAGGAGAGTCCATAGTGGGATGCAGATAAAATTCTGCATAGTGGTAGATGATCTAAAGACTGAAATTTTTGGTGTCACCTAGGTATGCAGGGATGTAGGGTCTAGGAACATTAGTTTTGATATCCTCTTAGAGAAGGTGAGTGGGCAGTTTTATATAGCCTCCCCTGGCACTTGATCTTAAACATATTTTCACGATAATGCAGGCAGCATCATTTTGGAGTGATTAGGAACAATGATATTACCAAGAGCGTAGGAAGCCTTGTGCACTTGGGCAGCCTAAGGTTTTTATCCTGGAGAAAGATTATTTTTCTTAGCTTATTTTCTTATTTTCTAAGTTTCTTTAAAACTTGCAGCATTGAGACTCTAAGAACACTGGGAGCTAAATTCTGCCAGGTTTAACTGCAGAATACAAAAACAGGTCCATATGTGTTGTAAGGCACAGTTATAGACAGTTTTGTGTATCTATCTGGCCAAAGAGTTAGTAAATAATAAATATTATACATGTGAATTATGATGAACTAAGGCTATCAGTTTAGATAGTGTACTTACCTCTTTGGCATTAGAAAGGTAGAACTAATAGCCACCACAATATTCATAGTGATTATTATAGATTGGCACTAAAAAGTTATTTTTTCTTTAGTTTATATTTTTAAATTGTTTTATAATTAAAACATGTTGCTTATGTTAAAAGAAAATTTTGGGTTTTAAAATGTATGATTCATAGTAATAATGAGCATTTATCAGAACTTTAATCACATAATTTTATTTTGTAAAAAACTGAGTCATATGATAGAGCTCTATTAAAATAAATGAAATAAAGCATTTCATTGATAAAAAATGTTCAAATATATAATTCAGATTAAATATTTAAATAATGTTATAACTATTAAATGCACGTATCTCATATGTATATATATCCATAAGCCTAACAAGAACAGTTAAAATTTAATACCAACTACTTTTCTGATACCATGCCAAAAATATTATAATTTCATTGTACATTTGCACTGTAAAATTTGCTTGCTTATAGAAACATTTCTGGTAGAACATTCTAAAAAATGATTAAAATTTAATATGTAAATATATTCATGTAGCAAAATATAAAAAAACTACCTAGGTTCTCCAGCTGAGGCCTTGTAAACTGAACTGACAAAAGATTAATAAGAGAAAAACAAATAGAATTTTGTTAGCATGTGCATTGTGCTTACAAACTGGAGTACCCAGAGATGAGTAATTCAAAGGCTTAGTTAGAACTTGGGTTTATACAACGTCTTCCATTTTTAGAGCAGTAACAAGAAAAAGGAAAATGACCTGGTTTCTACGGCAACAAATTATGAGAAGGCAAATATATGGGAAATGAGTAGTAGATGGCTAGTTAGCAAAGTTTGTCGTATAGATTCCTTCAGTGTCATCTTCAGGCTCATAGGGTGTAAAGTTGTCCTAGTAACTGAATTTTGTCCTTCTTGGTCTTTGCAAATTTATATCCTGCTTTTAGGCAAATATGAGACAGCTGAGAGCTTTTCTTGTATTTGCCTCTCCTCAAGTGCCTTCAGCTAAAAATAATCCTTATGCCCAAAGTGGCATATAGTGGGGTGGCATATTTTGCTACCTCTAAAAACGTAACACATTAAAAATTTATTTACAGCTTTAAATAATTTTATTATTAAAATAATATTATTAATATAAATATTTTTAAATTTTACATTAATTATTGTAGTTATACATCGATAACAATATATTTGAATTATATACCACACTTTTAATAGTTAAATCAACAATGTTTTTACTTGCTAAATTCTTTATGAAAATCAAGTAAATATTTACAATATGTATAAATACTGAGAAATATCGTCTAACATTATCACTCAAATACTGTTTTTTTTTTTATACCACATTATTCCTTGAGTTCTCAGTTCAAAAACCTACAGTTGATAATGCCAAAATATCTATGTCCTGGTAACCAACAAATCTGTAAGTGATTCACTATCCTCCAAATTGAATAAATATAAAATTATTTTAAAATCTCGTGTGTTTTAGCAGCAGAATCTCAGAAATATACAGTTTTGTTTTGGTGAGAGTAATGACAAATGTAAAGTTGGAAAGATAAGAGAAGCTTATAGGAATAATTGAAAATTATATTATTTTTAAAGTCATGTTAGAATTTTTCAATAATAAAGCACTTTTCCAAACATTTGATGTCAGTGAAATAAATAAATAAACCTTTGTCTGTTTGAATTCACATGGGATGTCATTCATGAAAGAATCAAAAGAAATGTGACATAAAACATTATATTTATATGCTATAAACCAATAATATGCAAATAAAAATTTAAAACTATGTATGCACATAGTGGTATTTTACTTTTGCAGTATTGGCTGTGTCTTTCTCTTTTGGATGACTTTTAAAATAAGTTGTCTTTAACAGTCAACAAACATGTTGTTACTTTATTACATATTCAGATGTAGTGTTTCACATACTAAGTTGAATATGTTTTGTTTCTTGCCTTCACTGATATATTTTAAGGGAAAACAATGACATTTATGTACTATATAACACAGAGAATAACGTAGGCTTTTATTAGAATTATGCAGGTCAAAATATATCAAGGATGTGGCCGGGTGCTGTAGCTCACGCCTGTAATCCCAGCACTTTGGGAGGCCGAGGTGGGCGGATCACGAGGTCAGGAGATCGAGACCATCTTAGCTAACACGGTGAAACCTCGTCTCTACTAAAAATACAAAAAAATTAGCCAGGCGTGGTGGTGGGTGCCTGTAATCGCAGCTACTTGGGTGGCTGAGGCAGGAGAATGCCGTGAACCCAGGAGGCAGAGCTTGCAATGAGCCAAGATCGTGCCACTGCACTCCAGCCTGGGTGACAGAGGGAGACTCGGTCTCAAAAAAATAAATAAAATAAATATATACACACACACACACACACACACACACACACACACACACATAGATATCAAAGATGCTAGTTACTAATCTGAAGAAAGGCCCACAGAAAAAAAATTACTTTTTTAGTGTACGTCTAGAAGGAAGGGTAGACTTTCCAGGTGGAACGGCCATGTAGATTATTCCAGGAAGTGTTGGAAGGAGGTTGTCAAAATGTAACCCACAAAAATAGATACAAAGTATAAATTAAAAGCCAAAGTTTCTTCTGATTTGATCTTAATAACTGCAGAGAATATGATTACAATAATATTTAAGTGAACTGATAACAATATTATTTTTAATTTAGAAAGTCATAAATAGGCTTTGTTTGTAACTTAGGTTCTATATTCCATTTGTTTTCTGGGGAGCTTGTCTTTCTCCTCTAAGGCATGGACATTTTCCAAGTATTAGGAGACAGATTCCAGCACCAAACCAAGTATTAGGATACATCTTTCAGTGAAGATCCTAAAAATAGCATGAAGGGAACTAGTGCATCTCTGGAAAGTGAGGGCACAACGGGAGTTCAGCGAAGAAGCAGAAGTAGTACTAGGGGATTAGAGAGCATTGCAGGAAGAAAGCATGGGTATAAAGGGAATTCAATGAGAGGCCTCAGAGGAAATAACGAGACAGCAGAAAAAAGCAAACTGCAGAGCAGACAAGAAAATGTACCTCGACACATAAGAGACAACGCACGTGTAGGAAAGAATGGAGAAAAACGACCGACAGAGTAGAAGACTTTTCCGAGGGGTTATTAAAGGTCAAAAGACATCATGATTGCTGAACGCTGGGAAACTACAATATGGTAACAGAAGGAGATAGAACGACACAGAACAAAGTGGGCATGAGATCAAGAAAACTTGCCTGTGTTGAATTTCATGCTATCCCTGGCTACAGAATATATTCTAGGAAAACAATGACCAAATTTACATGGAAATCATAAATATATACAAAGTCTGTCCATATTAAATTCTATCCATCTACTTTATATATTTAGAAAATGATACAGTTATACTAAAGTAAATAGGCTCTTGAAAATACATTTTAGTTAAGAACTCAAATACTGGCAAAAATATAGATCAGAGTTATTCAGTTATTTAGGGTTCTTACATGCTTTACAAAATATACATAAACCCTATCTCCAGAAGAAATTATATTTTAACATTTACAGATACTTAGATTTAGTTCATTGTCTTGGAATTAATGTATTTCACAGAGAAAGACTATAAAATAACAAAGATAAGTTGTCTCTTTTATTATATTTTCCCCAAAAGTCAATGACTACATTTCTTAAGAAAATGTTGAAAGCAGAATCTTTTAAAAAGATGTTTTAATTTTACTCAAAAATAAATTTCAACATCAAAACTGTGAGTAGTTTTAATAAAACTTGAAATTTGAACTGATACTTGGTTTAGCAAACTGCATGGGAGCTGAGCCTTTAATCAATTTCTACAATGTATTTTGATGACAGAAAATGCTTGTGTTTTAGAGTGGATATGTACTAGTGCCCAGAATTAGACATTGCGTGTCTCACTTTAACAAACAAAGGGAGACTTGTGTCAACCACAATTGAAATTCACCAAGATCCTTTACAGTTTACTCAGTCCAATGAAGCCACCTGTATCAAGTTCAATCATCACGGAGTCTGTGTTTGTTAGTATTTAAATGACTGTGAATGAATACTGAAATTATAAGCATATCATTTGCCTGCATTTCACCTTTATTTCATTATATGTTTTTTTTACCTTTCATTGTTCTCAAAATTATCTAAAAGTGTACTGCATTACTTCTAGGTTTCTGCAGATGTTAGATTTGTATGAAAATGGCCTAGCTTTCTAACACTTTCTTGAATTCTGTGCAAGCTCTGCCTCTGACAACAAAATGTTCACTTAATGTTCCTAATGTTAGAAATTGCTCAACACAATCTAATTTTTCTTCTTCTTCCTGGGTATACCTAGCATTTCCCAGCGTTTGGTGTAGTTAACTATAGCCATGGGACTGTTTCAGTGGGGTTTGAACACTGAAATAATCTGAATTATTTCTGGTCCTGGCGGGCTCATAATAACTCCCACACGTGCTCCATTATATTATTTCTCCTTCTGGCTGACTGGAGTGCAGATGATTCTAACGACAACTTGGAAGCCATATTTTGAAGAGGGTGGAAGAGCCTTGGTAAGCCTTTATCCAATAACAACTGAGCATAAGCAGGCTACCCCAGCAACTTCTTTACCTGCTCAGTATTGTTGCAAGAGAAAGAAACATAGTCTTATCATGCCTTAGCCTGCAGACATCCTGGTACTCTTCTGTTGTAGAAATTCGACAATCTAAATGATGTAGAAATGTGTACCTTGATATGGGTGGTTGAAGTAAAATAATTTAAAACATGTGCCAGTGGACCTGTAGACTGGTGGTGAGAAAATAGACAAGGTATGTTAGAAATATGTATATCCTTGTTATTCACCAGTAAACATTTGGCAATATTATCACACATGGTGGGAGTGGGTCAGGTTCCTACTGATCCTATAGTTTCAGGGAATTGTTTGAGAAGATTCAGTAAATGTATATTAAAAGAAAGAGATGAGCTCTGGGGGGAAAAAAGAGTCCAGTTTCAGGTATAAATTTAAGGGAATACAAGAATTACAGAAATTGGGGTTTCGCTGCATTGGAATCGGTTTTAGACACCGAAGAGTAAGAAATTAGACTGTAAACAGCTTTCCATAACAAAGCCTTCAATACTTCTCAGATAAATTGAAACATCCCCAAGTCACTCCTAGGTGGGCTGTAGTCCTGTCTTGCTTTTCTTTGTTATCCATGCGTCCAGTTGTTTCCTTGATTAGTCCCAATGCAAGTATCGGGAGGTTTCAGTTGAAGGTGCTGTATTTACTCGTCCCTTTCATTCCTCTCTGTAAGAGCCACACACTGTAGCTGCTTCTAGTTGGCCATGCAAATCAAAACCACAATGAGATGCCATCTCACACCAGTCAGAATGGCTATTATTAAAACGTCAAAAAATAGCAGATGCTGGTGAGGTTGTGGAGAAAAAGGAATACTTACACACTGTTGGGAGTGTAAATTAGTTTAACTGTTGTTGAAGGAAGTGTGGCAATTACTCAAAGACCTAAAGACAAAAACATCATTTGACTCTGCCATCCCATTACTGGGTATATACTCAAAGGAATATAAATCATTCTATTATAAAGACATGTGCATGTGTTTTTTCATTCCAGCCACATTCACAATAGCAAACCATGGAATCAACCTAAATGCCCATCAATGATAGATTGGATATAGAAAATGTGGTACATATACACCATGGAATACTATGCAGTTATAATAAAAACAAGATTATGTCCTTTGGAGGTATATGGGTGGAGATGGAGGGCATTATTCTTAGCAAACTAACACAGGAACAGAAAATCAAATACCACGTGCTCTCACAAGCGGGAGTAAATGATGGGAACACATGAACACGTAGGAGAAACGACACACACTGGGGCCTATCGGACAGCAGAGGGTGGAAGGAAGGAGAGGATCAGGAAAAATACATGATGGGTGCTAGGTTTAATACCTGAGTGATGAAATAATTTGCTCAGCAAACCCCCATGACACACATTTACCTGTGTAAAAAACCTGTACATGTACCACAGAACTTAAAATAACAGTTAAAAAATTACAAAAATAAAATTAAAAAAAATTCTTGCAAATGATCCAACATCATGTTTTAAGAAATTACATTGTGAAATATATCATACATGCAAATAAATGTCTCAAAGATATTTACAAAAACGAACAAACCAAACAACAAAAAAACTAGCCCCATCACAAAACTTAGAGTTCAGATGTTATTTACGTCCAGGCCTATTGTTTCAGTTGGCTTCTGATATGGTTTGGCTGTGTCCCCACTAAAATCTCATCTTGAATTGTAGCTCCCATAATCCCCTGGTGGGAGGTAATTGAATCATGGGGGCAGGTCTTTCCCATGCTGATCTCGTGATAGTGAATGAGTCTCATGAGATCTGATGGTTTTTTTAAAGGGTAGTTCCCCTGTACACACTCTCTCTTGCCTGCTGCCACATAACACATACCTTTGCTCCCCTTCACCTTCCACTATGATTGTGAGTTCACCCCAGCCATGTGGAAGTGTGAGTCCATTAAATCTCTTTTTCTGTATAAATTACTCAGTCTTGGCTATTTCTTTATAGCAGTATGAAAGTGGACTAATACAGCTTTGTCCTGCCATCAATTTAAGAGACAAAGAGAGTATATGGATGCAGGAAACAAAGAAATGAAGGATTTATGAGACATGTCTAGTAAAAAACTTTCAGTATTGGTAGCTAGTGGCACATGAAACTATATGTGAGAAATCAGGCCAAATGCCTTCTAATATATTAAGGATTTGATTTGTATTTGTGAAGAAAATGAGAATCCTGAATTAATAAAGATTAGATTGTAAAAAAAAAAAAAAAGGTCTAGGTTTACAGCAGTGGAAAGAGTACTATAAAATGTATGCAGCGCTCTGAGTCACAAAGGTGACTTATGTCATACCACAACAACACTTCATAAGTGGCTACGATGAAACGGAAAATAATATCATCCCAGAAACATACTGTGTTGCCACCAAAAAGCAGTAGACAAGGCATTGCCTTCTAGTAAACAGAATCAATTCAGATCAAAACATGTCCGCCTCTGTGAAGTTCAAGACGGACATCTCAATGTTTACTGGGAAGTAGCGAGCCATCACCATGCACCATTCACTTCTATGTATTTCTTTTATCTTATTGAGCTCTTAATCAGATCATCCATTCCCAGCTCCACAATGGTATATTGTGTTTGGTATGCATGTGTGTGAATGAGGTAGGAGGGCAGTTGTTTTGTCTACCTAGTTTTTTAGTTTTTGTACCAGCAGGAATCATATACACAGGCTGGAGAGGACTGAATATTCTTTAGCTTTTATAGCTTCACAGTCCTGCACATTTCAGTACAAGGAGTGGGAACCATTATAAAAAATAAATAAACATAAAATGTAGGTAAGTTCTCACAATGAAAAAGGTAAATGTATTAGTTTGTTCACATGATGCTAATAAAGACATATCCAAGACTGGATAATTTATAAAGGAAAGAGGTTTAATTGACCCAGGTTCCACATGGCTGGGGGGCCTCACAATCATGACAGACGGCAAAGCAAGAGCAAAGTCACATCTTACATGGTGGCAGGCAAGAGAACATGGGCAGGAGAACTCCCCTTTATAAAACCATCAGACCTCCTGAGACTTATTCACTATCACGAGAACAGCACAGGAAAGACCCACCCCCATGATTCAATTACCTCCCACCAGGTCCTTCCCATGACACCTGGGAGTAATGGGAGCTGCAATTCAAGATGAGATTTGGGTGGAGACACAGTCAAACCATATCATTCTGCCCCAGCCCCTCCCAAATCTTATGTTCTCACATTTTAAAACCAATCACGCCTTCCCGACAGTCCCTCAAAATCTTAAATCATTTCTGCATTAAGTAAAAAGTCCACAGTCCAAAGTCTCATCTGAGACAAGGCAAGTTTCTTCTGTCTATAAGCCTGTAAAATCAAATGCAATTTCATTACTTACTAGATACAATGGGGTTCCAAAGTCACTTCCACATTTTCGGGTATCCTTGTAGTACCACCCCACTATACCAGTACTAATTTACTGTATTAGGCTGTTGTCAGGCTGATGATAAAGACATACCTGAGACTGAGTAATTTATAAAGGAAAGAGATTTAATTGACTCACAGTTCCACATGGCTGGGGAGGCCTCACAATCATGGCAGAAGGCAAAGGAAGAGCAAAGTCACATCTTATATGGTGTCAGGCAAGAGAACTTGTGCACGAGAGTGCCCCTTTATAAAACCATCAGGTCTTGTGAGGTTTATTCACCATCATGAGAGCAGCACAGGAAAGACCTGCTCCCCATGGGAGCTACAATTCAAGATGAGATTTGGGTTGGGACAAAGCCAAACCATGTTAGTAACGAGCAATAATTTTATTTCCTCTAGCATATCTAAATTGAACTATGTATAATAATTAATTGCTCTTTAATTGCTATCAATACTACTGATTCTGGATATTACAACATAAAATTTTTGACAATTGTACATTTACCATTGTATATTAAAATATGACCCAATAATTTTCAGACAAACTGATCTCTGAAAAAATTCAAAGACAACTATTAAAATATAACTAAGGAAACAAATTTGCATATTATATTAATATATATTGATGTACAATTTATAAAGACAAGCCTCAAAATAAGTGGAAGAAAATTAAAATATATTTATATAGCTATACATATAAATAACATAATACATATAGGCATACTTCATTTCATTACAATTGATTTTATTGTACTTCCAAGATACTGCATTCTTTTACAAATTGAATGTGTACACCATTTTTCTCACTTCACATGTTTGTGTCACATTTTGATAATTCTAGCAATATTTCAAGCTTTTCCATTACTGTTATCTCTGATATGGTGATTGGTGATCAGTGATCTTTGATGTTACTAATGTAATTTTTGGAGGCACCATGAACTGCACTCATATAAAATGACAAATTTAATCAATAAATATTATGTGTGTTGTGACTGCTCCACCACCTGTCTGTTTCTCTATCTTTCTCCCTTTCCTTGAGCTTCCCTTTTCCTGGATATACAACGATATTGACATGAGATTGGTTAGTAATTCTACAATGACCTCTAAGTATTCAAGTGAAAGAAACAGTTCCAAGTCTCTCACTTTAAATCAACAGCTAGAAATAATTAAGCTTAGTGGTTAGAAAACCAATATAGGCTGAAAGGTAGGCACTTGTGCCAAATAGCCAAGTTATAAATGCAAAGGAAAAAGAAAGAAACTAAAAGTGCTACTCTGGTGAATATATGAATATTAAGAAAGCTAAATAGGCTTATTGCTGATATGCAAGGTTTTAGTGGTCTGAATAGATCAAACCATCCACAACAATCCCTTAAGACAAAGCCTAATCCAGAGAAAGGCCCTAACTCTCTTCAATTTTACGAAGGCTGACAGAGGTGAGAAAGCTTCAGAAAAAAAAATAGAAGTTAGTAGAGGTGGTCAACAATGCTTAAAGAAATAAGCCATCTCTATATCATCAAAGTTCAAGGCGTGGCAGTAGGTGCTAATGTAGAAGCTGCAGCAAGTTGTCCAGAAGATGTAGCTAAGATCATTAATGAAGGTGGATACACAAAACAAGAAATTTTCAGTGCAAAGGTGATGCTATTTAGGATTTTCATAGCTAGAGAGGAAAAGTCAATGCTTCAAAGCTTCTAAGGACAGGCTGATTCTCGTGTTAAGGGTTATGCAGCTGGTGACTTTAAGTTGAAGCCAATGCGCATTTACAAAAATCCTACATGCCTAAAGAATTATGCTAAGTCTACTCTGCCTATGCTCTGTGAATGAAAGAACAAGCCTGGATGGCAGCACATCTGTTTACTGCATTATGTACTGAATATTTTAAGCTCACTCTTGAGACCTACTATTCAGAAAAAAGATTCCCTTCAAAATATTACTGCTCATTAATAATGTACCTGGTCAACCAAGAGTCTGATGGAGATGTAAAAATAGATTAATGTCATCTTCATGCCTGCTAACACAACATCTGTTCTGCACTCATAGGTCAAAGAGTAATTTCAACTTTCAAGTATTATTATTTAAGAAATACATTTTAGAAAATGTACATTTTATGGTCATAGCTGCCATATAGATAGTGCTTCCTCTAATGGATCTGAGCAAAGTAAAAAGGAAGTATCAATCAATGTGGCAAACTCCACTTGTTATTTTATTTTAGGAAATTGCCACAGCCACCCAACCTTCAGCAATCACTACCCTGATCAGTCAGTACCCTTTAACATAAAGACAAGACCCACCATCAGCAAAAGGATTAGGACATGCTGAAGACTCAAATGATTGTTAGCATTTTCTAGTATAAAATGTTTTTAATTTAAGAAATGTACTTTGGTTTTTCTAGGCACAATTACATGTCCAAGACTTAATTATCTACAATATAGAATAAACATAACTTTAATTAACTGGAAAACCAGAAACTTCACTTTTTGTAGAGATCTGAAACCAAACTAGCAATATCTCCAAGGTATGACTGTACATACTTAATATATTTAAAATATATTATAATATAATTAGAATATTTAAAATATAATAATGCATTATCTAAATACATAGTCAGCCATTATGCATAATTTATGTTAGAATTATTATAAATCATTTTAACACGTTACATAAATTTTAGTTCTGTTATTTTTCTTTCTTTTTTTTTTTTTTTTTTTTTTTTTAGAAACAGGGTCTTACTCTGTTACCCAGGTGAGAGCGCAGTTGCACAATCATAACTCATGGTAGCCTCAAATTCTTGGGCTCAAGACATCCTCCCACTTCATCCTCTTGAGTACGTAGGGCTGTAGGCCCGTGCCACATCCAGCTAATCATTTACAAAATTTTAATATTGTATATTGACATCTTAATAAAGTTATATGCATATAATCATCAAACTGAATTATTAACTGAAAATTGCATGTATTTTTGCTAATTACTGCAAATAGGGAAAACCATTATGTACTTTATTGTCTATTCAATATATCTTTTGTGCAAGTTATAAATATGTCAAAACATTTTAAAGCAAAATTTCAGATAATATTATCTATAGCGATCATATTAAATGTCTATACATTTTTTTCAAAATCTATATTTAGATAAAATTGACTAATTATAGTCAATTTATGAATTATAAACTAAACTTGTACTGATTCTTCATGAATTAATTTAATTCTTCTTGAAGTACATATTTGCACTTAATAATTAAGGGGATATTAAGAAAGATATTCACAAACATACTTATTTTGTTCAGTACATATATACTGCTTTTGTATTCTATTGCTCTGCAACAACTTACTGCAAATATAATGGCTTAACACAACACAAATTTATTATCTTACATTTTCATAGGCCAGGAGTCCTGGGATGGGTTCATAGGCCTGGGAGTCCTTTGCTCAGGGTCTCACCAGGCTGAAATGAAGATGTTAGCTGGGACTGTGATCTCGTCTGAAGTTTGGGATCCTTGTCCAAGTTCAATGATTATTGGAAGGACTCAATTTTTTTGCAGGTGCAAAACTGAAGTCCCTACATTCTTGCTTGCTGTCAGCCTGGGACAATTCATAGTTCTAGACGCTTTTCACCATAACCGGCCCTGTGGCGTATGACACAGCAGTTTCCTTCTTCGTAGATAGTAGCAGAACATCTGCTGCAGCTCCAAATGCCATAAATTTATACAAAGAAGAAGAAAAAAACAAAACTAAGTGTTTTCATCTGTAGCCTCCAGACATGTTTTCAAATGGCCTCACCTGATGCGGCTAGACTTACCCAGGATGATCTATTTGACTTAACTGAGTAGGGATTTATACATCTTCAAAATCCGTTAGCAGCAACACCTTGATCAGTGTTTGAGTAGCTGAGGTAATGTGTACCTCAGGAGACGGAATCTTAGGGACCATCTTTGAACTCTACCTACCACACACACACAGGCAAATAGAATATGATAGCTTTATAGAGAAGTCCACTTAATTAATTGGATTCAGATGCAGCCATATTTTGCAACTTAATAAGTACTACAATATCTTTATGTAGTCACTATTCTCTTTATAAAATGTGCGTGTATATATATATAATAATTTGGGATATTCAGTAAGATAAAAAATATATCTTACACTCTAAAATTGTGTTCACATAATTATATTCTATGTTTTGAGAAGAAATTAATTTTCTCCTTTTTAATATTTCCAATATTAAAATATACTTAAGGCCAGGTGCAGTGGCTCACTCATACCTGTAATCCCAGCATTTTGGGAGCCCAAGGCAGGTGGATCACTTGAGCTCAGGAGTTTAGACCAGCCTGGGCAACATGGCATAACCCCATCTCTACAAAAAATACAAAAATTAGCCAGGCATGGTGGGGTGTGCCTGTAGTCCTGTAGTGCTAGCTACTTGCAGGGCTGAGGTGGGAGGATCACTTGAGCCAAAGAGGTTAAGGCTGCAGTGAGTAGCAATTTCACCACTGCACTCTAGCCTGGATAACAGAATGAGACCTTGTCCCTCCTACAAAAAAAAAAAAAAAAAAAAAAAAAAAAAATCCCTTAATGTAAAAATCCCTTAATGTAAAAATTTTTACCAATTAGGTGGCACATCTCAGGGATTCAGTAATATATTTTGATAAAACAAATGTTCAAGATATAGATTTTGATATCAATAATTAATGATTTGTATTGAGTTCATTTTTGGCTTAATATATATTTCTGATAGAATTATCTTTTCAAGTTTAATATATGGCTTATGCTATTGATCTAGCTATACATAGTTATGATTCCACTGGATAATACTGTCTTATTTTAGACATCTACAAATTTTGATATGTACTTTACAGATCAAGCCCTAGTATGTATTAATCAAGCTGCAGACATTAGAAGCTCTAAGAGTTTTATTCTTTATTAATCAATATACACTTTTAGCATTTTCAGAAATATATGTTAAAGCTTTCTAATTACTTCTTTAATTTCAAGTCTTAAATTCCATGAATTATTTCAGAATTTTTAAGATTACAGCATTGCAAAATCTTATTGATACTTAATTATATTTTATCATAAACCATATAAAATTATTCATTTAATTTTATTCTCAGTAATAGGGAGAAAATAAGTGTCATATTTTCGGACACTTGATCCTAAATAGGATCAAAGATAGATTCCAGATGGTCACATTATATAATTAGATGTTTACGAATTTCCTAATGCTTAGGTCACTTTCCTAGGAAATCTTCAAAAATGTCCTTAGCTATGTGAGGTTGGGTTAAAAGCATATCTTCTGCTTTCAGCTTCATTATTTGCAAAACTGGAAGTCTCTTTCCACTCAGCAAATGCTATGAAGTCTGAGATAGATAACTAAGTAGAAATTTTCCCCAGAACCACTGCTCTGAACTGCAGCATTTTATAAATATTCACTATAGAGAATAGCATAAGACATCTCTATCTATCTATCTATCTATCTATCTATCTATCTATCTATCTATCTATCTATCATCTATCTATCTATCTATCTATCTATCTATCTATCTATCTATCTATCATCTATTATCTACCACTCTATCAATAATTTATCTATCTATTCAATCAACTACTTACCTATTTATTGAGCCATATTATACTTTTCCAAATACAGTATCATGCTCAGGAAAATGCTGATAGTATATTATTAATCTTTCCTTTCTCTCAAATGACAAGATACATCTCTGCATCTACTCTTGGACCTGTTGTTGTGGTCAACAGAGGTTATATAGTTTATATAGACTCAACAAGAAGATATGTACACTATTTTGTATTAAAATTAATGAGCTTAGGATTTTAGATGGTACTTCAGAGTTAAGCTTATGTACCAAAACTCTCAAAGTAGTTGACCATTATGTCTCCAAATTCTTAAGGCCATCAAAAACAAGTAGACAATATTTTTATCCTTATCATAATGCCATTTCTACTTATTTAAAAAAATTACTTGTTCCTTTTTAAAATTTATTTTTAATTTTTTTAATTAACAAAAACTCTATGTAACTGAGTGCAAGCTTGGCTGCTCACGGCTTGTAAAGCCAACGAAAAAGGACAAGATGCAGGGAAAGGAAAATGACTTTATTACAAAAGCTAGCAGTTGGGGAAATGACCAAGCTCATGGCTTAAAGAAACCATTTCAGATTTTGAACTGAGAGCAGTGGTCTAAGCAAGGAAATTTGGCTTGAGGGGCATGCAGGAGTGGCGAGGAGGTGCCAGTCTACATATCCTTTTCTGACACTATCTTGAGTTATTTTCCCACCTCGTGTTGGGGCTGGAATGATCAGGTACAGCCTGTGTGTAAAAATTAATTGCAATCTTGAGTTAATCTCCAGGTGTGATGAGAATTCCAAAGTTGCCTAGATTGTCTCAAGAGTTAGACCTTGGAACTTCTCAGAAATCATTAATTAGATAAGAAAAATGTTGTACAAGGGCATGTCTGTTGGAAAAAGGAGAGCAGGGGCTAATACATGACTAAGAGCAAAACAAAAAATGAACAAAGAAGAGAGTTTTTAAAATAGGATACTCTGATATGTATATACTTATTGGGTACAACATGATGTTTTGAAATATGTGTACATTGTGGAATGGCTTGATAGAGCTAACTAACATCTGCATTCATTCCCTCACACTCATCATTTTTGATAGAGAGAATACTTAAAATGTACTCTGTTAGCTATTTTCAAACTACAATGCATTGTCATTTACTATAGTCACCATTTTGTACAATAACTCTCTTGGATTTATTCCTCCAGTCTAACTGAAATTCTGTACCCTTTGACCAACATCTCCCCAACTCCCCGCCCTCCCAGCCCCTGTTAACCATCATTCTACTCTCTATTTCTATGAAATCAGATTTTTCACAGATTCCACATTGACAAAATGGTTGAATCTGGAGGACATTATGTTAAGGGAAATCAGCCAGGCACAAAAAAGAAAAAATTGCTTCTTCACAAAATTACTTGGCAAATAATTCTGCTTAAAAATGATCTAGAAATATGACAATGGGCAATGTAACTGCCTTTCAAGCCAAGAAAATATTTTCTGAATTTCCATTTGCATCATATCTTTCACTGATATGTATTTATTCTAGTATCTTCCCTGGACTAGAATAATTGTAAAATTTTTACCCCCGATATCATGTAAAACACCCTTGTACTGTCAAAGGACAGTTTCGTTACCCAGCAGGTTCCAGCAAAGGAACTACTTTCTCTGCAAGCAACCGTAATTTAGTTCTGCTTTGTTAGTATCTTTATCTAAAACATACAGTAAAAAGGTCTTCTTCTGAAGCCATTAAAACGTGGCTATTTCATCATGTAACTACAAGTTATATCTTGAATGCTTACTAGTACTTACAATTATATAAATATTTCTTTACTTTTTAAAAATAAATCCTAATATTATAATTTGTTTGCATTACTGTCATTATGGTGGTTATTTATGAAAATAAATGACTTGATTACACAAATATTTGAGATTTCTAAAAATGATATTGAGGAAGATATTTAACTATCTATTTTTCCAACATCTAAGGCTGAAATTGAAGAGGCTAAAGACTACATTCTGATAAAATATTGAGGCTAAAGCTGTTTGTCATCCCTGCTTCCTTACTTAGTACCTCAATTTCTTTTTACTACACGCTATCTCACAATAATTATGCCTTTTTTACTATGTTTCTCATGAGTTTTCCCTTATTGTTTTCCATGCTACTTTTGATAAATTTCTTTTGGTTTCTGTATATTTTTAGCATGTAATTGATCACACATACATCATATTTTGTGGATAAGCCACATGGTTAGCCTGATCTAACACAGTGTATATATGTGGAAGGATTTTTATTGTATGACTGGTGGGCATGGCAGGTATTTTGCACTTTCCAGTAAAATATCATTATAAATAAAACTATAAAAACAAGTGAATTCACAATAAACACATTGATTACAATGTTTAAAATTTCTTTCAAGCTTTGTGGGGCTTTTTTTCCTTCCAATTTGTTTGTGCTCTTAATTATCTTGTTTAGAACTGCATGGTACAGATAAAAGTGGTGAGTTTGTTGACTGAGAGAACCATTTAGTCTCTGTGATGAGGGAGGTGTTAAGTATTTCTACCTGTTGTTAGAATAATAATAACTAGAATAATTCTAAGAATAATAGTAGTCATAAGTGGCATGCTTTAAAGAATCTACCTCAGTGAAAACAAGTATAAATTCTGTTAAAAAAGTTATAACTATAAATGAAATAAATAATACTGTTACATAGAAAATTAGAAACTGCATCAGAATGGTTAGTATGTGGGATCTAAACAGTAAAAGCAGTGATGTGGAAAGTAGAAGTTGTAGTGGAGGAAAAGGGAGGAAGAAAATTACCTTTTATTGTCAATGTATCTCTATGTCCACATTAGATCTGTCACATCTTTTACCAGCGACTGATTTTTTTAATCTAATCCATAGAGTTATTTGCACAGATTTGTCCATTGATAGGTATTAAAGATGGCTGTTTACTCTAAAAGAGATACTAAAGTAAGAAAAATTTTCATCACTGGGCTTTTCCACAGCTGACAACAAATAAAATTAGTAAAATATCATATTGCCAAAAAAAAATTGAACTTTCATTTGCCTATGTGAAAAGTCAAAAGTACTTGTGTATCAGTAATATGAATTTACATCTCTTCCTTCTGTGCCCTTCCTAAATTCCCTAGTTATCTGTTCTATTTTATTCATCCATACAATGATTTTTAATTCAGCCAGCATTTCGTTTTCTCACCAGCCTATTTTTCTTGTATAAATTCTTAAAATTAAGTAATTTTTGTTTGAATATTTCAGCAACGCTTGTTAGTTATTATGCACACCTCTTACAACTCTTGGAACATGGCAGACTTTTAACAAAAATATATTGAATAAATCACACAATTACAAGTAAATTACATCACACAATTGCAAGTAAACAATGTGGCAGTATTCCTAAAATAGTAGTACCCCAACAACAGAGTTTTCTACTATCAGGAGACCTATTTTTCTTGTTCATTTCATACATTTTAAAAATTGTTCATAAATTAGCTGAAATGATTTTAACATTTGAATGAGATTTTTTTGTGTGTGGCACCAAAGAACTCATACAAATGTGATACTTTAACCTAAATATACTACACCCACAGGACACAATAGTTAAATACAATTTCAAAATAGAATTATACTTACCATAGAAATCTAACCAAAAAGAAGCAGTGCTTGAAATGAATCAATACCATAAAAGGGAGAGAGAAAAAGGAAGCATTATTTTTCATCCCAATATGTATATACATTTTACTTTCTCATTAATGTATTCCATTGCAGTTATGAAGTTCTTACAAACACACACACACACACGCACACACACACGTATAGTTCCCTAATAACTCAAGCTAGAACATTTTCCAGCAAGTAAAGAAGGATGGTCAAGCAATAAGGTATTTAAATCTGAGCAGCTGGGAAGACCCAGGAGAAAGTATTAATCTTTATAGCCAGCCTTTGGTTAAATTGCAGTGTGAAACAGATTTATTTGGAATGTCTTAAACTCTAAAGTTGGACAACCTTTGTTAAACTCTGGAGAGGACAATATTTTATTTTGAGCCTAACAAATTAAAGATCAACCTGGGCCATCTGGGTCTGTAATAAGAACAAATAGCACTAGCATGGTTAGCAAATATCATAGCGTGGTTAAACGGATGTTGCAAACATAGCTGTCTATAGATGCTGTAATTTACAGACATTTTCTATTTCCTCTGATAATAAATTTAATTTATTCTTTTGGCTCTTTATTTTGGATAATTTTTCTCCCACTTCATCAATACATTTCCAAGGAGTACAGAATCATTAAAGTTAGGTAGATGAAGTTCAGGGGTATGACACTGTAGGTAAAACAATTTCAATATCTCATAAATTTGCTACATATAGTTTTCTCTCCTAGATTTATTAGTTAACAAATAAAAGTTATTCAAGTGAATTGTAAATTTCCTATTTTTAGTTTAGTCATTGTCTATAATATTAGCTAGGAAGGATTTTTAAAATAATGATTACAGGAATTTTTAGTAACATAACACTAACCATATGAAAAACTTCCAGAAAGAATACGTATTTTAAATTGCACCATGAAGTCACATTTTTTTACTCTCTCTTTGCACTAGCAATATTTTATTTTTCTAGCAATAGCTCTCTTTGCACTAGCAATATTTATTTTAGGTCAAATATTTCATTTAGGTCAAATATTTCATTCTCATTGGCAATTCAAACTAACATGTGAGTGTAAAGACGAAAATGAGATGCGAAGAAATTTCATTTTGACAACAGCAAATTGATAATTAGTAGCTCATGCTTCATGGGAAACTATCGTCTTCTGTCTCAGTGATTTTCAAGTATAGCTAATACCGCTATATTTCAAGTATAGCTAATACTGCTATTTAATGATATTTGGAAATTGATGAGGACACTTCTGATTACTATAGACTTATCAGTGCTACTGGTGGGTAGAGTATAGATGGTAGGGATGTTTAAATCCTGCATTGTGTGGCAATAGTGTCAAATATCAAATGTCAAACCATGCAGGTGGTTCCTGGTGATATTCACTTTGTAAAAAAAAAAATATATATATATATATATATATGCTTTATTTCTTTTGTTTTTCTTGTTTTTTGTTTTGATTTTTTTATTATACTTTAAGTTCTGAGATACATGTGCAGAACGTGCAAGTTTGTTACATAGATATGCATGTGCCTTGGTGGTTTGCTGCACCCATCAACCCATCATCTACATTAGGTATTTTTCCTAATGCTAGCACTCACCTTGCCCCCCACCCTCCAACAAGCCCCTGTGTGTGATGTTCGCCTCGCTGTGCCCATATGTTCTCATTGTTCAACTCCCACTTATGAGTGAGAACATGCGGTGTTTGATTTCCTGCCCCTGTGTTAGTTTGCTGAGAATTATGGTTTCCAGCTTCATCCATGTCCCTGCAAAAGAGATGAACTCACTCTTTTTTATGGCTGCATCTTATTTCGTAGGACATATATACCACATTTTCTTTATCCACTCTAACATTGATGGCATTTGGATTGGTTCCAAGTATTTGCTGTTGTGAATAGCACTGCAATAAACATACATGTGCATGTGTCTTTATAGTAGAATGATTTATAATCCTTTGGGTATATAGCCAGTGATGAGATTGCTGGTTCAGATGGTGTTTCTGGTTCTAGATCCGTGAGGACTTGCCACACTGTCTTCCACAATGGTTGAACTAATTTACACTCCCACCAACAGTGTTAAACCATTCCTATTTCTCCACATTCTTACCAGCATCTGTTATATCCTGACTTTTTAATGATCGCCATTCTAACACACAGTGGTATCTCATTGTGGTTTTGATTTGCATTTCTCTAATGATCAGTAATGATGAGCTTTTTTCAATATGTTTGTTGGCCACATAAATGTCTGTTGAGAAGTGTCTGTTCACATCCTTTGCCCACGTTTTGATGGGGTTGGTTTTTTTTCTTGTAAATTTGTATAAGTTCTTTGCAGATTCAGGATATTAGCCCTTTGTCAGATGGGTAGATTGCAAACATTTTCTCCCATTCTGTAGGTTGCCTGTTCACTCTGATGATAGTTTCTTTTGCTGTACAGAAGCTCTTTAGTTTAATTATATCCTATTTGTTAATTTTGGCTTTTGTTGCAATTGCTTTTGGTGTTTTAGTCATGAAGTCTTTGCCCATGCCTATGTCCTGAATGGTATTGCCTAGGTTTTCTTCTAGGGATTTTTTTTTATAGTTTTAAGTCTTACGTTTAAACCTTTAATCCATCTTGAGTTAATTTTTGTATAAGGTATAAGGGAGGGGTCCAGTGTCTGTTTTCTGCATATGGCTAGCCAGTTTTCCCAACACCATTTATTAAATAGGGAATCCTTTTCCATTGCTTGTTTTTGTCAGGTTTGTCGAAGATCAGATGGTTGTAGATGTATGGTGTTATTTCCGAGGCCTCTATTCTCTTCCATTAGTCTATATATTTATTTTGGTACCAGTACCATGCTGTTTTGGTTACTGTAATCTTGTAATATAGTTTGAAGTCAAGTAGCGTGATGCCTCCAGCTTTGTTCTCTTTGCTTAGGATTGTCTTGGCTATAAGGGCTCTTTTTGATTCCGTATGAAACTTAAAGTCGTTTTTTCTAATTCTGTGAAGAAACTCAATGGTAGCTTGATGGGAATAGCTTTGCATCTATAAATTACTTTAGGCAGTGTGGGCATTTTCATGATATTGATTCTTCCTATCCATAAGCAAGAAATGTTTTTCCATTTGTTTGTGTCCTCTCTTATTTCCTTGAGCAGTGGTTTGTAGTTCTCCTTGAAGAGGTCCTTCACATCCCTTGTAAGTTGTATTCCTAGGTGTTTTACTCTTTTCATAGCAATTGTGAATGGGAGTTTGCTCATGATTTGGCTCTCAGTTTGTCTATTATTGGTGAATAGGAATGCTTGTGATTTTTGCACATTGATTTTGTATCCTGAGACTTTGCTGAAGTTGCTTATCAGCTTAAGGAGTTTTGAGGCTGAGACCATGGGGTTTTCTAGATATACAATCACGTCATCTGCAAACAGAGATAATTTGACTTCCTCTCTTCCTGTTTGAATATCCTTTATTTCTTTCTCTTTCCTGAATGCCCTGGCCAGAACTTCCAATACCATGTTGAATTGGAGCAGTGAGAGAGGACATCCTTGTCTTGTGCTGGTTTTCAAAGGGAATGCTTCCAGCTTTTGCCTATTCAACATGACATTGGTTGTGGGTTTGTCAAAAATAGCTCTTACTACTTTGAGATATGGCCCATTAATACCTACTTTATTGAGTGTTTTTAGCATGAAGGGGTGTTGAATTTCATCAAAGGCCTTTTCTGCGTCTATTGTGATAATCATGTGGTTTTTGTCATTGGTTCTGTTTATGTGATGGATTACATTTATTGATTTGTGTATGTTGAACCTGCCTTGCCTGCCAGGGATGAAGCCAACTTCATCAGGGTGGATAAGTGATTTAATGTGCTGCTGGATTTGGTTTGCCAGTAGTTTATTGAGGATTTTCGCATCAATGTTCAGGGATATTGGCCTGAAATTTTCTTTTTTTGTGTGTGTGTCTCTGCCAGATTTTGTTATCAGGATGATGCTGGCCTCATAAAATGAGTTAGAGAGGAGTCCCTCTTTTTCTATTGTTTGGAATAGTTTTAGAAATAATGGTACCTGCTCCTCTTTTTTACCCCTGGTAGAATTCGACTGTGAATCCACCTGGTTGTGGGCTTTTTTTGGTTGGTAGGCTATTAATTATTGCCTCAATTTCCGAACTTGCTATTGGTCTTTTCAGGGATTCAGCTTCTTCCTGGTTTAGTCTGGCAGGGTGTATATGTCCAGGGATTTATCCATTTCTTCTAGATTTTCCAGTTTATTTGCATAGAGGTGTTTATAGTATTCTCTGATGGTAGTCCGCATTTCTGTGGGATCAGTGGTGATACCCCCTTTATCATTTTTTATAGTGTCTATTTGATTCTTCTATCTTTTCTTCTTTATTAGTCTGAGTAGTGGTCTATTTTGTTAATCTTTTCAGAAAACCAGCTCCTGGATTATTTGATTTTTTGGAGGGTTTTTTGTGTCTCTATCTGCTTCAGTTCTGCTGTGATCTTAGTTATTTCTTGCCTTCTGCTAGCTTTTGAATTTGTTTGCACTTGCTTCTCTAGTTCTTTAAATTGTGATGTTAGGGTGTTGATTTGAGATCTTTCTAGTTTTGATGTGTGCATTTATTGCTATAAATTTCCCTCTACACACTGCTTTAGCTATGTCCCAGAGATTCCAGTACATTGTGTCTTTGTTCTTATTGGTTTCAAAGAACTTCTTTTTTTCTGCCTTAATTTCGTCATTTACCCAGTAGTCATTCAAGAGCAGGTTGTTCAGTGTCCATGTAGTTGTGTGGTTTTGAGTGAGTTTCTTAATTCTGAGTTCTAATTTGATTGCACTGTGGTCTGAGAAACTGTTTGTTATGATTTCCATTTTTTGCATTTGCTGAGGAGTGTTTTACTTCCGATTATGTGATCGATTTAGAATAAGTGCTATGTGGTGTTGTTAAGAATGTATATTCTGTTGATTTGGAATGGAGAGTTCTGAAGGTGTCTGTTAGGTCTGCATGGTCCAGAGCTGAATTCAAGTCCTGAATATCCTTGTTAATTTTCTGTCTTGTTGATCTATCTAATATTGACAGTGGGGTGTTAAAGTCTCCCACTATTATTGTGTGGGAGTCTAAGTCTCTTTCTAGGTCCCTGAGAACTTGCTTTTTTAATCTGCTGCTCCTGTATTTGGTGGATATATATTTAGGATAGTTAGCTCTTCTTATTTCATTGATCCCTTTACCATTATATAATGCCCTTCTTTGTCTGTTTTGATCTTTGTTGGTTTAAAGTCGGTTTTATCAAAGACTAGATTTGCAACCCCTACTTATTTTTGCCTTCTATTTGCTTGGTGAATATTCTTCCATCCCTTTATTTTGAGCCTATACGTGTCCCTGCACGTGAGATAGGTCTTCTGAATACAGCACAACAATGGGTCTTGACTCTTTATCCAATTTGTCAGTCTATGTTTTTTAATTCAGTCATTTAGCCCATTTACATTTAATGTTAATATTGTTATGTGTGAATCCAATCCTGTCATTAGGATGCTAGCTGGTTATTTTGCCCATTAGTTGATGCACAAGATTATCAACACATTTTTCTAACACTGTTTTTGATAACTCTAATACTGTTCAGTTTTTATTGTAATGTTGTTTGCTTTGCTAGCAAAATGCCACTATGCAGTTCTTTTCAAATCTCATACCATTGAGATGAAAATTAATGTTGTTTGCTAATTTATTTATTTTATAGTAATAATAATCTCAATTGATTTGGTTAAACAGTATTTTAATTTTACACAAAATATGTATCTTTGTCTCTAATAACTGAGATGAAATTTGCTTTTTTTCTTTTTTTTTTGAGACTGAGTCTCTCTCTGTTGCCCAGGCTGGAGTGAAGTGGCACGATCTCAGCTCACTGCAAGCTCTGCTTCCCAGGTTGATGCCATTCTCCTGCCTCAGCCTCCCAAGTAGCTGGGACTACAGGCACCTGCCACCACCCCTGGCTAATTTTTTTTTTTTTTTTTTTTTTGTATTTTTAGTAGAGACAGGGTTTCACCATGTTAGCCAGGGTGGTCTTGATCTCCTGACCTCGTGATCCACCTACCTTGGCCTCCCAAAGTGCTGGGATTACAGGTGTGAGCCACCGCTCCTGGCTGAAATTTGCTTTTATCATTCTACTTACAATTTATGAATTATTTGTAGTCATATGAGTTTCAAACTCACATAATTTAATTAATTTTTGACATGCTTCTGTTGTTTCAATATATTTAATTGCATTGTTTGATCATAATATGTTTGTGACATTGGGTGAGTGGGAATAAATGTTATATAAAATTTTGCGTAAAGTGTCTATCATGCAGTTTCATTAAACATTTGTTTTGTAATGTAAATATTTCTACTTATGTAAACAAAAGACCCAACAAATATAAAGACATTGTCAACAACATTTTAAGTTAGTATATTATTATCAATTAGAATTCATCAAGTGATTTTTCACAAATGTTTTTAGAAATATAATTAATTGTTGCTCTTGACTTATGGGAAAAGGCTTAAAATATAGATGCAGTTGACCTATGCAAATGTTACTTGTTCTTTATGGTTACAAATAAGATTTTATCTCATTTATGCATGTTTTGTCTTCTTTGTAACTTTTGTAAACCAAAAAGTATCTGAGACAAGTTTCAATCAATGTAGAAGTTTATTTTGCCAAGGTTAACGACATGCCTGTGGCACAGCCTCAGGAGGGCCTGAGAATATGCGTCAAGGTGGCTGGGTTACGGCATGATTTTGTACATTTTATGGGGACAGATGCTGCAGGCAGATGTCAATTTTTATATGTAAGGTATACATTGATTTGGTCCAGAAATGTGGAGCAACTTGAAGCAGGAGCTTCTAGGTCATAGGTAGATTCAAAGATTTTCTGACTGGCAAATGGTTGAAAGAGTTAAATTATTATGTCAGGTCTTGGAATCAATATAAAGGAATGTCTGGGTTAAGTTAAGGGGTTGTGGATATCAAGGTTCTTATAATGCAGATGAAGCCTTCAGGTAGCAGGCTTCAAAGAGAATAGATTGTAAATGTTTGTTAGAGGTAGAAAGGTGCCAGACTGTTAATTATTCTTAATTATTCTCTCCTAGTTCAGGAGAAAGGCCTGAAAAGGGAAGGAGAATTTTCAGTGAATGTACATTTTTCCCCACAAGAGACAGCTTTGCAGTGCCATTTAAAAATATCTCAAGGAAATATAGTTTTGTGTAAAATACTTTGATTTATTTCAAGCCCTGCTATCTGTCATATGATGTATCTTACTGCTACAAAGAGTCAGCTTGATCAGTCATAAGATCTTTGTTTTAATGTTAATGTTGGTCAGTTGTGCCTGTATTCAAAAAAAAGGAGTATTTAATGATGCATGTCCACACTCCCTTCCCATCATCACCTCAACTAGTTTTTCATGTTTATTTTGAATGCCTTTGGCTGAGAGGGGGGGATCCATTCAATTGATTGGTGGCTTATAATTTTATTTTTGTTCTACACTTTAACATTGCCATCAAGAAAGTGGTTGATAATGAAAACTAATGTTTATTGAACTATTTACCAGGGCTTCTGCAAATCATAGAAGATAATTTGCCCAAGTTCACAGAGCTAGTAATTACATAATTTACCATATTCACAAGGATATGAACTAAACTGTTATTTATCATCCTCTTTATGACGTCTGGTTAGTATGCTTTTGACAGCATTTGATTCCTGGATCTAACTGAACCTGAACTCAGTTCAGTTGCATGATCTTCATGTATTTTTTACGTGTCTCTATTGTTACACAGTAGGCTGATTTTTAAAAATAATTTCATATTTGCATAAAAAACATTTATATTTTTACTTTATTGTCTTTTATCATGGCAATTGTATTAAATCCAAACTTGAGTATTTGAAGATACTTTAAAAAATAATTGCAGATTAATCCAAAGTCATTTCTTATAACTCAAGTGTGTCTTAGTAATTTTTGTAAGAATTTTCTAGTCATTGTCTCAACAAATATTCAAAAAATACTAATTTGTCACTCATTCTTTCACCTGATTTTTTTTAATATATTTTAGACTATTTCTTACTGTTACCTATCCAAGTATTACCCTTTTTTAAAGTTTTATTTTAGCATCTTTTATATTAATTTTTCCTGGGGTGTCTTATCCATTGTTGATTTCCAAATTTATAAATGTTGATTTTTTTTTACATTGCATTTTATCTTAATATGTACTTCACTGTTTAATATTGGCATTTTTAAATTGTTAGTTCTTATAAATTTTTTTCTGACAGTTCATTTTATAACATCTGTTAGGTATAATAATATTACATAAAAAACAAATGATGACATGAATATTTAATAATAATTAAGGTAACATGTTTACATGAAACATTCATAGTTTAACTTCTATATTATTATACTTGAAATATTTTTTTAAATTACATATCACAGATATTTGAATCTCAATAAACTCTTATTCTTAATTTCCTAGTATGTAACTGAGCTGCTATCAAGAGAAGTAAAAATTGCAAGTCCTCACTTCTGATTATGAGTATTATATATGGAATACTGTATCTTGAATTATGGTGTTATATCAATCTGCTAAATATTATACTATTGGTATATAAGCATTAAATACAAATTAGTCAAATTGCACGCTTAATTTTACTAAAGAGAAATTATAATTTTATATGAATGGAGGGAACAATGCGATAATAATTACAGAAGTCATGGCTGCTAAACTCTATGGAGAAATTAGAATAAGAAAAATGCATGACAGATAAATGAATATGCATTGGCATATCCCATATTGAATATCCCTTGTCAATGTTTCATACAGAAAATAAAGCCTCATTTTAGAGGGCACAGAGTGCGTGAAGGCTTTTGCCAATAATGCTATATATGTCAATTCAGCCTTCTCCGTAATTTCAGGTTTTAACCAGCCACTCATGAATATGTTGTTTTGCATGTACAGCTATAATTTTAGTAAGGCTATAATTTGAGGTACCCGTGAGGGATAATTTTGTTATCTTTTATTTTTCCTGAGGACATAACAAAACTTGTTCTTAGGCATCACTGAAATAAAGCAATTTGATAATTATAAAAACATTTAAGTGTTCATTTTAATATCAATATATGCATGCATATATGCACATGCACACATAAATACCAACTAATGATATGAAATGTTTGTCATGCTTATTCAGATGCTCAGATTTAAAGACTAGCCTAATTTTACATTTTAGGTGTCCCTGAATTTTGTTTTCTTTTTAAATAACTGTAGAATCATTTACATTCTAGTCCTCCCTTTACATGTTCTTTCCAAACAGAACAGTCAATGCTTAACTACTCCATGTAATGCTATTTTTGCAACATATTACCTGCAGCACAATATGAAGCCCAGAGCCACAACAGTATGCAGTAAATTGGAAAATGTGGGCATTGTTAGTACAGTAATTTCTCTGGGGTTAAAATTAGTCAAGTTGCTATCACTGGCAGGTATCCAAGTTATTGGCCGCGATTCTGTACATGTCTGAAGCAACCTCAATTCTTTCCTCCTCAGAAGAAATATTTGACTGAGAGGCATAAAGCAGCAGAAGAAACTGAGGCAAGTTTTAGAACAGTAGTGAAAATTTATTAAAAAGCTTTAGAGCAGGAATGAAAGGAAGGAAAGTACACTTGGAAGAGGCCCAAGCAGCAATTTGAAGCACAAGTGTGGGTTTGACCTTTATGAGTTGGGGTTTTATACGTTGGTATACTTCAGGGATCTTGCATCCCTTCTCCCTTGATTCTTCCCTTGGGGTGGTTTGTCCATATGTGCAATGGCCTGCGAGCACTTGGGAGGGGAGCATGCGCAGTGTGTTTACTGGGGTTGTACACATGCTCACCTGAGGCGTCCTTCCCTTTGAAGGTGGAATGTCACTGTAGGGTCATATACCAATTAAACTCCACCATTTTGCCTCTTAGTGGACATGTGTGAGCCCACTTGCCCAACTCTTTGGATCTTATCAGGAAGCCGATGATCATCGGTTTCAGTTTTTTTCTATCTACAGTGAGACTGCCTTTCACCAGAGCTGGCTGCAACCAATTATTATTTTAGAGAGACAGTTAACAACTTCCAGACCATCACCTCAGTGTCGCCCGAAATTCCTGGTTGTTGGTTGGGGTGGGGGGGGGCCTCTCCTGCTCTGTCATATCTGCCTATCTACTGTAACAAAGTTAGGCCACTTACATTTATAATTATTAAGAAAATTGTTGCCTTGTATTAAAGCAACTTATTCAATTACAATTTTGTATAAGTTCTTCCAGACAGCCTAAAATGAACTTAAATAGAACCTGGCACAATAATTTTTGGTTGAATGAATTTATAATATATTATTTTTCTTCAAATTATGACAAAGGACTCCTCTAAAATAGGCATATGGCTGGCTGTCATTAGAGTTAAAACCCTGTCACCAAGAGGAACATTTAATCAAGACTTGGTCTATTGGATTACTTTAAACTCAGATTAGAATGATTAGCTCAGAGGTAGGCAGCACAGAGACATAAGTATAATCTTTCAAAAAATAGATATTCTCTAAAATCATGACAATAATTTCACTAATTTCTATTACCAAATTATATTTTAAAATAAATTCAATTGTTATTTGGTGGATGATAGATAGAATGATTAAATAGATAGATAAATAGATAGATAGATGACAGATAGATATAAATGAATACCATTCTATAAATATTTGTTGTATATATTCTTTGTGTTATATACTATTTTATTATACTCACATGGCATGCACCAAGTTGACAATGCCACTTTCTAAATGGGGAAGAAATAGTATAAAAACATATACAAATATTTGGCTATATTAGAGCATAATATCATCCTGATTTCTGATTGTTGCTTAGATAGGAAAAAAAATCAATAGTCATGAATAAACAACAGATAAATATGACCATATTAAAATGAAGAACTTAGTGTTGACCTGTAAAAAAATTTAGGCAAAATAAATAGACCAGCCAAAAAAAATGGAAAGAATATATTAGCAAAACATATACCTAAGAATATAAAACAAACTAGCATGTGTTGATAAGCTAAAAACATGAGTAGAGGAATGAGCAAGAAATTCAAACAGCTAATTAATTTACTAAAATGGAAATTTAGGTGGCAAATAAACAAGGGAAAATGTGTCTGACTTTATTAGTAATAAGTAAGTCACTAGTGGGAATAAATATTGATACAATCATTGCAGAAACTAGTTAATATCACTAATGCTAAACTACACGTGGTCTATCATCCAGCAATTTCATTCTTAAGCATACATCTAACTGAAATCTTTGCACATATTTATCAGAAGACATGTATAAGAATATGCATAACCGTATCATTAAAAAGAAGTACAAATAGGAAAATAAAACAACATGCAACAACAGAAAAATACATAAATTGTGTTATATTAATTTATAAAGTGACATCAAATATATGCTTGAAAATAGATGAACTATATAGATAAATACAACCTGGATGAATTTCACAAACATAACACACATCGAAAGATACACAATACAGAATGATGTATGTTGCATAATACCATTTATACTAAGCTCAAAAACAGGCAAAACTAAATCCACTGTTTAGGGATACATATTAAAAAGGTAACCCTAAAATATGCAAAAACACAGTCAACATAAATTACAATATTGTTTAAATTTAGTAAGGAGAGAATTTGGGGGGGGCAAAGTAAATGGAGAATTCTTGATTGTTGACAATAATTTACACCATTAGTAGGGAGAAGTTTTTATGAGTATTCACATTAGAAAAATTAAAGGTGTATAATTACTTTTATACTCTTTCTATATGTGACTTATAGTTAGGGTAAAACTTTCATATGTATTTCAAAAGTTATCTGCATTAAATATATTATTCAATTTATTTAATTAATTTACTCTCCAAGTAATTATGTGCTGAGCAGTGTTGCCCTGTGATAGAGAACTTGTTCAATACCTATTTATATAACAAATATTTTGGGGGAATTAGTATGACTGTCAAGTAGTGTTGTATGTAATCAAGATTCAAAGGTTAAGTGAGAGTCTTTGTCTTCAGAGATTTCATAAATATACTTTTTGCACATTTTAGTGTTTAAGATGTATATAGTTTGACGATGTATTCTTTTTTCATGTAGTCCATTATTAACGTAACTTTATTAAAATTATACTGATAAAATAAGATGACTGTTCTTGACCAATTCATTATTATTAACCCAGATTCAACATTATGTGAGCCAAATAAATGTTACTATTGTCTATGTGTTTATTTTCAATCTCATATCTGGTGTTTTGAAGAAGTTTTCTCCCGTACAAAAAGATCTGAAGGATCTCATACCTATTTGTCTCATGAAATGCTTATTTTCTCTGTAATCAAAGAAATATGTGTATAGCAAAATTATCTTTTCTATATGTTACATTTTTGGTATAATAGTTTACAAACAGTTTCTGGATATTATGTAAATTAGGACAGCATGAAGGACACTAGGAAATAAACTTGCGAATAAGATATATTTCAAATTACTTAATACCATTTTAACCTTCTTTTTTTATCCTTGCAAGGAAATGAGGATCTGTAAGAATGAACAGTTTCTTAGTTGCGAATGGTGCACATTTCATAAGATAGTTTGCTGTTTTCTTTAAAAGAATATTTTGAAAGTTTGAGTTCTCATTGCATTCCAATACAGAGAATAAAATCTTGATCATTAAGTTGCAATATTATGATTTTGAAATACAAATATTTTGTTTTTATGTATCCATTAAAAATATATGAACAGCAGTTTAATAAATTACTGATAATCCTCTGCAGTTCTATTTACGAGTAGACATAAGAAGAATATCAGACTGGTTTCTAACTGAATTCACAATACATTATTAAAAACATCAGGATGCTCATATTTGATTAACAACAAAAGTCATAGCAATAAAAAAATAAGGATTTCTAAGTCAGATGGGTTGTGTGCTCATTTTTAATTTATTGTCTTCCAATATTTCTGGTGAAATATTCCCTGGAATAATGGAAAGGATTCTATTGTTTTCAAAAGTTATAGAAGACATTTGCACTGCTGAAACCTCAAAATATTTCCACTTGACATAGTATTTTTTTGAAGTTAAAATATATAGCCAACCTCGTTCTGATCATGTATTATTAACCCACCCTGAATAAACGTAGCACCGTGGAGTTCGACACATATTTAGCTACTGGGAGGAGTGAGATCTTCAGGAGACCTGAGTACAGGCCTGTACTTTGAGATCCTTCCTGCTGCATGAACATGTGGTCTAATCATGCCCAGAGAAACTTGAAAGAGATCTCCTGAGGACATCTAAAGGGGGGTTGTTTATCCCCAAGAAAGAAACACAAGACATCCAGGGATCCTTTCTCTGTCTGTGGACATCATTATGTATAGAAATGACACATACAACTACTTGAAACTGTAAGAGAAAATAACATGTGAATAAAAGCTTGCTGATGATAGAGGAACCTTTTTCCTACCAGTTTAATCTTCAACAAGTTTCTCTGATGATATTGATCTTTAAATCTGCACCTTCTATACTATAAGTACTCCTTATATTCTCTTTATTGTGCCTAATTTGCCAATTTTGTTACCCTGACATACTAATTTAATTTTGGTTCTATTGCAAGAGGAATGGAGGCACATTTATTTACTTTTTATTCACTTGTTTTTAAACATACATTTATTGAATGCCTAGTATGTGCCAAGAACTCTTCTAGAAATAAAACAGAAGATAAGAAAATATACATGAATATCAGTTCAGATCTCACTGTAGAAACCACAAAATTATTATGTGACTTAATCCATTTTTAACTTTTATTTTAGGTTTGTGGGCACGTGTGAAGGTTTGTTGCATGGGTAAACACATGGCACAGGGGTTTGTTGTACACGTTATTTCATCACCCAGGTATCAAGCCCATTACTCAATAGTTAGCTTTTCTGCTCCTGTTCCTCCTTCCACCCTCCCCCCACAATAGACCCCAATGTCTGTTGTTTCCTTCTTTGTATTTAGTTCTTCTCATTTAGCTCCCATGTATCAGTGACAACAGGCAATATTTTGATTTTCTGTTCCTGTGTTATTCTGCTAAGTATAATAGCTTCCAGCTCCATCTATGCTTCCACAAAATACATGATCTCATTCGTTTTTATGCCTGCATAGTATTCCATGGTATAAATGTACCACAATTTCTTTATCCAATCTGTCCATTCGTGTGCATGTGTCTTTATGGCAGAATGATTTATATCCCTTTGGGTATATACCCAGTAATGAGATTTCTGGGTTGGATAGTAGTTCCGCTTTTAAACTCTTTTGAGGAATCACCATATTGCTTTCCACAATGATTGAACTAACACTCCCACCAAAAATGTGTAAGAATTTCCTTCTCTCTGTAACCTCATTAGCATCTGTTATTTTTTTTTTTTACTTTTTAATAATAGCCATTCTGACTGATATCAGACGGTATCTCATTGTGGTTTTGATTTGCATTTCTCTAATGATCAGTGATACTGGGCTTTTTTTCATATGATTATTTGCCACATGTATGTCTTCTTTTGAGAAGTGTCTGTTTAAGTCTTTTGAACACTTTCTACTGGGGTTATTTTTCTCATGTAAATTAGTTTCAGTTCTCTATAGATACTGGATATTGGAACTTTATCAGATGCATAGTTTGCAAATATTTTCTCCCATTCTGTAGGTTATCTATTTATTCTGTTGGTAACGTCTTTTTCTGTGTAGAAGCTCCTAAGTTTAATTAGATCCGACTTGTCAATTTTTGCTTTTGTTGTGATTGCTTTTAGTATCTTTGTCATGACATTTTTGCCCATTCCTATGTCCAGGATGGCATTGCCTAGGTTGTCTTCCATATTTTTATAGTTTTTGGTTTTACCTCTAATCTATCTTGAGTTGATTTTTGTATATAGTGTAAGGAAAGGGACCAGCTTCAATCCTCTGCATGTGCCTAGCCAGCCAGTTATCCCAGCACCATTTTTTGAATAGGGAGTCTTTTCCACTTGCTTGTTTTTGTCAGCTTTGTCAAGGATCAGATGGTCATAGATGTGTGTCCTTATTTCTGGGCTGTCTATTTTGTTCCATTGGTCTATGCCTATTTTTGTACTAGTACCATGCTGTAATTTAAAAGGTTACATTCTATATTAGGACACTCTGGCATTAGGGGAAACATTTATACCTCTAATATATTAATTTTTTTCTCTTTTGATCAAGTCAATGTTGGGTAAAATGCTTTATAAGAATCCAGCTAGAATTCAGTCCAGGAAGTAGAATAAGGAACAAGCAGGTCTTTGAACTTAGGTTAAAATAATCAATAGGAAAAGAGCAATCTGAAACATTTTAATGAGAAACAAAGTATAATATTTTAAAGTGGCCGGGCGAGGTGGCTCACATCTGTAATCCCAGCACTTTGAGAGGCCGAGGCGGGCGGATCACCTGAGGTCAGGAGTTTGAGACACTCTGGCTAACATGGTGAGACCCCATTTCTATTAAAAATACAAAAAATTAGCCACATATATATATATACACACACATATATAATATATATAAATATAAGTATATATATATATATAAATATAAGTATATATATATATATATACATATATAAATATAAGTATATATATATATATATACACCCACATACTAAAGTTCACTAAACCAAAAATGGGGACATTTGAGTGTTTTTCCTGATTTAGTAGAAATAAAATTTCCAGCAAGTTACCTAATATCAGATGATTCAATTTTGTATAAAATATTTATTTCAGGGTATTAATAAAATAAATAGGAATGCAGAATAAGGCCTTTTTTTCCCCCAAACTATAGAGAATTGTGTAAGTAAAAAGCATCATCAAGAAAACTACCAGGAGGACAAGAGGAACTGTCTGATTTAGAGCTAGCTATACATGAATAAATAAGAAAAATGTTAAATACATTCATCTATGAAGGTGACGATTTTTAGGCCTCATTAAAATTACTTCTAACCTATGAGGGGAAAAAACCCAATCTGTGCTACCATTTTCATTCGTCTAAGGTTTGTGTACTCCAGTAATGAAGTCAGAGAAGAAGCTTCTGCTGTTGCTGCAGAGAGCTGTCTGTGTTCCTGATATAAACACTTGTAACCTTGCTCCGTCTATTGAGGTGTGAGAAAATATATTCACAATTATATAACTTATTTCACTGCAAGTAAGTTCATTTACACACCTCAAAGCTATTCCTCATTTCATTTGTTTCTGATATTGTTTTTTTCACACACAGTGGTGCAGAGTGTAATAAAATAATCAAATGAAAAACTTCCAAATGAGATCGGTTAATAGAATTAGAGGCGGAAATGTGATACATAAGAACAGTAACAAGGAGTAGAATAGAGGAGAGAAGCCAAGGGCAGTTATAAGGAATCCAAATAAAGTCACCAAGAAATAAGTAAGATCAGGGACCAAAAACACAGGCACAACAAGCAACAGGAGAGGGCATTGGGCAGGGCTAATGAGAAAATGTTGGCCTGGTCTATTTAATTTTCATAAAGTGAATTTGTTCAGGCTTGAGGCTAATTTTAAAGATTCTGCAGTGCACTGGCATCCCTGGTGGTTCATATTTTTTACATTTTTCTAAATGTATGCATTCCGTGAAGGCATACATCCTTAAACACACAAACTGTAACACTAGAGTTATGCCAGGGAATCTATGTAGTCAGTACAATTGCTATTTTCATATTAATTTCTTCAGTTTTAATTGTTTATGGAGCACAAACAATACTAAGAATTTTACAGCTATAATAATATTTTAAATCATATAAAATAAATTATTAGTAGTTCATAATTCAGTTGGCATATCATTAGGGACTCAAACATAATTTAAGCACCTTTAATGTACCAAAATTATTGTAATTGTAGCTTAAACAAAATAAAACTTAAACATAAGTGTTTTGAGTTCAGGTAGAAGAAAAAAATAGGAGAGGTGATAGCTGAATTCTGTATTCTGAAGGAAAAAATCAAAAGAAATGTATAAATATAGAGTGTCAGAATGACAAAAGATGAAATACCAACCACTTATTTAAAATTAAGGCTATTTCACTGCAAATTATTTGTCATTAGCACAACCGGAAAAGATACAGTGATACACGGTGACATGGAATAATGAGTATGACTTTAGGGATAGTAGTTATTGAAGGATTACGTAAAATGTCCACAAGTACTGGCAAAAATAGGAGGCTCTCAGTGTAATATATATTTGTAGATTATTTGGCCTGTAAATGTTGATTTCATGTCTTTTTATTTCTCACATTTTTTTACGTATTAGTGTTAGATGGTAGAAGAGAGATAACATGGCAAATCAGGTCTAGGAAAATTGAAGACATTGTAATCCAAAATGGTTTGTCAGGGGTTTCTGTACATTTATTTCACAATATTCTCTGTAGCTTTAATTTCCATGGATTAAAACTGTTGACTGGACTATCTATATACAGGTTTTCATTTTCTCTTGTTTACTCTAATGAGTCACAAGGGCATCCTGGTTTATTAGTTTTACCAGCTATTAGAGACTTGATTACTTCCTTGTCCATTTATTTTATTTTCCCCCTTAGTCCTTCTGGGATATGGCTCTCTAAACAATCTTCTATTTACATGGTACCTTTTCCCTCTGGATGTGATTATTTTTAAACTGTTCAAAATTACATTTTGCAAACTCTATGTTACCTGAAGTTTTAATTTTTTAATTTGTTTTGTTTTGTTTTGCTTTAAGGACATGTCATGCAGAATCTCAGAGGCTTAGCTTCATGATTATTTATGGAATTACTTTATGGGTGTATAACTAATGCCACTATTTGGAAAGTTTTAAAATAAGTTCAACATTACCCTTAATGTCACCATCAATTTTACTATTTAAATCTCCCTAATCCTATCTTCCATGTCTACAAATGAACCTTCAGCAGTTTTGCTAGCTTTCAACAATTCTTTAGTTGAAATAGAGACTATTTAAACTCTTCTTTAAGTAAGCATCTGCATGCTTAATCATTTTATTTTATCTGAATGTAAAATTTGTTTTTATTACTGAAAGGGCTTTTCAATGATAAAATATGAAATTCTATTGTCTATACTATATTAAGTTTAATATTTTTAATCAAGTAATGGTTTCATCTCATATACACTTTCAGTCATTCAAATTTATGATAAGAAGGGTGGTACACTTAAAGAAAAAATGATGTTATACTTTTTCATAATTGAGAACTATATATATACATATTATATATCTGTATATAGTGACTGAGAAATACATACATATATATATCTACATATTAATGCATATGTAATACCCATATCAGTTTCAATCATTAACAATACAGAGTGAGTTTTAATTTTCCTTATAGAGTCCATGAGTACAGAACAAAATAACTGGAAGCAAAAGATCTAGGTTGTATTTTTATTATTCTAAACTTATTTTCTTGAGTTGTTTTGAGGATAATTGAGTCACAGTTTTTTAAAAATGCTTGGTAAACAGTCATATGCTGTATATATGTTATATTCTAATTAATAGAAACATAGATTTTAGAAAATATGTGTTTCATTGAAACAAAAATTAACCCAGTCTGTATTCCAGGCCCTTAACTTAATCTTACATGCATATAAGATCTTCAGACAAGCACTGTGAAATATATGTAGAAGTATTCCACTAGGATCAAACAAATAAACAAATGAGAAATAAAACAAAATAATTTTGGGGAAACTTTTTTTTTTTTTCCTAAATGGCAGTGTGCACATAAAACTTAAAAAGATTGAAGAAAAAGTTGAATAACCTAACAGTTTTCTCTGGGTACTTAGAGATTTTCATTTTAATTATCTTTCTCTTAGAGGACAGAATATTTCTTTTAGACTAAAATGATATATGATCACAAAATCCTTTGCTTTCTAGAATTATTTTTATCAAAGTCAAATGGTATAGCAATAATTACCAGACTTCACAGCTTCTAGAAGCACTCTGCAAAATAGAAGTGCAAACAAAAATATGTACATGAAACCATGTATGAAATACTAAGGCATTGTTTGCTATTTATTTTATACCTATAGATTACTTTCAGAAGTAGTTTGCTCTTTGGCATTATTTCAGATATTATATAAAACCATGTATATATATCATCAAATAAATAAAAGTAGTATAACAACTCTATATAGTGTTGCTTAACAAAACAGTATAAATGAGCCTGTAAGGATGGGTATGTATAGTATTTGCCAAGAGATGATAATCATAATTATTCACCTAAACACTATGTCACTCCTCATATTTCCTGAAATGTAACAAAGATTTTATTGAAAATAGGATGTTGTGTTGTAATTGTTATTTGTTGATTGTATAGCTAAGCAATAGAAATGATTTTACTATATACCAAAGAATTTAGTTTAGAGAAAAAAATGTGTATTTTTAAAATTTCTGGGTCCTCAAATCAGGTTCAAATAATAGCAGGGTTTACTGCAAAACATATGTGCAATGTTACTACAAGATAATCATATTATGTCCAGAAACTTCACCCTAGATCTGCCACGTACTGGTAAAGATTCTAACTGCTGTATATTTGAATTCACGTAATAATCGTTCACATGAGAATAGGATTATTATTGTGTATAGATGGCCTCCAATCTCCAGTCAATCCCTCACGTAGGCAGACTTGATATAAATCATTTTGAATGTTGATAAACAATATAGAGAATATAGATATTTTATTATTGTTGATGCAGCAGACTTATTGCCCATAAAATTCTGCTATTTGTGGGATAATGTCACGAAGTGAATAGTGAGAGAGCAGAATACATCCTCCAAGGTGAGAGAGGGAATATCTTCCATTCCTTTGATTCTCAAAGCTTATTGCTGTGTCAGGAAATTTTCCCTAATTTTTATTATTTTTTTCATGGCCTAGAGTACTTTCTCCCTGCATCTTTTCATAACTTACTTCACAGATTTAAAATAAACACTTCCTTAAGTCTCTATATCTTGTACTTTATATACTTCACATTTCTTCTCACTACCTGACATATGCTATATGTGTGTGTATATACAATACACACATATACACGTAGACATATGTACACACATACTGCTATGGTTTATATATTTGTCACCTCCAAACTTCATCTTAAATTTTTTTAGTGATACAAATATCTGTACATATTTATGGGGTACAAGTGATAATTTGTTACCTAAATAGACTAAGTAATTATCAAGTCGGTAACTTATTCTGTCTACATAACTGTATATTTGTATCAGTAACCAACCTCTCTTTATCCCTTCCCCAAACCACACATTCTTCCCAGTCACTATCTATCTTTCCACCTTCTACCTCCACGAGATCAACTTTTACCTCCTACATATGAATGAGAACATGTGATATTTGTTTTTCTATGCCTGGTTTATTTCACTTAACATGATGACATCCAATTCCATTCATGTTGCTTCAAATGATATAATTTCATTTTTGTGGCTGCTTAGTATTCCATGATGTATATATGTGAGGGGTGTGTGTGTGTGTGTGTGTAGAGAGAGAGAGAGAGAGAGAGCACTTTTTCTAATCTATTCATCTGTTGATGGACACTTAGGTTGATTTTACATTATGCTATTGTGAATAGTGCTGCATGACAGTGCAGATATCTCTTTGATATACTGACTTCTTTTCATAGGGATAAATACCCACAGTGGGATTGCTGGATCATATGGTAGTCCTATTTTACTTTTACGCAAAATCTCCTTGCTATACTAGTTGACATTTGATACCCAATGTTGGAGGTTAGCTCTAATAGGAGCTGTTTGGTTCATGAAGGCAAATCTCTCATTAATAGATTAATAACCTTTCTTGAGGGTTAGTGAGGTCTCACTCTTACTTTTCTGCAGAGCTAGTTGTTAAAAAGAGCCTGCAACCTCCCCTCTCTCTTTTTCGCTTCCTCACTTGCCATATAATCTCTTCACAAAGTGGCTCCCTTTTGCTTTCCGCCATGAGTAGAATCACCCTGAGGCCCTTATCAGATGCAGATGTCCCATCTTGGACTTTTAGCCATCAGAATCCTAAGCCAAATAAACCTTTTTCTTTATTAATTACTCAGCCTCAGATATTCTTTAATAACAACATAAAATGACACACATATATACTTATATATACATACATGCATTCTTTTGAGTGTGTCCCAGCAGAAATAAGGATTATGAACTTCTAGTCCTCATAAAGGCCCATTCTTTTACTCATTCAGCTGCTTATTTCCAGCCCCTCTAAGGATTCCTGTTTAATAGAAACTCTAGGAATATATGCTAAAACATGAATGAATAAATTAATGAGTGGAGCTGAGTGGAGGATAACACTTTATTCAATGGGACAAGAGACAAGCCTGTGTAGTTATCCTGAGAAAGCCTTCCACATTTCAGAATGTCTTATAAAAGGTGGGAGAAGGGGTGGTATGTCAGTAGTGGGGCGTGCAGGATGTGAGCATGGGTAGAACTTAATTCTAGTCATTGCAATTTAGGCTTTACGTAATGTGATCTTAACAAATGGCAGCCAGTGAAAAATTAGGTAGGGTTATAGCATTGCAGATTTGCAATTCAGGAAGATCTCACTGCTAGAAGGTTAGATAGGAAATTATAGGTTGTGAAATTAAAGTCAGGGAATTAGTTAACAGAACATTGAACAACTGAAGCAAGAATTCATAAGAGCCTAAATTATGAGTCGAAAGGTGTAGTAAAAAACAGATATCAATATTTCTAAATAATAGTAGCTTAAGCACGTGAACTTATCACCTTCTACGTCTCAGCTCCCTACTGAGGTAACACAAAATTTGAAAGGATCTTTGGAGTCTTGGAAAATGATCAATTTATTTAGAATATTCAGATCTCATATTGCAAAATGAGAGTGAAGAACTGAAGTGTTGCCCACACCTAGGAAATGACTAATCCTCTCTGGGAGAATCTCAGGCAAAGACTGCTAATTTGATTGATGAGATCAATGTTGAACTTCATATTTAAAATTATGGAAGCTAGAAAACAGTATAAGAAGATATTTAAATTGCTGAAGAAAAAAAATCAGTCAAGAATTTTGCATCAAGCAATACAATCCTCCAAAAATGTAGAGATGAGAAGGATATTTTCAGATGTGTAAAACCAAGTCCTTGAGAAGAGCAGATATGCACTAGAAAAAAAAATGGTAAAGATATTTCAAGCTGAAGGTAAATGGTACCAGATGGCAACTCATATCTATAGAAGGTATAAAGAATATAAAATATTATTTATAAATAAATCCATACTATTTTCTCACTTTCTTTAAAGACTTTAACAAAACAGCACTGTACCAATGGGCTTAAGAAAAATTGATAGATATGCAATGCATATTGATAACAATAGTAAAAAGGATGGTGTGGGGAAAGATTAAAATATATTTTGGTAAGTTTCATCTATTTTACCTAAAGTAATTGAATTAAAAACAGATAGCAAAATGCAGACCTTAATCCAACCACATTAATAATTATGTTGCAGTATTATATGTGAATAACAAAATACTCCAATTTTTAAAAGAATTGTTAGAACTGATTCAAATGCAACAATTAGTATATGCAAATTAAAATACAAAGACATGCAGATAGATGTTCTTTTTTTTTTTTTTTTTTTGAGACGGAGTCTCGCTCTGTCACCCAGGCTGGAGTGCAGTGACGCAATCTCGGCTCACTGCAAGCTCCGCCTCCTGGGTTCACGCCATTCTCCTGCCTCAGCCGCCCGAGTAGAGTAGCTGGGACTACAGGCGCCCGCCACCACGCCCGGCTAATTTTTTGTATTTTTTAGTAGAGACGGGGTTTCACCATGTTAGCCAGGATGGCCTCGATCTCCTGACCTCGTGATCCCCCCGCCTCGGCCTCCCAAAGTGCTGGGATTACAAGCGTGAGCCACCATGCCCGGCCCAGATAGATGTTCTTAAAATACAAAGGCAAGCAGATTGAGAAAAGAACAAAGGAAAATACTATATCATGCAAACAAACCCATAAGAAACTGGCTGTGGCTATAGCAATATCATATAAAATACAGTTCAATTCACAGGTGGTATTACAGTGAAAGATGGCAGTTTCCCTCTGAAAGAAGGGCCAATACATGAAAAAGATATAATGAATATGAATTTGCAGTCATGTATCATTTAATGGCAGGGATATGTTTTGAGAAATCTGTTCTCTGGTGATTTTATCTTGTGAAAACATCAATCACAGAGTATACCTACACAAATCTAGATGGTATAGCTTATACACACCTAGGCTATATGGTATAGCCTGTTTCTCCTAGGCTACAAACCATATAGCATGTGACTGTCCTGAATACTGTAGGTAATTGTAACACAATGATAAGATTTTGCATATCTAAACATAGCTAAACAAAAATATTACAGTAAAAATATAGCATAAAAAAGTAAAAAATAGAAAAAAGAAACACATTTAGGGCACTTTAACAAAATATTAGCAAATTAAATAGAGAAATATATAACTATGATTAGTGGGAATTTATCAGAGGAATGCAAAATCAATTTAACATCTGAAAATCCATTAATGAAATATACCACTCTAATAGAATAAAGGAAAATAAAACACAGAATCTCAATAGATTTAGAAAAAAAGTTCAGGACTTAATCGTTAGAAAAACAAACAGTAATCTAGTAATGAAAGGAAACTTTCTGAACCTGATAAAGGATCTAAAAAAAAAAAAAACAGCGCTAACATCACACACAATAGTAAAAGAAGAAAGGCTTAAATGCTTCCCTGCTAAGATCGAAAACAAAAAACACAGTGGCTCACACCAGTAATCCCAGCACTTTGAGAAGCTGAGGCAGGCAGATCACTTGAGGTCATGAGTTCAAGACCAGCCTGGCCAACATGGTGAAACCCCATCTGTACTAAAAATACAAAAATTAGCCAGGCATGATGTGGCACGCCTGTAGTTCCAGCTACTCAGGAGACTGAGAGAGGCACCAGAATCACTTGAACTGGGGAGGCAGAGGTTGCAGTGAGCCAAGATCATGCCACTGCACTCCAGCCTAGTTGACAGAGCGAGACTCTGTCTCAAAAAAAAAAAAAAAAAATTGTGATTCTAGTTTTTATTTTTTTAAACCAGTTTAACCAGGCATATTCTCAATAAAGTTGCACTCTCGATTAAATACTTTTTCATAAGAAAATTATATAGCAGAAAGAAACACATAAAAAGGAAATGCTATAATTTTGCAAATATGTAAAATAAGTGAAATATAGATAGAAATAGGAAGATAGATAAAATGTATGCCTCAACGAGTCAGTGATCTTTGCTCTTTTGTCACTAGTATATACCCATAAATGTTTGTTAAATAATATTGTATGTGATTTTTACAGTTATATGAATGGTGGACATATGTTGAGATTGGGGTGGATTAAAAGCAAAATTCTTTGTTACTTATAACTCCAGAGGAGAGAAGTCTATCAGGCAGGATCACACAAGATGTTGAACTCTGTGGATAGGGTAACAGCATGCGGGAGCTTCAGGGGGCAGCTTATGTACAACACTTGCAGGATGGAGTTAGGAAAGTTTCTTGAGCTGCCTGTGCACTAGCTCATTTGAATAATTTCATAGGCACCAGGGACATAGGAGCTGTCTCTAGTTGTCTGGTACCTGAGTTTAGGGCTATGAGGGTGAGTGTACGGTGACAGAAAGTGAGGGAAGTTGTTGGAATGTACATTTAATCAACTCCTCAAAAATGGAAATAGACCAGTCTCTACCCAGAGCCATAAAACTAGGCCAAGACAGCACTAAAACAATAACAACAACTATTTTACAAATAACTATACATCAAGGACAAAAGTCTAAATAACAAGGGTCATGTATAGTACGCAGAATTTTTTTTTTTTTTTTTTTTTTTTTTTTTTTTTTTTTTGAGACGGAGTCTCACTCTGTCGCCCAGGCTGGAGTGCAGTGGCGCGATCTTGGCTCACTGCAACCTCCGCCTCCCGGGTTCATGCCATTCCCCCAGTAGCTGGGACTATAGGTGCCTGCCACCACACCTGGCTAATTTTTTGTATTTTTAGTAGAGACGGGGTTTCACCCTGTTAGCCAGGATGGTCTCGATCTCCTGACCTCGTAATCAGCCCACCTCAGCCTCCCAAAGTGCTAGGATTACGGGGTGAGCCACCGTGCCCGGCAGAAATTTTTAAATAATAATCTGAACCAATATAAACAAAAGAAGTTAAAGCCGTGTTTTTTAAAGAAAAACTTTGTTACAATCATGCTACTATCCAATGTGAGATTCATAGATTTGGAACATCATTTAATATTCATGATTTTATATACACCGCTAAAGTATTATTTATAGCATTGTTTTCAGCCAGTACAGAAAATAGTACATAAAACATTTTGCAGATCATTTCCTTGATTACTTAGTAGCATTTGGAAATCTAAACCCAGCAGTTTGCCTGTATCTCCTCTAGCTAAGCTGTTCAGTCCAAATTGGCTCATCGCAGATCACATCGGAGTCCACTGCATTTGTCTCTGCTCTGAAGAGATGCTTGTTGTTTAGAGGGGCCCGACTACTGTATCAAATTTTTATCTGAGATTCATATTATGAAAAAAAATCAATCACCATTTCAATCAAGTTTTAAAAAGAGCAAATCATTATTTTCCACTTCAGAAAAACACAAAACAAAAGCAAATAACTCAAAAATGTGTATTTCTAATTTTTCAATGCCATCTGAGCTACCTAAGTCTAGTTATTTGACATTATTCCTCAGGAGATAAAATGTATGTTCTGGCCCTAGCTAAAACAAAACCTCTATCTACCTTAAGCACATTTCCCTTTTCTCTGTTTAAATAGTTTCTAACATATAATGATCATCCTTTCCTTTATTTAATTTCTGAAATCATACAATGCCTTATACTACGTGAGGTAGAAAAAATATTACACTCATTCATTCTACAATAAAATTTGGGGGTAAAAAATTTAAGTGACAAATACAGTATTTTATAGTAAGCTTAAATGATACGAACTATGGAATTTTACATACATTTTATAGGATGATATTTTAAATTTAATCTGGCATTATCAACTTTTAAAATTAATCCGATGGAATGTAATTTTCACATGGATTTTAAACCTGACAATATTTATTTAAAAGACACATGTTAGACTTTTTTAATGTTTGAAAATTTACATGATGAAGAAGCTCAAATTTCCATTCCACTTCTTGCAAAGAATTTTATGCAGATGAATAGATATATAAAATATAAAGCAGTACATATTTAACATTAACTTTTGATCCTTACAACACATTTTTGCTATAAAATGTGTTATAAATTATCACATAATTATTTTAATTTGTTTAAATAGGTAGGTTCTGCCACTTAAACTATAGACTTTATAAACAATTGACAATTATTGTTATTAGTTGTAACAATATACAATTCTCAAAAATATGTATACTAATAATTTTGATTAGTTATTAAACATGAACATAATGTTTTATTAAAAAGACATCAGTGAAATATGTGAGATTTACTATTCTGAATTACTTTATATATCTGTGGATGACTATCATTTGGTAAAATGAGGAATTATTATCAATTCTATTCCTTTTATTAATTTGATTGCTGTGAAATATTTTATATAAATAAATAGAAATAAAATGAGTTTTGTTATAGAAATACTAATTATTTGCAGTCTTTCTAATTTATATGCCAAAGTTCACATAATTGTTGATCATCAAATGTGCTATGTGCTGACAGCTTGAGTCGATTTCCCTTTAGTTTTGTTGAAACCATGAAACAAAATGATCTAACTTGCACAATTTAAAAAATCACACTCTTAGAGAAATTCACATTCTAACTTACCATAAAGTAAACAAAAAAGGCTTTATGAGGAGTTAACAATAACTGATCTTAACTGATACTCTTTAACTTAGAGATATTTTGAGTTAAAATTAGCTAAAACAAGTGTAAAATGTTCTAAAAATTGGAATATGCACATTTCATATTTTTTTCACAACTATGATCAAAAACCTATACATCTATGCCAAATTTCAATTTCAATTTTATTTTGTGATGCTTCCCTTTACCAACCTGTCATCTAAAATCTTACTTGAGTCCTCTATTTTTCTCACTCTGTATCTGCTTCTTCAGCAAGTACTGAGAGCTCTGCTGTCAAATTACAGCCAGAAACAAACTACTTCTCTTCCACTCTACTGTTAAAACTTGAAACCATTTGCCATCATTTCTAGCCTGGAGTATAACAAAGGTTACCTAACATGTCATTCTTTTTCTGTCTTTCTGTCTTTTTATGTTAGGAAGATCACAAAAGTCAGAATTATGCTGTTTAATTCAGAACAACTTACTCTGCAAAGAATCCTCTAATGTATACCTAGTCCACTCAGAGTAAAATGCCAATTATGTTGCCACTTTGAATTCCTGTCTTACTTTTTCTCCCTAAACTCACTCCTTTTCTGTCATACTGACCCATTTAATGTAACTGAAATGCTACAGAGACACTCCAAGAGCATTAAGTGAGATACAGTGGAAATTTTATTTGACAATATTTATTTTGGATATTGGTCAGATTCTGTAATTATTACTTCTTGGCTTCATTGATAATATTATTCTTTTTCAGGCTTTTTAAAAAAAATATTTATTCTGTCTCATCATTTTCAGCAGTTTATTGTGATACACTTAGGTCAGGCTGTCTTTTTATGTATCCTCACTGAAATTTGTGGAAATTCTTATAGAAATTCTTGATTATGTATTTTGATGGCTTTCATCAATTTAGGGAAATTCTCAGGAATTATTTTTTCAAATATTTCTTATTTCTCATTCCCTTTGTGTTACATGTTTTGTACAGCAATTACATGTATGTTAGAACTTTTTACAATGTCCCATTTATCTCTGTCTTTCTATATCCCCCATGATTTTCTCTTTAGTTTCAACATGAATATTTTTGTTTAGATCACTCCTATTTCATTCTTCTCTGTTCTAGTATACCTAATATTTTATTAAACTTATATGTTGAATTTTTTGTTATAGCTTAAGAGTTTTAGCTCTAAAATTTTTATTTAATTCCTATGGATTTATTTCAATTCCTTAGGAATTCTACATATATTTAAACATATTAATACTAGTTATTTCATAGTCTATTCTTGATGACTGCAAGATCTGAATTGACTGTAAATCTCTCCCTATTATTCGTTTTATTCTGCTATTTTTGTTCTAATTTTTACAGTACTAAAATTTTGATTGAATACCAGATATTTTTCATTATAACTTGTAGAAATTTACAGCCTCGCCAGGTGCAGTGGATCACGCCCGTAATCTCAGCACTTTGGGAGGCCAAGGTGGGCGGATCACGAGATCAGGAGATCAAGACCATCCTGGCTAACACGGTGAAACCCCGTCTCTACCAAAAATACACAAAATTAGGCCAGCATGGTGGTGGGCGCCTGTAGTCCCAGCTACTTGAGAGGCTGAGGGAGGAGAATGGCATGAACCCGGGAGGCGGAGCTTGCAGTGAGCCCAGATCGCGCCACTGCACTCCAGCCTGGGTGACAGAGCAAGACTCTGTCTCAAAAAAAAAGAAATTTACAGCCTGAAGGGAAAATTCTTCACAGAATATGAAGCCAGTCACTGAGTTCCCTCTTTGCTGGGATTCTGATCCTCAAGTTCTAACTGCTTTGGCATTCCTAAAATATAAATTCTGCCTCTTCAGCCCATGTAAATGTGATTTCTGTTTGGACTCTATTCAAAGAGTTAGTAAATATCCTCTTTGAAAAGTCCATGATGAATGGAAGGCTACAGTATCTTATTTTCTCATATATAGTAGCCCCTCAAGTCTCCTGCCTGTTTTAGTTGCCCTTCAGTGACATCAGATATTTTTGTTAGTTTTTATTTGTGTTTTTAACCAGATTTGGCATTTATAGATATTTTTTGTTTTTAGGTGGGAGAGTAAGTTAATTAGGAAATTTTGGTCAGAGCTGGAAGTCTCTCAATCTTTCTCTGTAAGAAAATGAAGAAAGAATTTTTAAAAATGTACCAGAGGAAAAAAAAATATATATATATATATATTTTTTTTTTCTCCCTCTGTCACCCAGGCTAGAGTGCAGTGGCGTGATCTCCACTCACTGCAAGCTCTGCCTCCTGGGTTCACGCCATTCTCCTGCCTCAGCCTCCGACATAGCTGGGACTACAGGCGCCTGCTACCATGCCCAGCTAATTTTTCACATTTTTTTAGTAGAGACCGGGTTTCACTGTGTTAGCCAGGATGGTCTTGATGTCCTGACCTCGTAATCTGCCCGCCTTGGCCTCCCAGAGTGCTGGGATTACAGGCATGAGCCACTGTGCCTGGCCAGAAAAAAATATTTAACATGGAGGAACAGCTCCAGTCTACAGCTCCCAGTGTGGGCGATGCAGAAGACAGGTGATTTCTGCATTTCTAACTGAGGTACTGGGTTCATCTCACTGGGGCTTGTTGGATAGTGGGTGCAGGACAGTGGGTGCAGCCCACCGAGTGTGAGCTGAAGCAGGGAGAGGCATCGCCTCACCTGGGAAGTGCAAGGGGTCAGGGAATTCCCTTTCCTAGCCAAGGGAAACTGTGACAGACAGGATGTGGAAAATTGGGTCACTCCCACCCTAATACTGTGCTTTTCCAACAGTCTTAGCAAATGGTACACAAGGAGATTATATCCCGTGCCTGCCTCAGAGGGTCCCATGCCCACGGAGCCTCGCTCATTGCTAGCACAGCAGTCTGAGATCCAACTGCAAGGTGGCCATGAGGCTGAGCGTGGGGCACCCACCATTGCTGAGGCTTGAGTAAATAAAGCGGCATGGAAGCTCGAACTGGGTGGAGCCCACCACAGCTCAAGGAGGCCTGCCTGCCTCTGTAGACTCCACCTCTGGGGGCAGGGCATAGCTGAACAAAAGGCAGCAGAAACCTCTGCAGACTTAAATGTCCCTGTCTGACAGGTTTGAAGAGAGTAGTGGTTCTCCCAGCAAGGAGTTTGAGATCTGAGAACGGACAGAGTTCCTCCTCAAGTGGGTCCCTGACCCCCAAGCAGCCTAACTGTGAGGTACGCCACAGTAGGGACAGACTGACCTCTCCCATGGCCGGGTACCCCTCTGAGACGAAGCTTCCAGAGGAATGATCAGGTAGCAACATTTGCTGTTCAGCAATATTATAAATGTTCTGCAGCCTCCACTGCTGATACCCAGGCAAACAGGGTCTGGAGTGGACCTCCAGCAAACTCCAACAGACCAGCAGCTGAGGGTCCTGACTGTTAGAAGGAAAACTAACAAACAGAACAGACATCCACACCAAAACCCCATCTGTACGTCACCATCATCAAAGACCAAAGGTAGATAAAACCACAAAGATGGGGAAAAAACAGAGAAGAAAAGCTGAAAATTCTAAAAATCGGAGCGCCTCTGCCCCTCCAAAGGTATGCAGCTTCTCACCAGCAATGGAACAAAGCTGGACGGAGAATGACTTTGATGAGTTGAGAGAAGAAGGCTTCAGATGATCCAACTTCTCTGAGCTAAAGGAGGAAGTTCGAACCCATCGCAAAGAAGCTAAAAACCTTGAAAAAAGATTAGACAAATGGCTAACTAGAATAACCAGTGCAGAGAAGTCCTTAAATGACCTGATGGAGCTGAAACCATGGCACAAGAACTACGTGACGAATGTGCAAGCTTCAGTAGCCAATTTGATCAACTGGAAGAAAGGGTATCAGTGATTGAAGATCAAATGAATGAAATGAAGCAAGAAAAGAGGTTCAGAGAAAAAGGAGTAAAAAGAAATGAACAAAGCCTCCAAGAAATATGGGACTATGTGAAAAGACCAAATCTACGTCCGATTGGTGTAACTAAAAGTGACAGGGAGAATGGAACCAAGTTGGAAAACGCTCAGCAGGATATTATCCAGGACAACTTCCTCAACCTAGCAAGACAGGCCAACATTCAAATTCAGGAAATACAGAGAATGTCACAAAGATATTCCTCAAGAACAGCAACTCCAAGACACAATTGTCAGATTCACCAAAGGTGAAATGAAGGAAAAAATGTTAAGGGCAGCCAGAGAGAAAGTCGGGTTACCCACAAAGGGAAGCCCATCAGACTGACAGCGGATCTCTTGGCAGAAATCCTACAAGCCAGAGCAGAGTGGGGGCCAATATTCAACATTCTTAAAGAAAGGAATTCTCAAACCAGATTTTCATATCTAGCCAAACTAAGCTTCGTAAGTGAGAAAGAAATAAAATCCATTACAGTCAAGCAAATGCTGAGAGATTTTGTCACCACCAGGCCTGCCCTACAAGAGCACCTGAAGGAAGCACTAAACATGGAAAGGAAAAACTGGTACCAGCCACGGCAAAAATATGCCAAATTGTAAAGACCATCGATGCTAGGAAGAAACTGCATCAACTAATGAGCAAAATAACCAGCTAGCATCATAATGACAGGATCAAATTCACACATAACAATATTAACCTTAAATGTAAATGGGCTAAATGCTCCAATTAAAAGACACAGACTGGCAAATTGGATAAAGAGTCAAGACCCATCAGTGTGCTGTATTCAGGACACCCATCTCATGTGCAGAGACACACATAGGCTCAAAATAAATGGATGGAGGAAGATCTACAAAGCATATGGAAAACAAAAAGACAGGGGTTGCAATCCTAGTCTCTGATAAAATAGAGTTTAAACCAACAAAGATCAAAAGAGACAAAGAAGGCCATTACATAATGGTAAAGGGATCAATTCAACAAGAAGAGCTAACTGTGTTAAATATATATGCACCCAATACAGGCGCACCCGGACTCATAAAGCAAGTCCTGAGTGACCTACAAAGAGACTTAGACTCCCACACAATAATAATGGGAGACTTTAACATCCCACTGTCAACATTAGACAGATTAATGAGACAGAAAATTAAAAAGAATATCCAGAAATTGAACTCAGCTCTGCACCAAGCAGACCTAATAGACATCTACAGAACTCTCCACCCAAAATCAACAGAATATATATTCTTCTCAGCATCACATCGCACTTATTCCAAAATTGACCACATAGTTGGAAGTAAAGCACTCCTCAGCAAATGTAAAAGAACAGAAATTATAACAAACTGTCTCTCATATCACAGTGCAATCAAACTAGAACTCAGGATTAAGAAACTCACTCAAAACTGCTTAACTACATGGAAATTGAACAACCTGCTCCTGAATGACTTCTGGGTACATAATGAAATGAAAGCAGAAATAAAGATGTTCTTTGAAACCAATGAGAACAAAGACACAACATACCAGAATCTCTGGGACACATTTAAAGCCATGTGTAGAGGGAAATTTATAGCGCTAAATGCCCACAAGAGAAGGCAGGAAAGATCTAAAACTGACACGCTAACATCACAATTGAAAGAACTAGAGAAGCAAGAGCGAACACATTCAAAAGCTAGTAGAACCCAGGAAATAACTAAGATCACAGCAGAACTGAAGGAGATAGAGACACAAAAAAAAACCTTCAAAAAATCAATGAATCCAGGAGCTGGTTTTTTGAAAAGATTAACAAAACTGATGGACTGCTAGAAAGAGTAATAAGGAAGAAAAGAGAGAAGAATCAAATAGACGAAATAAAAAAAAAAGGTGATATCACAATAATTCCCACAGAAATAAAAACTACCCTCAGAGAATACTATAAACACCCCTGTGCAAATAAACTAGAAAATCTAGAAGAAATGGATAAATTCCTCAACACATACACCCTCCAGAGACTAAACCAGGAAGAAGTTGAATCCCTGAATAGACCAATAACGGGCTCTGAAATTGAGGCAATAATTAATAGCCTACCAACCAAAAAAAAGTCCAGAACCAGACGGATTCACAGCCGAATTATACCAGAGGTACAAGGAGGAGCTGGTACCATTCCTTCTGAAACTATTCCAATCAATAGAAAAAGAAGGAATCTTCCCTAACTTATTTTATGAGGCCAGCATCATCCTGATACCAAAGCCTGGCAGAGACAACAAAAAAAGAGAATTTTTGACCAATATCCCGATGAACATCGATGTAAAAATTCTCAATAAAATATTGGCAAACCAAATCCAGCAGCACATCAAAAAGCTTATCCACCATGATCAAGTGGGCGTCATCCCTGGGATGCAAGGCTGGTTCAACATATGCAAATCAATACACGTAATCCAGCATATAAACAGAACTGAAGACAAAAACCACATGATTCTCTCAATAGATGCAGAAAAGGCCTTTGACAAAAATTCAACAGCCATTCATGCTAAAAGCTCTCAATAAATTAGGTATTGATGGGACTATCTCAAAATAATAAGAGTTGTTTATGACAAACCCACAGCCAATATCATACTGAATGGGCAAAAACTGGAAGCATTCCCTTTGAAAACTGGCACAAGACAGGGATGCCCTCTCTCACCATTCCTATTCAACATAGTATTGGAAGTTCTGGCCAGGGCAATCAGGCAGGAGAAAGAAATAAAGGGTATTCAATTAGCAAAAGAGGAAGTCAAATTGTCCCTGTTTGCAGATGACATGATTGTATATTTAGAAAACCCCATCGCCTCAGCCCAAAATCTCCTTAAGCTGATAAGCAACTTCAGCAAAGTCTCAGGATACAAAATCAATGTGCAAAAATCACAAGCATTCATATACACCAATAACAGACAAACAGAGAGCCAAATCATGAGTGAACTCCCATTCACAATTGCTTCAAAGAGAATAAAATACCTAGGAAACCAACTTCCAAGGGATGTGAAGGATCTCTTCAAGGAGAACTACAAACCACTGCTCAACAAAATAAAAGGGGACAAACAAATGGAATAACGTTCCATGCTCATGGATAGGAAGAATCAATATCGTGAAAATGGCCATATTGCCCAAGGTAATTTATAAATTTAATGCCATCCCCATCAAGCTACCAATGACTTTCTTCACTGAATTGGAAAAAGCTACTTTAAAGTTCATATGGAACCAAAAAAGAGCCCGCATTGCCAAAACAATCCTAAGCCAAAAGAGCAAAGCTGGAGGCATCACACTACCTGACTTCAAACTATACTACAAGGCTACAGTAACAAAAACAGCATGGTACTGGTGCCAAAACAGAGATACAGACCAATGGAACAGAACAGAGCCCTCAGAAATATTACCACACATCTACAACCATCTGATCTTTGACAAACCTGACAAAAACAAGAAATGGGGAAAGGATTCCCTATTTAATAAATGGTGCTGGGAAAACTGGCTAGCCATATGTAGAAAGCTGAAACTGGATCTCTCCTTACACCTTATACAAAAATTAATTCAAGATGGATTAAAGACTTAAATGTTAGACCTAAAACCATAAAAACCCTAGAAGAAAACCTAGGCATTACCATTCAGGACATAGGCATGGGCAAGGACTTCATGTCTAAAACACCAAAAGCAATGGCAACAAAAGCCAAAATTGACAAATGGGATCTAATTAAACTAAAGAGCTTCTGCACAGCAAAAGAAACTACCATCAGAATGAACAGGCAAACTACAGAATGAGAGAAAAATTTTTGTAATCTACTCATCTGACAAAGGGCTAATATCCAGAATCTACAAAGAACTCAAACAAATTTACAAGAAAAAAACAAACAACCCCATCAAAAAGTGGGTGATGTATATGAACAGACACTTCTCAAAAGAAGACATTTATGCAGCCAACAGACACATGAAAAAATGCTCATCATCACTGGCCATCAGTGAAATGTAAATCAAAACCACAATGAGATACCATCTCACATCAGTTAGAATGGCGATCATTAAAAAGTCAGGAAACAACAGGTGCTGGAGAGGATGTGGAGAAATAGGAACACTTTTACACTGTTGGTGGGACTGTAAACTAGTTCAACTCTTGTGGAAGACAGTGTGGCAACTCCTCAAGGATCTAGAGCTAGAAATACCATTTGACCCAGCCATCCCATTACTGGATATATACCCAAAGGATTATAAAGCATGCTGTTATAAAGACACATGCACACATATGTTTATTGTGGCACTATTAGCAATAGCAAAGACTTGGCACTAATCCAAATGTCCATCAATGATAGACTGGATTAAGAAAATGTGGCACATATACACCATGGAATACTATGAAGCCCTAAGAAAGAATGAGTTCATGTCCTTTGTAGGGACATGGATGAATCTGGAAACCATCATTCTCAGCAAACTATGGCAAGGACAAAAAACCAAACACTGCATGTTCTCACTCATAGGTGGGAATTGAACAATGAGAACACATGGACACAGGAAGGGGAACATCGCACACCAGGGCCTGTTGTGGTGTGGAGGAGAGGGGAGGGATAGCATTAGGAGATATACCTAATGTAAATGACGAGTTAATGGGTGCAGCACACCAACGTGTCACATGTATACATATGTAACAAACCTGCACGTTGTGCACATGTACCCTAGAACTTAAAGTATAATTTAAAAATATATATATTTAACATGGAGTTTCCTTGTAACAGGTCTTCTTGAAAAGGGACAGTTAGAAACCAATGATCCCTCTAACATTAGTTAAAAAAATATGGATGTGCATTTAAAAATTTTTACTATTAGAGAAGCCATGGTTTTCATAGTCTGGTATGGTACATGCTTATCTTGAATTTTCTATTTCAACAAAATTTGATTTTAGATACATAATATTTGCTACCTTGCTTATAGAGTATGCAGTAATATTTTTAACAATTGGAGATACAAGGATGATAAAAAATACCTCCATACAAATTGAATAAATACATTGTAGGTAGCGTGAAAATGCTGACACATTAGACAGAAAAAGTGGAACTTCTGAAAGTTCAAACTTGAAGAGTGCTAAATACATATTTACATCAGAATTGTTCTTCAGAAGTATATATCATTATGTGAATGAATTATTCAAAAATACATGAAATAAATTTATTATAGGAAGTATTATTTTATTAAGCATAGAACACACGATTATTTTCTTATCTAGAGCATACATGCTATAATTTAACATTACTTAATAACATGAATTTATGAAATAATCTTCATAACAAAAATTATACCGTGTGGAAAATTAAATTATGGTGTTCTTGTATTTCTAGGCTGATTCATTTATAGGTACAATTATTTTAACTTTTGTTAAACTATAAAGAGAAGAAAAAGATTGACTTAAAACAAAGCTTTCAAAAGACAAAAAAACTTATATTCACTATTTTTTTCTCAAGAAGTCTGGCAAGTTATGTAAGTGTAATTGTATTTTACAGAAGGTATATACATCATGTTACCTAGCCTATTTGCCCAGAAGCAATAATATCACTGCTTCAATGAAATATCTTTCCTCATGTCCTCTGATTAAATATCTTGGTCCTCTAATGTTTTATTGATATATTTTATGTTTTTCTGGATGCTCCATGTATAAATTTTTCTGTTTTAGAATACATTGTGGTAAACTACATTTTGACATTTTACACAACCAGATAAGCCAAAAGTTAGAGTGAATTGAAGTTTTACTGTGTTGATTGATTATAATTATAATTATATATGTATTATGTATATGTAATGTGTTATGTTAATATGTATACATATATATTTGTATATGTATTACAATATATAATTGATTATAATTTTTAATAATAATTTAAAACAAGTGTTCACTAAAGAAATGATTCAGTACTTGTCGATAAAATTAAAATTGAAGCAGGACAGTTGAAAACATACAGAGCATATTAATTCTACCACATGGAAGTCAAATAAGCATTTTCATGATTATAAGTATAGAATGTACATCATAAAAATGATGCTAAATTATTTATATAAAAATAATATTTTCTCTGGAAATAACAATGACAAAAATATATATCTGGGAGAAACAAAAGTAGCTGAGGTCTGTATCTGCAAATATTACAAGAAAGTTAAAAAACCCTACATTGCTTTGTCCAAACAGCTCATAATCCAGCTTCAGTCATTGGATCAAGATACAGACGCTGCCCATGGCTTTGATTTTCTGTTCTGCTCCAACTCTTAGACAGCAGTCGTGTTAATTAAAAATTCTGAAATATCGGCCGGGCGCAGTGGCTCACGCCTGTAATCCCAGCACTTTGGGAGGCTGAGGTGGGCGGATCACCTGAGGTCAGGAGTTCGAGATCAGCCTGACCAACATGGAGAAACCCCGTCTCTACTAAAAATACAAAAAAATTAGCCGGGCATGGTGGCACATGCCTGTAGTCCCAGCTGCTCAGGAGGCTGAGGCAGGAGAATTGCTTGAACCCAAGAGGTGGAGGTTGCCATTAGCGAAGATTGTGCCATTGCACTCCAGCCTAGGCAACAAGAGCAAAACTCCGTCTTAAAAAAAAAAAAAAAAAAATTCTGAAGTATCATAAGCAGGTCTAGAAATCATAGAAAATCTAAAGACAGATTTAATTGTATTTGATAATGAAGTTATAGCCCTTGGTTAAGATAAACTAGGTTTGCTACAAATGTTCATGGAATATGGAGGACTTCCAGGGTCACTATCAGGGCAAATACTTGGGATTATACCAGCAAGAACAAAACTGGCAAATTTGTTAATTTCTGTCTCATTACGAGAAAATCTGGTCAGCAGAGACGTTTGCTTTCAACTGAGAACTTAGAATTGGTATGTTTGCCTTAGGGAGGTCACATCATGCTGTGGAGGAATGAGGCTATAAGATGGTATTTTCCCATTCTTAGTAAGACTGTGTTTTTATTTTTTAATTTATCATCTGAATTTTCACCAGTCTTTGCCCCCTTTGATGAGTCATTGCATGGGGACTTGTCTGAGGCTTTGAAATAGAATCTTACTATTAGTCTTTGGAGGAAATGTAAAGCTTACACATTATGTTACACAGCTCTCTTCTCTGAGCCACAGCTCTTATTTTTTTATATCTTTCTTTAGGAAGCAGGAGGACATTTACTGTAATCTTTGTTTTCACGTACAGAATAAGAGTTGCATATGTGGCTGACATATGCAAAGTTAACAATCCTGAAATACTTTAAATGGAGCCCCTTATATAATGGCCCTTCATATAATGGTAGTTATTTTGATATGTTTATCTACAACTTCCCAGGTACTTCTCTTATTTTCTGTCTATCACAATGGTGATATTGTGAAGATAGAAATCAATGTGATTTGCAGCTCTTACATGTGGAAAGTGAATGAATATTCATGTCAACTATTAAAATCAGCAATTTAAACAAATTTATCTCCATTCATTCAGTATATTTAGCCATCTTATTTCTCATATTTGTCTAATAAATTATAGAAATAATATCACATATAGTTTAATCTAATTAAGAAATAATGTTAAACTTAACATTCATGGAAAATAAAATACATATCATATAATGACTCAGGACAATAGAAGTCCAATTCTGACTTGCCTAAAGTAAAAGTATAGGCATTTCTAGTTGTCAGGCAATGTAACAATTCACAGACACTCGTTTTTCATCTGTGGAGCTTTTATCTTTTTGTTGTTGTTACTGTTAGAGATGGGGTCTTGCTCTGTTACCTAGGCTGGAGTGCTGTGGCACAATCATAGCTCACCGTAACCTTGAACTCCTGGGCTCAAGCAAACATCCCACCTCAGACTCCAAAAGTGTTGGGATTATAGGTATGAGCCACCAAGACCAATCTTTATGTGGATCTCAGAACACATTGGATGTGTTCTGAGAACACTCCCCATCTTTTATCTTTAACATGTGATTTTAAATTTAAATGGCTGTTAGTGAGTCAGAGGTAGGAAAAGCATAAGTAGTTTCAGTACACATTACTTATGCTCATTTCCCATTGGGGAGGATTCAGTCATTTGTCCACAACTAACTACAAAGGAGGCTGGAAAATGAAGTCCAACTCTCCATGATGAAGAAAAAATGGGCTTGATGAATAGCTAGATACTCTGAGAACATAGAATTTGTCATACAATAGTGACTGTAATGTGAACACCTTTTAAGTAAAGACTTTATATAATTAATAATATTAGGATGCTAACTTTGTAATCCATATTAGGTTTATATATTCTAATTCACAAAATAGGTGTGAGTTCCTAGTCAGAACATAGACCTTGACATCATGTGCCCTTCCTATTGGTGGAAGAGATATGTTAAATACAATTTCAGAGCAAACTGAACTCAAGGAACACTTTATCAAAAATGATTTTTTTGTTCCTCTTTCTTAATCTAGATTTCTAACATTCTATGTTCTGTTTGGTTTCATGGATGTTGCAATAACGGCCTGAGTTTTAATAAAATAATTTGTTTTGTTAGCTAAAAGTGAACCTTTATTTAATGACACCAATCCATTACTATATTTCTATTTTTTAATTAACCAATATTGCTGCTTTTGTTCAAAGAATTGCTACCAATTAAGCTGATTATGGAGAAGTGTTACGGGCCTTTACTCAGAAAGGCAGCTGAAATCCGGAGTGTTTATTATAATACACAGTTTCAACCTCAGGCTATTCAAGCCAACATAAAAAGACAAATAAATAAAAAGGAACTGATATTATTAACTAAAGCAACATTAACTTTGGTATTGATGAGATGTCAGGGAGAAGAGACACAGTCCAAGAAACTTGGATAATACTATTTTACTGTTTGATTCTCTATTGGAAGTGTTCTGAGATCCACATAGGGATTGTTCTGTCAATTTTCAAGCAATTCCATTATTGCAATGATTGAAGAGCCTCACTTTGGTAGAGGACAAACAGTGTTCTTGTGTGTCTCAGTGCAATCTAATAATCATACAAAATACAGTTTAAATCTCTTTCAAAATTAGTTTTACTGATACCTCCCCCATATATCCTGAACAAAATGTTTCCTCAAACTCCAAAGGGAAAATAAGATTTCCACCCAATTGCACCTTGTGTTTTTTTCTCATATTATACATGGATAAGTTGGAGGGCTAGGAAGAGAACAGAGAGAAGAAAAACGTGTGTCTTTGTGTGGGTATTTACTCCTCACGGTGTCTTGTAAGTCGGTTAATTTGTCAATAGTTACTGAATGTCTTCTCTGAATCAGAACAGCATTAATCCCAGCAAAGCTCTTGGTCTCAAGAAACTTATACAGTATTCTAATGAAGAAAATTATCAATAAATACATAAAGTTCAGACATCATTAAGTATCTAAAAGAAAATAAAGTAGCACAAAGTTAGACTGTGTGAGGAGGTAGTGTCTAAGCAAATATCTCGAGACTGAGGCTCTACCTCTGAGACGACACTCTCCACAATCAACAAGAAACTGGTTTTACTTTTGGTTATTCTCTAGAAAAGAAAGAATAACTTAGAAATTAACATCAGCTAAATTAAAGTAGCTAACTAATGCCTGAGGGACATGTAGAAAATAAGAATGTGCATGTTAACCATCTAAATAGGAAAAAATAATTGGGTGCTTTCAAAAACAGTAGAACCCCTTTCTGCTTCTGAGAAATGAATGATGGCATAACCACTTCCCTGTCCTGTCACCTCCACCCATAGTACACACTCTAGCAGTTTCCTTCCACCACACCATTTTCCTCCACATCTTATTTCCTCATGGCCCTGCCATTGCTACTTCCTCACCATTATTTCTTTATCTCGTTCTGAGCCCTCCTAGTTCTTTCCACATAGATTTCCCTTTTCAGTACCTCTCCTCTCCCCACCCTAATGGTAAACTTTCACTAAAATATCAGTTCTCGGAGGAAAGTAGCAGGAGGTGCCATTAGAGTTTGTGTGTGTGTGTGTGTGTGTGTGTGTGTGTGTGTGTGTGTGTGTTTGTTGTTGTTGTTTCCTTTTTCTTTCTGAAGACATGGAAATTCACCTAAGCCCTTGACTCTCTCAGCCTCCTGGCCCTCAAGCAGGGCTTGGTTTTTTAAACACACACACACCACAAACAAGAGCAACAACAAAATACACACAAAAGAGAGAGAGAGGAGATTGTGGTACAGAAAATGATACTGATGCAGGGCAGTTGCAAAATGGGGATATAAAAGGGGGGTTGGGAGCCTTACCTGTGATCTGTGATCCCAGTGTAAATATCCCCGATCTGAGGGGTCAAGTGTACACAATCTGCCAGTACAGATTATCTGATGATGTGTCAGAGACAGGAATTCTAGGTGAGGGTGATGATAAACATCTTTCCTCTCTCCCGCTTTACAAAGCTTGAAATCCATCTGAGAGTTATATATCACACTCCTAATCAGGACATCATGACATATTGCCTCCCTGGAGAGGATGCGTTGGGCAAACACAAGGATGCTATTTGTAAAGCAAATTTTCAGAGCCAGCTCAAGAAATGGAAAATACTCACCTAACTCGTGAGGTGCCTGTGATAATGTCCATATTACAGACAGGGAAAATGTGGCTCTCCGGAATAAAATATGGTTTTCAGTTATTTGAGTCCATGAGCTAGAATTCCAAATCCACACCCTGTGAATAAAAATCTCATCCTTCTGTAGAGCAATATAATTGTTGAGTCTAACTGTCCTAGTTTTAAATACTAACTTTGTTACTTACTGGTTATTTACTGTATGCAAGAAACTCAATCCTTCAACACCTGAATTTTCTTGCTTTTCAAAATTGGGGATGATGGAGCTTACCTTAAACTTTAAAACCTGGTTGTGAGCATTGTGAGAGGTTGATGATAGAAAACACATGTAAACTCCTTGGCACATATCAAAAGAGTACAAAATATTTATTATTCTTACCATGTTTATATAAATTAGATGTCTACATTAGATAGCATCTTAATGAAAAAAAAACACCAATTGAAAGTTACCAATAGTTTGCTATCAGAATGTAGGTAAACTCAGGAATATGAACTTATTTTTTAAATATACGAAATGGCCCTTCCGATTTACACACAAATCAAGTTTTTCAGTTACTTTTTGCCGTGTGACTGAGTAAACTGAATAAACCATCACGTATGATAGCTCATGGATCTGTGGTTAGTTGGATGGGCTGGAGTGACTTCTCTAGGCCAGGTTGTTTTCTGCTGGGCTCACTCAAGCAAGGTTAGGGGCTCTGCTGTGGGTTGGGTTTGACCAGGAAAACTTCATAGGGTATCTTGGCTCTATTTGTGTTTCATCCTCTTCTGAAACCAACTGGCCAGTGTGAACACATCCTTTTCACGGCAGTGGCAGGAGTGCAAGACAGCACATCAAATAGTACAGCTACATTGTCAAATCTCTGCTTGCATCACATCTGCTAATATCATATTAGCCAGAGCGTGTCACAAAGACAAATGGACTTGAGGCTGTTGGAGATATTTTCTGTTTCTTAAAAGGGGAAGCTTAAAAAAGCAGTTATAAGGGTATGGGAACAAGGGAAATTGAATAATCTATAGCAAGTAAACACTCTCTTGGAAAGAAAAGTGTAAAAATCTCTATTTGTGTTTAACGATGGATTGATTCCCTTCTTCTTGGTAGAAGAGAAGTCTAGTGTATTGTTGAATATGTGCTGTGTGACCTTGGGCAAATTATTTAAACTTTTATGTGACTTGGCAAAACAAAATAAGAAGAACCATGGCATGGAGTTTCTTTGAGAATTAAAGAAGATAATCTATAAAACACGCTTAAAACAGGTCTGGCACACAGTAAGAAATCAATAAATGCTTATCACTAGTTGGACCTGGTCAATGAAAATTAATAATTTTACATGAAATTTTCCGGAAAACATGGATAATCCGACTCCAGCCTCTCAAATTTTGGGGTCCCGGACTATTAGAACTTGTAATTTGTTGAGATGTTTCCTATGCCAAAATCCACAGGTTCATTAGTTTACATATGTAGTAGTGTTCTGGGGGAAAATGTCAGAGGATATTATTGTAATGCAAGTGAAATAATTTGGAACTGTAAACACAGAGCATGCCTGTCCTTGGATAAGACTGAGAAATTTGGGAAAATTTCTCTCAAAATAGTACTCTGATCTAGGTAGAATGCTTCGTTAATACCTGTGGTTAAAAATATTTAATAAAGCGTAAGATCATGGGGATTTTTAACCACCACAGATGAGTGTTACATTGTGAATAAGACTTGTTTCCTCACCCTTTAAGACTGTAAAACATTACTACAAGACCAACAGGACACTCATGACAACAGTCGATAGGGATAGTATTAGAGTTGATGTCAGCAGATACATGGGAGCCTGTGTTTTGCCTGTGGGCTCTTAGAAGCAGGACTCACCTTTCTTAATTGAGTAAGCCTCCAAGTTTCTGGGGCAATTAATGGGGAGAGATACCATTTTTTTCCCTTGTAGGTATCTATATGTTTCAGAAGAATTTGTTGAAAAGGTTATCATTTCTCACTGAATTTTCTGGCATCTTTAAAAACACACACAACATACCCTGATATCACACTGTTTTAATTTGTTTTATTGTAAGTCAAAATTGGGTAGTGTAAATCCTACAACTTTTTAATTATTGTTTTGATTATTCTGATAATGTGCATTCCAGTATACATTTTAGAATCAGCTTATTGAACTCTGCAGACGACCTGACGGAAATTTGAGTGATACTTTGCTAAATTTGTCAATTAATTCAAAGAAAATCAACAACTTATAAAATTAAGTCCTTTCAGTGCATGAACATGATTTATCTAGGCAAATATTAAGGTGTTCAACCTTCTTTCTGTGATGCTCTGATGTTTTCAGTGTAGAGATCTGGCACAGATGTTGTTAAACCTGTGAATATTTTATATATTTTCATGCCACTGTAAATGGAATTATTTTTATTTTATTTCCAAGTTTATTTTAACAACTTTGAAATGCAATTGATTGTGTGTTTTACAACCTGCTAAGTACTTATTTCAAACAGCTTTTTTGTAGATTCCTTAAAATTGTCTATGAACAGAATCAGGTGGGGTCAAATAATAATAGCTTTAACTATTTTTTCAAATTGGTATATTTCATTTATTTAGGTATTTTTAAATTTTTGAAATGGGTAAGACCTCCATTATAATGCAATCCAGAAGCAGTGAAAAATGCCCATTCCTGTCTTGGGCCAAATCTTGGGAGTGCGATGGGGTGGGGAAATTGCCCTTTCACTATTTCATGATGTTATCTTTAGTTTTTTTTATAGGTGCTTTTATCAGTTGAGAAATTTCCCTTCTTATAGTAATTTGCTGAAAGGTTCAATTTAATTTATCATAAATAGGTGTAAAAGTTTCAAAATGAATCTCCTGAAATTATCACTTAATATTTCTCCTTTTCCTATTAATATGGTAAATTAACATTGGTTAATTGATTGATTTTAAATAAAAAGAAAACTGCATTCCATAAACTCCTTATCTTATGACACATCGTTCACTTTATAATTGATGGACTCTAACGACTATCCTATTGCTATTAATAATACTTTTGGACATCAATGTTTATGAGGGATATTGGCTTATAGATTTGCTTTTCTTATAAGATAGTGCTTGAAGGTGGGAGGGGAAAAAAGACACTGATATTGGTATCAGGGACTTGTCCTCATAAAATGAGTTGAGAATGGCCCCACCTTCTGTATTTCCTGAGCAATTCTGTGGAGAGTTAGTGTTATTTTTTCCATAAATGTAACAGAATAAGTCAGTGGATTTGTATGAGGCTGGTGTTGTGTTTGTGGAAAGATTTTAAATTTTTATAATTTCTTCAATAGAGAAAACTAATCAGATTTTTATTTTATTTTTATAACATTTTTGGTAATTTTTGTGTTTTACAGGATCTGACAATTTTAACTATGTTGTTGAATTGACTGACATAGAGTTTTGTATAATATTTCCTTATTATTGTATTGATATCTTTAAAATTTCTGTTTATTTCTGTTATTGAAAATTCCATTTTCTTATTACTTTCATTTTTTCTCTTAGGAGTCAGTTATCTATTGAATGTTTCCACTTTGAACATCGTCTGTCTTAATCACTATGTAATTTCAAGATTTTACCTTTTAAAAATTGTTTTATTTTTAAATATTTGGGGTATATAATAGTAAATTTATGAGGTACATGTGATATTTTGATACAGGCATACAATTTTTTAAAATAGTTGTTACTGTGACGTTATCTGGTACGTTTTTCTCTTTATTTGTCCTGTTTAAGATTCATAGTGCCTTTTGAAAAAGTATAAAGAATTTTCATAAGTTCTGAATCTGTCTTACTTATTAGGTATTAAAATGTGTCCTGTGTCCTATTGTCTGAGTCCTATTGCTTTGACTCCAATGAAATGTCCTCCATTAATCTTACCTCTTTCTACTTTGTCTGAATTCTTGTTCCTCTTTGACCACTCTTGATTTTTTTTCCTAACCTATGCACCAGTTCCTCATTTGTATCTTAGTCTGTGTCTTACATGTCATTAAACCATCATCAAGTTCTTAATTTTATGTCTTTATTATAGAATTATCTTATTATGTTGGACAATTTTTTCTATTTCCTTATCAGAAATTTTGGTCCAAATTGTCTAGATCACCATTGCCAAATTTAGAAGGCCAAAATAATTTTATGCTAGTAATAATTTATATTTTTATAACTATATTTTCTAGCTATATAAATTATTCAGCTGACCTGTCACTCTTATTTAAGGCTCATTTATATCTCAGTGACTATAATTTAAACCCACAAATAGACAGTGGGAGAGAAAATGTTGAGGAAAACACCTGTTAATCCCATTTATTTTTTATAGGTTTAACAAATAGTGCAATCTAGTTTATATATCAATTTCTTTATACTAGATAACTGTGGGAGAGTCTTCTTGGTTTCAACCAACTGGAGACCTAAACAACAACAGCAAAAAATAACTGTTTTCCTCCTTACAGTTCTAATAAGACATTATTCTATAGTGAATATTTTAAGAAAATGTCTATCCTCTGACCAACCAGGTAGCCTTCCTAAGAAATACTTCATCCTGTATAGCTTGGCAAACATCATTAGGTGAATCTTAATCAATAGAGGTAAATTTTACATTTTTGAGAGAGGTTACTTAACAACTGTATTATTTAATTAATATGCAGTGATCTGTTCAATTTTTCTTTTACATATTATATGACCAAAATTATTGTTGGTGAAGTCCCACACAAATTATGTGGATGAATCACTCTCTGTACATCCGGAAATGATGCTGTATACTAATTATTTGAATGAGGAACTGACCTTCTGCTAATCTCAGGATAAATGGAATTATAATCACAAGGGAAAGAAGGTGTTAGGCCTACAAACAAAAATCAGAAGAGACCCATTAAGATAAGTCAAATTCATTTATTAAATTAGCAATTTATTTTGAAACTGCTAGGCATTAGGGACTAATAAGCCAAAAGGGGAAAAGAAAAGATGAAATCCAGACTCTGGGAGTTAACTCAACTAATATTTAGAGGTTGTAGAGGAGTACTGGTTTTCAAACATTTTTTTTTTTCAGGACTGCTTTGCACTAAAAGATGGTTTGAATTTTCACCCGTATTAATATTTTACATTAATTCAGCTTCCAGCTTAATTAAAATTTTAGTAAGAGTTAATAATATTATAAATATAGCCATATGTTAAAATAAAATATACACTTCTACCTTTTCACGAATTAAATTGGGAGGGAGAGCAACAGACATGTTGCATTACAAAACTGGTAAGCTAAAAAGTTAGAATAGAGATGGAGAGCCCTTATAATTTAACAAGATAAAAAAAAAGAAAAATGTAAAATTTTGTCCTTAAATACAGAAAATAATACTTAATGAAAAAATAACTTAGAAGCACAAATATAAAACAATAAGCACTAATGGTGATTTTTGCACTAAAGGAGTAACTTGACTGTCAACAATGCTAATGCAATCTAAACTGAAATAATATAAAGATATAGATAGTGAAGCCAATATGATTTTACTCTCTTGATTAGAATCACTAGAATCGTTTTTAATTTTGAAATTTTTATTTTAAGAAATCCATAAATGAATCATATTGTTTCCATAGGATTTTGATCTGGATGACAAAAAGACTAGAAAATGAATCATATCATATAAGAAATTTTAGAAAGAAGTGTGCATTTTTGCCTGAATAAGACGTAAGTGTTTGAAGGACTCCTATGCAGAACAGGGGTTTGGGCTTATTATCATGAAGAAGATACTGACAAGGTTGTCTAAAAATGGAATGATTTTTTTCTGCCACTAAAGTTCAAGAAGAAGCTGAAGGAACTTTAGAAGTAATTTTAAAGGGGAGATTCAACTATCTGATGAGATACTGAAATAGAAACTAGGTAAAAACTACGTAACCTTAAAGGTTCCTTCTAATCAAGACATTCTCTAACTTTATGAAAACAATCTAGTAAATTCACTGTTGTCTTCATAAACTCTATTCTCATTTCTCGTAGGCTAAGGGATGTTTGTTTGCATTTATCATATCCTTTATATTTTACATAGTCTTTATATAACTTTTTGTATATTTATAAATGTGTGATTTATGGCTCAGATTTTTGGTCATAGTCTAAATTAATCTCATCTTAATGGCTTTATATTAGAATCAATATTTTTGTTTCAAAACTGGTCTTCTGAAACTTCTCCAAGCTAACAGCCACCCTAAGCCTAGAGAGAGTGGAGACACCGTTGTAAATTTCAACTTGTGTTAGTTTCACAGAGCTCACATAACACATTTTTACTAATCTGGTGGCTTAAAACAACAGAAATGTTTGGGAGGCAGAAGTGGGGGGATCACTTGAGGCCAAGGGTTTGAGACCAGCCTGACCAATATGGTTAAACCCCGTCCCTACTAAAAATAAAAAATAGAAAAAATAAAAAAAATAGCTGGGCATAGAGATTGAGAATCGGTAGGTTGAGGCAAGAATCGCTTGAACCCAGAAAGTGGAGGTTGAAGTGAGCTGAGATCACACCACTGCACTCCAGCGACTCTACCCAAACAAACAAATAAACAAAAAAGGAAATTTATTCTCTCACATTACTAGAGACTAGAAGCTAGAAGTCTGAATTCAAGGTGTCAACAGGGTCATGCTCCCTCAGAAAACTGTAGGGCAATATCACTACTTGCCTCTTCTGTCTTCTTGTGGCCCCAGGTGTGCCTCTGCTTGTGGCAACATAATCCCAATCTCTACTTCTGTCTTCACATTGCCTTCCTCTCCCTATACAGTTTCTATGTGTACTCTTCTGTCTCTTATATAAGGGATATTCATTAGGTTTATGGCCCACCCTAATCCATGACGACTTTATCTCACTCCTTACCTTAACTGCACCTGTAAAGGCCTTATTTCCAAATAAAGTCATATTCTGAGGTTCTGGACGAAGATGAATTTTGAGAAGCACTATTCAACCCACTGCTCTACTGAGACAGGAAATGAAACACTTACTTTGCATTTCAGCAGGGGCTTGCACTTTACGTCTGTCCTCTTATGTGATGAATATTAAGTATCTTTACTAAAGAAACAATGTAAGACTTGTAATTCACTTTCATGAGGCAGCAACAGAGAGTTTGCACTATTTAAACATGGTCATGTTTCTTCCATTGATTTTTTTGCAATAACATGATGAAATTAATTTCAGAACATATTTTTTAAAATTTATCAAAACAATTCTCATGTATGTGATTGAAAGGTAAACCATGTAAAGCATTAAAAGTAAAGAATCTTTGTAACTCACTAAATAGTACTTAGGTAAGAAATGTTTCTACAGTCTGTTAATAGAACACTGATTTTCCATCCTGGATGATCCAATTTTGGCTTATCGATCTCAGAAGCTAAAAAATATATTGAATTTCAGACAAAGTGTATAGATATCAGATTAGTTGTAGAAAGAAGGTGCTTTCAGCAAATTATAAATCAAATTAAGATTTGTCTTTAACACTGCTACTAGTATGTATTACAAGCACCTTAAATTATTTTTACCTTGGAAGAAAATGTTGACCTAATCATCAGTTAATTTGTCGAAGCCACATGTGACATGTACAAATAGTTATTGGTGACTATTATTTTATTTTTATCTTTAATTATTCATCACTAATTTATAGAACACTAAGTAATTGCATTTTACAGCTGTATTCTTTCAGAAATTCTTCAACTGGTGAAAACTTTACTCTCTGATTATTTATGCATTTAAAATGTCTTTGGGGATTTTTAAACTGTAGTCTTCTGTTATGCTCCTTGAATAGAGAATGTTCTAATAGTTGTAATAATAATAAATATCTCAAAAAGTTAATTTAGGAAATACACAAATAACAGAGCCTGTATCTAAGCTGGGATTCAAATATTAAACCAGAAACTGAAATAAAGTCACATTATGCATTCAGAATAAATGGACACCAGAGGTCCAATTTTGTGCTAATTGTCATCCTTTTGAAGAATAAATGGACGCTGAGGTGGTGGGTTTGGTCTATGGTGAGGGAAGGTGCTCATGAGGGTGTCCACTGTGACCACTACCTAGAGAACAACCAATGAAGTCTTCTAAATATGATATGATTTATATAATCTGCCCCACCCCACTCCCAGCAAAGGATCATTCTTTTTAAACTTGAATCTTTTAGCCCATGTTGAAATATATATTTGTCTATATGTTACCTTGCTTTTCTTCAGTTTCAAAAGTAGAAGGCAGGGCGAGCGTGGTGGCTTAACGCCTGTAATCCCAGCACTTTGGGAGGCCGAGGGGGGTGGATCATGAGGTCAGGAGATCTAGGCCACCCTGGCTAACATGGTGAAACCCTGTCTCTACTAAAAATACAAAAAAATTAGCCGGGCGTGGTGGCGGGCGCCTGTAGTCCCAGCTATTTGGGAGCTGAGGCAGGAGAATGGCGTGAACCCAGGAGGCGGAGCTTGCAGTGAGCCGAGATTGCGCCACCGCACTCCAGCCTGGGTGACAGAGCGAGACTCCGTCTCAAAAAAAAAAAAAAAAAATGTGGAAGGCAAAGGATCAGGGATATTTTCTTTTCTATGGTTTTACACATGGTATGTTAAGAGAGTACTAGTTGATATTGTGATTCTTTTGCTGCACTCTGACAACCAAATCTTGCAGTAAAATCAGGACCAAATAAATTTTGACCTTTTAGGAAATCAGTGATATGTGGGATGTTTTAGAAACAGAATATTGAGTGCTAGTGAGAAAGCCTAGGGATTGCAAATTTAGTCCTTGATTTATGTAGTTGAAGCTTAAATAAGACTAAAAATTATTTTATTTCTGCTTTTTAATTTCTCTGTATATCTATTGAGAAATGAAAAATGGCAGCACATTAACTGCCTTTTAATTACTTTCTGATACCCTGATGAGGCATGATAATTTAAAAACTCTTGCTTAACATCAGCTTGTAGACTAAGATCATTAAATATTGTGTCATAACATCGGAGTACTATTATTTTATGCTCCTGGTTTATCACATTAAAGCTTTTTCTTAATGAGCACCTAATAACCTTCAGGCTGCCCTGCCCTTCTTCTGAAACTAATGAGAGGAGAGCCAGTTAGAATACCAATAGGCCTAGCCCCAACATATAATACAATTTTGAAATGTTTATTTCTGCTGAATATCTGACATGGAAGTACTGGGTGATAGTTACTCCCCAGAATAGATCTACAGACACCTGCAAGGGTGACCTCTATCCAGGGCATTTGTGCCCATGTTTTTCTTGACAAATCATAGTTGTGTACATTTATGGGGTACAGTGTGATATTTTGATATATGTATACAATGTGACAGGATTAAATCAAGCCAATTAACATATCCAGTACCTCACTTACCTATCATTTTTTATGGTGAAACACTTGAGAAGTATACTTAATGTGTCACTCTCCCTTCCACTGAGTGTGAGGCACAGGCGACTGTCCTGTGGCCCAGCCTTTTGACCATGTCTTGTTTATCCGTATTATTTAAATAATTGAAATAAAATAAACATTTTTCTTCAGTAGAGTTTATAGACATAAATTGTTGATGAATAAAATAGCTTGAGGTTGTTAATGTTCTGGAAAGAATGAAAATTTCACACAGATGCATTGAGAAAAAAGTTAAACATTATTGATTCTTAACTAATCTTCAGGTTTGTGATATGCATGAAATTATTAAATAGTTTGGAGTATAACAAAAATACATTATTTTGTTAATGACAGGTCTTTAGAAATGCAGCTAGAGCATTAACTGATGTCAAATAAAAAATAAAAGAATCCACAAAAAAATCAGAAGGTTGAACTTTGCAAATTGTCTAACACAATACACAAATGCAGCAGAGCTTTTATATTTTAATGGGTGAAAAATTAACAGGTTACCTGGAAAGAAGATGGTTTGCTAAGATAATTCTCACACTACCGCTATAGTGAAGAATTCAGCATTTTATTTACATTTTTGAAGGGATTTCAAATTTATTACATTAAACAAAAATCTCAGAGACAACTTAGCTGTTATATTTTTTCTCTTAGATAAAAATCTATATGTAATATTCTATGCCACTTAGGTATATAAAGAAGATTATACAAATGATGAGGGATTTCCAAACTAATCCTTTATAAAAAGCAAATGATTCGTATCTCTTTTCCTGTAATGCTGTCTTTATCCTTGCTCAGTCTTAATACGTCAGTGTGTATCCTGATTTTCTTATTGTGCACCAATTTTTAAGAGTAAATATCCTCTCACAGCTCAATTCCAATGCAAAGGTGGTTTACAACATAGAATTCTACTGAGTATAGGTTTTTAAAATCCTACAGAAACATGTAGATACTCAATCAAATGGCGGTAAAAGCATTGTTTGTTCCAATATTCTGCTCCTCCTTGTTAAATCAGTTTACTAATTCAAAGTTTTACATGAACCTTTCAAATGCAGATTATAATCAAAATTCTTAGATGTATAATTCTACATACATGTAGGATAAATTACAGCATTATATAAAATAAAGCATAAAAGAGGTAAAAGCAACTAACGCAGAAAAACAGAAAAAGGCAGTGGGGTTCATAGATAATTATTTAACATCTATCAGTACAATGCTATTGTTACATAAATGAAATAAGATATATCCTAGGTTTTATTACATATACTTAAAGATCAAAGGTGCTGAAAGCATAGCATTGAATAGATTATGAATAGGAACTTTTTTTTTTTTTTGCAGTATAAGAGGTGAAAAAAAAGTAGAACATGATCTTATTCTATCTCAGTTGAGAACGGGTGCATCACGTGACACAAATATTTTGCCACCCTGTCCTCAAATGATCACAAAAAGCTGTGAGCATTTATTTTGAAATAACTTAAGTGTACTTAATAACACCTGGGATCTATCTTATTTCATAGACAGAAAAGACTATTGGAAAGATGATCATGAAGAAGAAAATGCTTGACAATCTTGACAATAACCTAAAATCACAATTGTGTACAAGTATAGTTTCATAAGAATATTTGCACTGTTTGAATACTATGGAGTTATTAGCCTTGCTTTTTATATTAGGCAAAGTATGAATAGATCAAGTACTCTAGGAGTACTTATAGTATCATTATATATTGATTACAATAAAATGATGAAGATTTAGTATACTGAGCCCTTTTTCTTTAGATATTTTATTGTTGTTATTGTTGTTTAATTTTAAGGCTTATAATAGAAAATTTTAGAAATGGATTCCTCCACGGGTTAAAGTAATATTTGAGTATGTTTTAAAAAATTAAGAAACATGAAGTATTCCTGATAACTGATACATTCAATTATTTAGAGTTGATAAACTTATCAAGGTAGGGCACTTGTTTTTCCCTTCAGGCTATAACACATATTGAAATGTTTTCTCATTTAGATATTATTTTTCAATTTACTCTGTTTACAAAATGTACTCAAACTCTTGATTTATTCTGAGTTCAGCTCTGTTGGCTTTTGTACTAAAGGGTGTTATACAGAATGAGTAATAGTGACACTAAAAAAAAAGGTCATATCACCTTTTGAAACATGTGAACCAGCCAGCACTAGCCAAGAAGGACTTAATATTCTCCTGCCCCTGAGTAACATAACCATAAATTCCTTTGGCTTTAAGCCTCAGAAGAATGCCGTCTGGTATGTTTTTTAAAATTTTTCACCATTTGCAAATTCATAAATGCAGTCACTTTTCCATCTTTTCCATAGCTTCAGCATATACTAGGGATGTTACGTTCGCAGCTTCTTCAGTAGCCTCATATACAGATCAACAAATGTTTTCCATCTTTTTCTTGATGTATGGCATTGTTGATTCATTAATGTTGAACTTAGGCCAGCGGCACTATAACTCATATCCAAAGGAAGCTTCTGTAGCGTATGTTATTTTCTCCTTAAAGCACATTGCAGTCTTCTTGTGCTTAGGAACACTAGGCAGTGTTTTAGCACTGTATTAGACTGGGTAATTTATAAAGAAAAGAGGTATAATTGACTCACAGTTTTGTATGGCTGGGGTGGACTAAAGAAGCTTACAATCATGGTGGAAGGAGAAGCAAACACGTCCTTCTTCACATGATGGCGGGAAGGAGAAGTGCCTAGCAAAAAAGGGGAAAGCCCTTTATAAACCATCAGATCTCATAAGAACTCACTCACTGTCATGAGAACAGCATGGGAAAAACCACCCCAATGATTCAGTTATCTCCATCTGGTTCCGCCCTTGACATATGGGGATTATTACAGTTAAAGGTGAGACTTGTGTGGGGACACACAGCCAAATCATATCAAGCACTATGTTTGGGGGCCATGTTTTTTTTCACAAAATAAAACAAACAAACAAACAAAAAAACCTAAAAAGTTGAATAGATTTCAAATAAGACTTTTTTTTTTTTTTCAATATAACAGCTGAAAAAAAAGTAAGGTAGCATGTGGTCTTAGTCTATCTCGGCTAGGAAAGTGTGCATCATGTGACTCAAATACTTTACCACCCTGACTGCAAATGAGCACAAAAGCTCCTGAGCATTTATTTTGAAGTAACAAATTATAGCAGGCAGGTGAATTCTCAAATAATCTGCAAACATGATAACCTACTGTATTTTGATTAGAATAGAAACCTAGGGCAAGGAATAATGCTTAAATGTAACTTAAGTTTATTTGATCTTTATAACCAATGTTATAAATTAACATCTTTTAAAAATACTGCTTTTTATAATACAGGATTGATTTTCTTGTAATTTTTAAATTAATGCAAATATTGTTTAAATCAAATAATCCAGCTTTTAAGATATTTTTATATACAATTATACTCCCATGTTAACATTTAGGTTAATAACAGCAAGAATAAATACTATCATCTTCTTTTCAGTTTTTTTTGTAAATAAATTACATTGACCAAAACACACCTGTTTTCAGTTTATATTTCTGAGGGTGTTGACAGAGCTATATAATCAAGTGAACAGAATCACCATCAAAATATGGAAGGCTTCCAGAGAAAATTTCTTCATGCCACTTTTTAGTCAGCTACCTCCTCCACAGCCCCATCACCATCGATCTGTTTTCTTCCTACATAGTTACCTTTTCTAGAATGTCAAAAAAATGAATTCACATGACTCACTGCCTTTTCATTCTGACTCCCTTCATTTAGCATTTTTCATTTGGGATCCATGTATGATCCAGCACTTATCAATGTGTCATACTTTTAAATTGATAGGCAGAATTCCATTGTGTGGATGTACCTCAGTTTGTTATCCATCACCCAAGAGAAAGGCATTTTGAATATAGTTTTTGGCAATCACAAGTAAAGTTTCTATAAATATTCCCATGCATGTTTTAGCATAAACATAAGCTTTCATTTCACTTAGTTCGATACCTAGAAGTGAGACTGCTGGATATTTTAGTAAATGTATATTTAACATTGTAAGAAACTGCCAAATCTTTTTTTCCAACATAGCTGTACCATTTTGCATTCCCACAATCAATGTATGAGAGTTTCATTTGCCTTTCCTAATTGCAAACATATGGTCTTTTTAATTCATTGTTACTGTTGTGGTGATGATTTGCTTGTTTGTTTTGAACTTTAATTATTTTATTAAGTATGTAATGATATCTTATTGCAAGATTATGTTGTGTTTTCCTTAATGACTAATGATGTTGAGGATATTTTCATATGTTCAACTCTATTACCTTTCTTTATTGGATTGTTTGTTTCTTATTGAGTTTTGGGAGTTCTTTATATATACAAGCCCTTTATTGGAGGAGTGATTGCACAGTATTTCTCAGTTTATATGGCCTTTCTACTCATTTAACAGTACATTTCAAGAGCAGGGATTCTTACCTTGGCTGTTGCTTTTATGGTGCATGTTTCTGGTGACATATCTAAGGAATATTTGTCATATTAAAGACCACAAATATATTTTCTTATGTGTTCTTCTAGTAGTTTTATAATTTTAGGTTTCATATTTAAGTTCATGTCCTATTGTGAGTTAATTTTTTATATAATGCAAGGTACAGATCAAGATTCTTTACTGCTTGTCAATGTCAAAAACTTTCAACACCATTGTTAAAAATGTTATCTATTATTAATTAAATATACTTAAAATTAATAAATCATAAAGAATTAGCCTATTTCTGAACACACTATTCTGTTCTAGTCATCTAACTGTGTATATATCTGTAATATTACACTGTCTTGATTATTGTAACTTTACAGAAAATCTTGAAAGTAGGTAGTGTGATACCTCTACTCTTGTACTTTATCAAAATTGTTTTGGATATTCTTATTTGTTTTCATTTCCATGTAAATTTAAGAATCAATTTGTTAATTTCAGTAAAGTTCTAGTAGAATTTTAACTATAAATATGAATCCTTTCTTTAATTTGTTTACAATTGACATCTTAAAATACTATGCATTCTAAGACATAAACAATTTTCCATTTTATTTATATAACTTCCCATTTATTTAGATCTTCTTTGATTACTTTCATCAGTGTTTTGTAGTTTTCAACATACAGGTACTAAAAATATTGTGTTAGTTTTATACCTACATTTTTCATGCTTTCTGTTGCTTTTGAAAATTTGTACTTTAAATTTTAATTTCAATTGCTCATTGTTATAATACATTATACATGCATATATGTATGTGTTTGTGTGTGTGTATGTTATGTATCTTTTGGGTTTTTTTGTTTTATGTCACAGCACATCTTTATAGATACATACACATACGTATATAATAGGTATGTATAATGTACGTACATGTATAGTATATGTATTATGTATTTTATATATTTATACACGTATACAGAATATATATATATATATATACACACACATATACAGGATGTGTGTGTGTGTGTGTGTGTGTGTGTTGACCTCATATTCTGCAATGTTGGTAAACTTATTTGATCTAGAAGATATTTACAAATAGATTGGTTGTTAATCCTTGTAGATATTTATGTCACCTTTGTATAGAAACAAATTATTTATGTTCACATTTTATGCATTTCCTATCTTTTTCTTGACTAATTTCACTGGCTAAGATCTTCAGTACAGTAATGACATCTGATACATTCACTTTCTTTCTGCTCTTAGAAGAAAACTTTCTTCAACTAGTAAGTATATTTTTACCTGAAGGGATTTTTAGTCTACCTTAAAAGGCTTAAGAAAGCCTATTTTCTTTTCAGTTTGCTTAGATTTTTTATCACAAATGTTGAATTTTCTCAAATTATTTTTATGCAGCTGTTGCGGTGATCATACATTTTTTTCTTTTTTTGTTTGTAGATACAGTGAATTTTATTAATCAATTCTTGATTACTGAAGCAGTTTTTATTGCCAGGGTAAACTTATTTTCCATGACCTACTTTTAAATATTGTTCACTAAATTTGAGTTTTTCATGTCTATGTTCTTGAGAAATATTAACATGCGGATTTCAATTTTTATAATAATTTGTTTATGGAGTCATATTAATGCTAGTCTATTAAAATGAATTTGAAAGCATTCCTTTCACTTCTATATTCTGGAAGAAATTCTGTACATTTGGAACTACTTCTTTCTTAAATGTCGGGTAGAATTCACCAGTAAAACTGTTGGGACTTGGCATTTTCCTCATTTGGAAGTTTCTAATTATAAAAATAATTATTTAATAGATATAATACATCTTAGATTATGTATTTCTTTTAGATTGGCCCTGGCATTTGTGTTTTTTAAAGGACTTTTAAAAGTTGTTAAATTTATGGGCAAAGAGCTTCTCATGCCATTTCCTATTTTCCTAATAAATTCTGTGGGATCTATTGTAATGTCATTTTTTTTAGTCCCTCATATTTAAAATTTCTTTCTTTCTCTTTGTCATCCTGCAGGAAGTTTAATGATTATATTCATCATATTCCTAATTCCTGATGCCTTAAAAATTACACAATTGAGCAGTTGAAAACATCAAGTTTATTTTCTCACAGTTCTGATGATCAGAAGTCTACATTGGCTTAGCTTGGATGGCTTTCTCTGTTTTGGGTTTCACAGGGCTAAACTCAAGGTGTCAACCAGCTGAGCTCTTATCAGGAGGCTCGGAGAAAAATCCCCATTCAAGCATGTTCACGTTGTTGGCAGAAGCCAATTCCTTGTGGTTTTTGGACTAAGATCTCCATTCCCTTGTTGGCTAGCTCTCAACTGGGAGGTGACATTAGCTCCTAAATGACTGTCTCTGATCATTGCATGTTGGCCCTTATTTCAGAGCACCGATGGCATGCTTCATGTTTGAGTTATCCTGATTTCTCCTGTTGCTGCATCTCTTCGACTGACTCTTTTGGCTTCATCTTTTATTTTTGTTGGCTCAGGAATTAGACTGAGACCACCTGGATAATTCAGAATAGTCTCTTTATTTTATAGTTCTCTGATTATTAACCTTAATTATATCTGCAAAGTCCCTTCATAGCACTATATAGATTAGTGCCTGGTTGAATAACCAGGAACAGGAACTTGAAGAAAGGAAGACATCTTAAGATTCTGTCTACTACACTGATCTTCACAAAGATCAGATTTTAGTGTAATCTGCCTTCCTCGTTATTTTTCTGTTCTCAAGTTCATGATTTTTTTCCCATATGAACACCATTTTATCCCTACTACTGGCCATTTGTTTCTACTACCTGTTTGTTTTAATTTGTTCTTTTTGATCCTCTCTGTTTTTAGTTTCTTATTTCTTAAAGTGGCAGCATAAAGCATTAGTTTGATATATTTCTTCCTGCTTAATATCAGTATTTAATGTGATAAATTACTCTCTAAACACTGATTGTTTGCATATAACAAATATAAGTATGTTATATTTTCATTTTTGTTCAATTCAAAATATTTCTAATTTAAAATACTTTCTTTTTTGCCCTTGGGGTATTCAGATGTGTGTTAATTTTCAAAATATAGGCAAATTACAGATATATTTCTAATAATTCCTTCATATTTAATACTGTTATGGTACAATATTATATTATGTATCTTTGGGGCTATTTTTGTTTTCTTTCACAGTATATGATCTATTGTTATGACTGTTATTTGTGTATTCTTTTGTTGGTTAAAGGTTTTATAAACAAACACCTAAGGTAGACTGTTAATGGTGTTTAGGTCTTTTCTATTTTTCTGATTTCTTTCACTTATTCTATTAGTAGCTGAGATATGAATGTTGATATCTCAAACTGTAATTGTGGATTTGGATTGTTGGGATTTTAATTGCTATCTTTTTTAGTTCGTTCCTTGAAAAGTATATCTGCTTTATCACTAATGTTTCCCAGATTCTTACATTCTTATACATTTAGAATTTATGTATTTATATATTAAATGATTTCCTGCAAACATTTTTAAATTTATGTATTGTGAGTGTGTGTGTCTGTGTGTGTGTGTGTGTGTGTGTGTGTCTAAGTACAGTCAGCATAGTTTTTGTTTTCTTTCTGTTCTGATTATCACAGTATATGTATATTCTAGGTCTGTTGCTATACCTCATGGATGATAGCATGTCATCTATCTTTCTTTTTTTAAATTATGAGCTGTGTGCTCTCTTGGAAAATTATTTTGAAAAATCTTTATATTTAGATTCTATTTTTAAGATCATTTCCACTATAGAGGAGGACTCAGTGCTATGCCAGGCACTGGGGAACATAACCTACCTGGTATTTTATACTTAATTAAAAATTTGTATTTTTGAACACAGGTCACATAAATTTGATCTGTAAATGCAGGCAAAGGTGAGCTTTGTGCTATAACTTATCATATACTCATTTTATCCTCCACCTTTGCTCACTGCCATGGTAAGCCTTATATCAGTCTTCTTGGTATAAGGGCTAGAAAAAATATATTTCAGTTTCCATCACATACCAAGGGTGTTTGCTTTTGGTGTTTCTGTTTTATTTGGAAGAGTCACCCACCTTATAGCATCAGTGAACTTTATGTATGTTCTCATTTTCAACAAAGCCATGAAAACAAAAGTTCAAATTATAAGACTTAGAAAATACCGTCAAAATAAAAATATGTTTCTGTGAGTTCCTGTTTCACTGAGATTATAACTTGCTACTTCCCTATTCTCCTTCAAGAACTTTGATATTTTTGAAGGCTCGTTTTTTATGTTTTGACTTTTGATTAGAGTGGATACATAAATAACCATGCTACTAGAAATGGGACTTCATTCCAAGGATTTTAATTGCCCATTATTCTTTACCTTCTACACTGGCAACTTGCATCCATTAATATTTTCCAGATTCTTACTGTTAGTTAAGGTGGTTTGCTTGAAGATACTTTCTCTGATTTATTTGAATTCCTATGGTATAACATCCTGCTGTTTCTTATTATGATACTTTGTAGATTCTCAGCTTATTAGATACCATTTTACTATCTTTATTTTTATGTGGTGTTAAAATATTCTCTCATTCAAAGCTTTTAGATTTGTTTTCTTTAGAAAGGGTATAAGCAATGTACAATTTTTGAGTTCTTGTCTTTTTTATATTTAGTTAGTCTTCTGCCAAACTTGAATTGAGAGTATTACTGTATATAAATTCAGATTCAGAGTATTTCCCTCATTTTGATGAAAATCATACATCACAATTTTAATATGGTATTAAATATGTTATTATATATTATGATAATATCTGTGAAATAATTTTTCAATGTTGTATAAGAGTCTAGTGCCAGTTACATATACGTTTCAGTGGCCTTTGCTTACTTGAAGTAGAAGAGTTCAGTTCCCTTGAGGATTAGGACTGTTGTTATCCAGGGTGCAGCTATGGGTGAAAATTGTTCATTTACTCTACATAGGAATCTGTAAGATCAGTTTTCAAGCATCTATATAAATCGTATGAGGTAAATGCTGTATTAAGAGTTCATGTCTTATGCTTTTCCCCCACCCCATATTTTTCATTCTTATCTTTTTGTTCTACTCCATAGAATTTTACCTCATAATTGTAAGGAGCTTGATTTGTCATTACTTTTCTAGCCCTCGAGTTAGAAGGTTTAGATTATTTATTTTCAACCCATCTTTTTTCACCCTATATGTATTCAAAGCTATAATTTTAAGTTGTGGTTTAGCTATACTACAAAACTTGATATGTTGTGATTTTATTTTTATTTCACTCAAAGTATTTTCTAATGTACTTTTTTCCTACCCATGAATTATCTAAAAGTATTTTGCTTAATTTCTTTTTTATTTTTCTGATAACTTATCTTTCCTATTTACTATATTCTGTATTATTCCAATTACTTATATTATGTTATGGCTTGTTTTTGGACTTAGCTTATGACCTATTTTGGAAAACTTTCACGTGAACTTAAGGACAGTGAGTATTTAGTGGTTGAAAAAATGTCATTAAAGTAAGTCATGCTGTTCAGATTGAGTTTTCCTTCTGTAAGATGCATAGAATATTAGATTACCTCAATTTTCTCAGAGGTTGTATTTCAGTTGTTAGGTCTTTTCTGTTTTAGTTTTGTTTCTATTCCTAGGGCATAGCTGTTACTCATATTGTGTGCCATGGTGCCTTGTGTAGGTCACTTACTCTCATCTTTCTAGGTCCTGAAATGAATGAAATGAAATTGATAATACTTTTCTGCCTTGTCTGTCTTTAAGCTCAAAGCTTAAGAGATTCTGTTCAACTGAAACTGTACATGTGTGACTAAACCATTGCAATTATGCAGAAATGCACCTGTCTCAAAATAGAATATATACAATGTTTTCTGTAGGAAACAAATTTTCGTTGTGGTAATGCAAATGAACTTGTTTTTCCCAATAATTTCATGATATAGATAAATAATCATTAGCAATTTTTTCTAATAAAATTATGTATTAATCATAGAGTTTAACAACTTCTAAGAATTTGTAAAATAAGGGATTTCAGTGGGTGATATTCACAGCTAACATACAGAGATCAGATATAAACCTTGAGTTATATCTGGCTTGTGTAATTTTAATCTGTAGCAACTTCAAGCCTGCTGAGGATGTTTTCTTGTTGGAAAACTTTTTGTCTTGACACCAACGATACTCTTAAGTGGTCATCTTGCCTACTTTGTCATTTCTCCCTCTCTGTTTTTGCTGATTTATCTTCCCCTACCAAGCCATTTCTAGTTGGAATTACTCAAGATTGGATGTTAAGCGATCTGATCTGATCTGATCTCTTCTTATACTATAGTCTACCCATAAGCATTGTATCCATTCACACAAATGCAATTATCACCTTTACTCAACTGTGTCATTACTTTTATTCCTAACTCCTATTTTTCCACTGAGTACTACCCATTTACCTGACAGTCTAATTGAAGTTTTACACATGTCCAAGGATACTCAAATCTAACATATAAAAAACCCAAACTGATCACTTCCCTTCCTCTTCTCCTTAACTCTTTAATTTCTCTTAGTAAGTGGCCCAATTCAATCCATTATTGCAAGCCAGAGAACTAGCAATGAACCATGGCATGTCCATCCCCTTCACCCACAGTAGTTAATTTATTAGTGAGTCCTGTCTGCTTTTCTTCCTTGACATTTATCAGACTCTCTCTATCACCTAGTTCAAACTAACAGTTCCCATTGGGACACTTACAACATCCTTCTCAAAATTTTCATCTGCATTCACCCTGTCATCTGCTCTTGACACTGCAGGTCCAGTTATCTTTCACCCCCCCACCTCTAAAATCTGTCTGATGATATAAGCTTCTCAAATAACTTCAAATATATTTAAAAATTTTATTGTTAGGATAGAAACAAATCTTTATAACGTGGTTTACAAATTATCCATCTAATGTTAACTTTTTATTGTATTGTACTTTTTATTTTTCCCTATTCCAGCCATTCTGAACTTTTTTCAATCCTCTACTGTGGAAAACTGCTTATAATTTTCACTCATACTGAAAAACAATTATGTCCTTTTTTAATGTGGATTCCTCAGACACATTTAAGTTCAAAACTTTTTACATTAGGAAAGAGTTTTTTACCCACCCTGAAAAGATGAAATTACTGATTTTATCTTCTCTTATAAAACATTATAAGTCTTCTACTTAGCATTTATGTCAATTATAATTTTATGTATTTATTCTGAAATTATTTGAACCAATCTGTATTTTCCCCACCAGAGTATAAGTTGCTATAAATCATACCCATGTTTATTTATTTGTTATATGCATTATATCTGCATAATGTCTGTTACTCAATGAGTACTGACAATCATTCATGCATTTGTTACAAAATAACTTACTGAAGGTTTTTTAGAGTTCATATGTATATGGGCTAAGGATATAATATTGAAGGGGAACACCCATGATTATAGCTGCTGGTGATAAAACTAAACAAACAAAAATCTTTATCCTTTGAAAGCTTCATTAGTGGGATGAGACAAACAAAAAATGAACACATGAATATTAAATATCAGTCCTATAAAGAAACAATAAAGCATGGTAGGGCATTGCTTCACTGCAATTCTATTTTAAGTAGGGTGATCAAAACAAGGCCTGTTGGAGAAGACAACGATTGAGAAGAGACTTAAGCAAAATAAGAAAGCAAGTCACGTGGGGATCTGAGAAAGGCAGCTTATGGTTGAAAAAAACATGTGCGAAAATCCTGATGCTAGAGTTGCCAAATCAAATACAGGACACCCAGTTATATTTGAAATTCAGAAAAACAACATTTGTTTTAGGAGAAGAATGTCCCAAATATTTCATGGGGCATAATTAGACTAAAGAAGTTTTCATTGTTTTTCTGAAATTCAAATGTAACAGGGCATCCTGTTTTTTCTTTGCTCAATCTGGCAACTCCACACTGAGGCAAAGTGAGCTTTTTGCATTTAAAATATAGCACAGTGAGTCTGAGCCTTAGAGGGATGAAAAAAAATGGAAGAGAGAAAACTGGAGAGAGTTACAGTGATCAGAACAGGCGGGGTCTTCAGGACAACTTTAATGTATAATTTTAGTCTACGTGTGAAAGAAATTATTGAAATTTTTGATTTGGAGAGTAGCATAATCCCATTATTGTTTTTAGAAGAATTATAATAGCTGCTGAATGAATAAATAATGATGATGATTACATGGAATGGTAATTAGAGAAGCTTTTTAGGAAAATAAAACATCCTGAGGGAATATATAATTAGAGAGGATTTTGAGAAAGGAGTTTTAAGTTAGCAAAGAATGTACTAAAGATTAACTTTGTCCTGATAATTAAGTTATAAGAAAAATAAATTTGTAGTAGAGGTCAGAGATGATTATATCATAGAAACCAACTATTTACAAAGATAAGGTCAAAAATGTTAAGAAAACAATCACAGTATAGCAGTAATTTAAATTGTTGAAGAATGGATTAGGTAAACTTTAGCAAAGTATGGGAATTTCAAATAAGGCTAGTCCAGCTCTACAGAAGACAATGCGTTGGTAATAGGCACTGTATTAGTTCCTATGACTGTCCTAACAAAGTAGCACAACACAGGGTGGCATAAATAACAGAAAGTTTGTGTCTCACCCTTCTGGGGGCTATAGTCCAAGATTAAAATGTTGGCAAGGTTGGTTCCCTCTGAGGATTTCTGGTGGTTTGCTGGTAACCTTTGGCATTCCTTGGCTTGTAGAAGTTCCACCCAAATCTCTACACCTTCACATGCTGTTTGCCTCATGTCTTTATCTGTGTTCAAATTTCCCTCTTTTATGAGGCCATCAGTCATATTTGAGTAGAACCCACCCTACTGCAGTTTGACCTCACATTAACTAAATGTATCTGGAACAACTGTATTCCCAAATAGGGTCCCATTCTGATGTATAGGGAATAGGATATCAGTACATGACTTGGGAAAGGGAGTAGAATTAACCCAGAACAGGTACTCACACAAAATAACTGGTAAGACATTTTATAGTTGACTACAAATTTTAAATTTTATAACCAAAGTGTATACTACTATTTCTATCACATAGCCTTTTTTTAACAACATACATACACAATTTTCATATTTTAAGCATTTTCACATAAAATTCCATGTGATCCACATATCACTGCTGTGTGGTAAATATTGTTTTCTAATTTTATGCATAAGCTGAAACTTCGAATGAGGATTTCACTTAGTGAGTGACAGTCCTTATTTCAACCTTAAATTTCCACTGTCCAAAATCCATTTGGATCACTAAGCAAACAATTTATGGAGAAAGAAGAAAAATCCAGGGAGCATAAAGTGCATGATGTCTTTCATTGTGAAGGTATAAAAAAATATAAGAGTTTGTTGTATCATAATATTTCGAAAAGTATATTTTCATAATTGTAATACTTTCATTTTAATAATATAATTATTTGAAATTTTGCATGCCTGATTCTTTTCCTTGTCTAGTCATTTTATTTGCAGCAAATAATGCTTATCAATGAACTCATTTCTACTTTTCCCATTTTAAGGTCAATCACCAATTTCTTTCACTGCAGTCTTAAAATTTTATACTTTATTTCTATCCTAGCAGCTCTAGCATGTAAGGCTACTGAAGAAATCTGTCAAATATTCACACCTAGTGACAGACAATGAACTAGTCATCATCAAATCTTCCTGGTTTCAGGAGAAGCACAAAAAAGGAGAGAGAAAAGGTTGATTTTAACTTTCGAAAACACTTCTAAGTGAATCCTCTTACTGTTAATTCTATGGTTGAAACATAAGTTCAATTAGAAATCACTGAAAAACACCATCAGCTTAATTGACTACAGAACATTTCCATAAATCTGGCAAGTAATAAAGACTCAAATATGCCCGTTAGGCAGACCTTCCTTTTCAGATCTGTTCCCAATGCAGGAAATCAACCTGAATATGACAGTTGGTTACATTTACTTGTCATCATGACACAGCTAAGAAAAAGAAGAGAAATTATATTACTTATTGGGAGAATAGTGGTGAATATTTTGGATAGTTAACTATCAACAGATGAGATAGTTAGAGTGGTGAATATTTTGGATATTTAACTATCAAACAGATGAGACAAATAAATAAATAATGTATCTACACTGGTTCCTCTGTCTTTTGAGGTAAAGGTTTAACGTAAATTTTCAGAATGTTCCTAAAAATGATCTTAACATTATTTATTGATTCTGATTTTTTTTTGTTATTATTATACTTTAAGTTTTAGGGTACATGTGCACGATGTGCAGGTTTGTTACATATGTATCCATGTGCCATGTTGGTGTGCTGCACCCATTAACTCATCATTTAGCATTAGGTATATCTCCTAATGCTGTCCCTCCCCACTCCCCCCACCTCACAACAATCCCTGGAGTGTGATGTTCCCCTTCCTGTGTCCATGAGTTCTCATTGTTCAGTTCCCACCTATGAGTGAGAACATGCAGTGTTTGGTTTTTTGTCCTTGCGATAGTTTACTGAGAATGATGGTTTCCAGTTTCATCCATGTCCCTACAAAGGACATGAACTCATCATTTTTTATGGCTGCATAGTATTCCATGGTGTATATGTGCCACATTTTCTTAATCCAGTCTATCATTGTTGGACATTTGGGTTGGTTCCAACTCTTTGCTATTGTGAATAGTGCCGCAATAAACATATGTGTGCATGTGTCTTTATAGCAGCATGATTTATAGTCCTTTGGGTATATACCCAGTAATGGGATGGCTGGGTCAAATAGTATTTCTAGTTTGAGATCCCTGAGGAATAGCCACACTGACTTCCACAATGGTTGAACTAGTTTACAGTCCCACCAACAGTGTAAAAGTGTTCCTATTTCTCCACATCCTCTCCAGCACCTGTTGTTTCCTGACTTTTTAGTGATGGCCATTCTAACTGGTGTGAGATGGTATCTCATTGTGGTTTTGATTTGCATTTCTCTGATGGCCAGTGATGATGAGCATTTTTTCATGTGTTTTTTGGCTGCATAAATGTCTTCTTTTGAGAAGTGTCTGTTCATGTCCTTTGCCCACTTTTTGATGGGGTTGTTTGTTTTTTTCTTTTAAATTTGTTTGAGTTCATTGTAGATTCTGGATATTAGCCCTTTGTCAGATGAGTAGGTTGTGAAAATTTTCTCCCATTTTGTAGGTTGCCTGTTCCCTCTGATGGTAGTTTCTTTTGCTGTGCAGAAGCTCTTTAGTTTAATTAGATCCCATTTGTCAATTTTGGCTTTTGTTGCCATTGCTTTTGGTGTTTTAGACATGAAGTCCTTGCTCATGCCTATGTCCTGAATGGTATTGCCTAGGTTTTCTTCTAGGGTTTTTATGGTTTTAGGTCTAACATATAAGTCTTTAATCCATCTTGAATTAATTTTTGTATAAGGTGTAAGGAAGGGATCCAGTTTCAGCTTTCTACATATGGCTAGCCAATAAAAAATGATAAAGGGGATATCACCACCAATCCCACAGAAATACAATCTACCATCAGAGAATACTACAAACACCTCTATGCAAATAAAGTAGAAAATCTAGAAGAAATGGATAAATTCTTCGACAAATACACCCTCCCAAGACTAAACCAGGAAGAAGTTGAATCTCTGAATAGACCAATAACAGGCTCTGAAATTGTGGCAATAATCAATAGCTTACCAACCAAAAAGAGTCCAGGACCTGATGGATTCACAGCCGAATTCTACCAGAGGTACAAGGAAAAGCTGGTACCATTCCTTCTGAAACTATTCCAAGCGATAGAAAAAGAGGGAATCCTCCCTAACACATTTTATGAGGCCAGCATCATCCTTATACCAAAGCCTGGCAGAGACACAACCAAAAAAGAGAATTTCAGACCAATATCCTTGATGAACATTGATGCAAAAATCCTCAATAAAATACTGGCAAACCGAATCCAGCAGCACATCAAAAAGCTTATCCACCATGATCAAGTGGGCTTCATCCCTGGGATGCAAGGCTGGTTCAACATACGCAAATCAATAAATGTAATCCAGCATATAAACAGAACCAAAGACAAAAACCACATGATTATCTCAATAGATGCAGAAAAGGCCTTTGACAAAATTCAACAACCCTTCATGCTAAAAACTCTCAATAAATTAGGTATCGATGGGACATATCTCAAAATCATAAGAGCTATGTATGACAAACCCACAGCCAATATCATACTGAATGGGCAAAAACTGGAAGCATTCCCTTTGAAAACTGGCACAAGACAGGATGCCCTCTCTCACCACTCCTATTCAACGTAGTGCTGGAAGTTCTGGCCAGAGCAATCAGGCAGGAGAAGGAAATAAAGGGTATTCAATTAGGAAAAGAGGAAGTCAAATTGTCCCTGTTTGCAGATGATATGATTGTATATCTAGAAAACCCCATCGTCTCAGCCCAAAATCTCCTTAAGCTGATAAGCAACTTCAGCAAAGTCTCAGAATACAAAATCAATGTACAAAAATCACAAGCATTCTTGTACACCAATCACAGACAAACAGAGAGCCCAATCATGAGTGAACTCCCATTCACAATTGCTTCAAAGAGAATAAAATACCTAGGAATCCAACTTACAAGGGACGTGAAGGACCTCTTCAAGGAGAACTACAAACCACTCTTCAATGAAATAAAAGAGGATACAAACAAATGGAAGAACATTCCATGCTCATGGGTTGGAAGAATCAATATCATGAAAATGGCCATACTGCCCAAGGTAATTTATAGATTCAATGCCATCCCCATCAAGCTACCAATGACTTTCTTCACAGAATTGGAAAAAACTACTTTAAAGTTCATATGTAACCAAAAAAGAGCCTGCATCGCCAAGTCAATCCTAAGCCCAAATGATTCTGTTTTTATATGGATATGAATATTCTTCAAAATAATTTGTTTATTATTTTAAAAACTTTAAAACTTATAGTTCTAGAATATTTTTAAATGAAGGGAATTTATATCTATTAAGAAAACTTCAACTCACAATTATCTGGAAACAAATCTTAGACAAGTTTCGTAATTTTAATATTTAAAATGGTAAAGTTATAAAGAAAAGTATTTAAAAGTAAAATGTATTCTACTAGTATGATACAGATGAGAAAGGATAAGAATATAATAAAAATTTTCAAGGAAAACATCAAGAAATAAAGGGAAAATGATATAAGAAGACTTCTATATAGGATGACAATATATTTTCTTTTCTCAGCATTGTAATGATTTAAACCGGTTCTGCTGGCAGTCCTTATGCTTCAGTACGGTGCCTTGGATATTTTTATTTATATTACTACTAGGGGAGAGTTATTTATATTACTAATAATTATTGTACTAAAATAACCTCGGAGAATTTGGGGATACTGACATTTTGTACCTTTTATTTCTTCAATCGTCTCCCATAATCATATATAAAATGCATATGTAGTTAATAGTATATATTCACAATAATATTTGGCTAAATCTGACAGACAATCATGTTTCTCTTCTCTTGATCTTTGCCAGGCTTAATGTAATTAACATGTCCCTTTCAAGACAACATGCAGGAAAACAACATTTGCTAAAATAAGGCCGGGCGCGGTGGCTCACGCTTGTAATCCCAGCACTTTGGGAGGCCGAGGCGGGCGGATCACGAGGTCAGGAGATCGAGACCATGGTGAAACCCCGTCTCTACTAAAAATACAAAAAAAAATTAGCCGGGCGTGGTGGCAGGCGCCTGTAGTCCCAGCTACTTGGAGAGGCTGAGGCAGGAGAATGGCGTGAACCCGGGAGGCGGAGCTTGCAGTGAGCCGAGATTGCGCCACTGCACTCCAGCCTGGGCGACAGAGCGAGACTCCGTCTCAAAAAAAAAAAAAAAAAAAAAAAAAAAAAAAACATTTGCTAAAATAACATTTGCGAAAATATTGAAGCGTGCTTGGAATATGAGCAGCCAGTTAGGGAGGATGCCTTCTGTTCTCAGAGGGTGGTGGGAGGTGTGTGTAAGCTACTGTACCTACTAGTCTTTTGGTGAAAAATAGTCAGTTGTGCCATAACTTGTGCTGGGTCCTGCAAAATTAATGAAGCAGTAGACCACCACATGGCTATATTTTTGGGAAATGACATTGTTTGACATTGAAATAAGACATAAGCTTGAAATAGAAGATGAACAGCCTTGCCCTTGAGCACCTTGAGTGAAATGTGAACCCTATCGTGGCAATAGTAGTACCACGTTAGTAACATACTACTTACATTGTTACTTGGTAACTCACTTTTCATTTTGCAATAAATCACTTAGGCCGTACAATTGTAAAACAACAAAAGCAGAAAGAACTATCTATTTAATAAAAAAAATTCAAGCACTGAATTTTCAGTTGATGAAGAATGGGAAATAGGAAAAATTGTAGATTCTTCTGAATTATTAAGATTTGGAGAGGATTATTGTGATATTGCTTATTACATTAAACTCAAATGGCTCAAATCTATTAACAACGCACCCAGATTGAACGTTAGTAATTTTAACACACCTTTTCAAAAGAGAATAATTTAACATGTGAGACCTAGAGGGATGAATGCCTGCAAGAATTATTTGAAATCTTCACAAGATAGTTGTCTTTTCTTTCTTATTTTTTTTTGAAAATTTGTATTAGTGTAGACATATGATTTTATACTTCGGCTTATAATACAATACTAGCTTATTTATTTCATTACTCAAATTGTTTCACTTTGGGCATTGAGAGCACTTTCAGTTATTGCCTGTGTCCTTTCAAGATCTCTCCATCATTATGAGTTCTTTTGTTGTCTGGAATAATATAAAAAACTGAGATCCAGGTGCAAGGTGAGGACTGTGGGTACTTAAGTGTTGTATCATCTAAGCCTCTAAGCTGACAAGGCAAGGGAATATCTGAATGTATACTAACCAGTGTATATATGTATGTATAAATATTTTTATGTCTAATCATCTGTATCTATATTGACGTAAAAATAAGTTCACACTGATCTCCCCAACTCTAATCCATCACCCCATGGATTGCTCTAGCCTTATCCCTTTGTTTTCCTGTAAATTCCCAAAAGTAGAAAACTGGAAACCATCATTCTCAGTAAACTATTGCAAGGACAGAAAACCAAACACCGCATGTTCTCACTCATAGATGGGAACTGAACAATGAGAACACATGGACACAGGAAGGGGAACATCACACTCCAGGGACTGTTGTGGGGTGGGGGGAGGGGGGAGGGACAGCATTAGGAGATATACCTAATGCTGAATGACGAGTTAATGGGTGCAGCACACCAACATGGCACATGGGTACATATGTAACAAACCTGCACATTGTGCACATGTACCCTAAAACTTAAAGTTTAATAATAATAATAATAATAATAATAATAAAAAGAAAACTTGGCTCACAATAGTAAACAAAATCTGGTGTGAATTTATTTAATATTTCATTTTCTTTACACATGTATAGCAGTATTAGAAGTGATAACCTATACCCCTGTGGGATACAACTTTGTCTAATACAATGCAGTGCTTACATGCATTTGCTTTTGCTTTGAGTCTTGGGCTCCTCTTATGTCTGGTTGCTCATTTCAGTGCTCCATTCAATTAGGTTGTTTCATTTGTAACACAGTTGATTCTCTTCTCACAGGCTGCATTCCTTCCTGGGATCCCCTGACCTCCCAAGGTTTTTTTAAAAATTGTTGCATACATTAAGGTTTGTTCTTTTTGCGTAAAGTTCTATGAGCTTTAACATAAGTATAATACTAATGTAACCACCATTACGATATCATATATTATATTTTTACCACCATATAAATCCCTCGTGACTCATGTAGTCAATCCTATCTCTACCTTCTGAACCCATGGCAAACACAGATCTTTTATAGTGTCTGTATAGTTTTTCCTTTTCCAAGCTTTCATGTGTGGGAATTATACAGTATCTTGCCCCTGCAGACAGTCTTCTTTCATGTGGTAATGGGCAGTTAATATTCATTCATGTCTTTCATGGCTCACTAACTCATTATTTATTATAGCTGTATAATATTCCATTATATGGATATACTAGTTTTTTAAATCCATTTACCTATCAAAGAACATTTTGATTGGTTTCAATTTAGGGTACTTCGAAATAAAGTCACTTATAAACATTGTATGAAGGTTTTTGTGTGTTGACCATAAGTTTCAAATACATTGGGTAAATACTTAGAAGCATGATGGCTGCATTACATTTTAAGAATATTTTTAGCTTTGTAGGAGACCGTTAAACTTCTTCCTAAGTGCCTATACCCTTTTAAATTCCCACCAGCAATTAATGAGAGTTTCTGTTGCTCCATTTCCTTGGTAGCATTATGTATTTCGAGTTGTATGAATTTTAGCCATTCTAATAGATGTATAATGCTATTGTATTATTGTTTTAATTTGGAATTATCTGGTGGCAAATAATTGTGAGCATATATTTACATGTTTATTTGCCTTATGTATAACTTTAATGAGGTGTCTGTTCTGATCTTTTGCCATTTTAATTTCATATTTTCTTATTGTATAGTTTTAAATGTTCTTGTATATTTTACATACAAGACCTTTATTAATGTTTTGCCAACATGTTCGCACATATATAGCTTATCTTTTATTCTTTCATTTCTGTTTTTCACGGAGAAGAATTTTTAATTTAAAAAAATACAACTTGTCATTTTTTTTCTTTCATGGGTTGTACTATTGGTGTTATATCAAGGACTTCATCACATACATTCTTTCCTATGTTTTCTCCCAGAAGTTTTAGGCTTTTCTGCATTATATTTAGATTTATGATAAATTTTGAGTTATTTTCTGATGAACGTGTATGCTGTGTGTCTTGCCTCATTTTTTGGATATGGACATCTATTTGTTTCAGCATGACTTGTTGAATACACTATCCTTTCTCCATTGAATTGGCTGTGGATCTTTGTCACAGTTCATTTGATTATATTTGCATGAGCCTATGTCTGTTCTCTTTATCTTACTCCATTGATCTGTGTCCTCATTCTTTCCTCAGTATTGTGCTGTCTTGATTCTTATAACTTTGTAGTAAGTCTTGAAATGAGTTAGTGTTCCAACTCTGCTCTATTGCTTTAGTATTGTGTTGGGTGACCTTTTATATAAATTTAGAATGAATTTGTTAATATCTACACAATAACTTTCTGGCATATTTGGAATTGCCATGAATCTATAGAGCAAGCTAAGAAGAATTGACAGCTTAATAGTATTGAATATTCTAATTCACAAATGTTAGTTATTCCCTGATTTCTTTGATAAGAGTTTTTGTAGTCTTTCTCATATAGATCATATACACATTTTGTTAGACTTATACCTAAGTATTTCCCTTTTTTGTGATACCATAAATGACACCGTGTTTTTAATTTAAAATTAATTGGTTTCCATATTATTTTCTAAATGTTCATTGCTGGAATGTAGGAAACCAATTAATTATTTGTATTATCCTTCAATCCTGACACCTTGCTATAATTGCTTATTAATCCCAGGAAATGTGTTGTTGTTGTTTCAAATCTTTGGAACTTTCTAAAAATAATATTAGTTTCAGAGAAATTGGACTTCAAGGAAAAGACAGTTACCAGGGAGATAGAAGGACATCATATAATGATGTAAATCACTATGGAGTTTGCATTAATCTGTTTTCACGCTGCTGACAAGCATATACTCGAAATTGGGCAATTTACAACAGAAGAGGTTTATTGGACTTACAGTTCCACGTGTCTGGGAAGGCCTCCAATCATGGCAGAAGGCAAAGAGGAGCAAGTCACATTTTACATGGATAGCAGCAGGCAAAGAGAAAAAGAGAGCTTATACATGGAAACTCCCATTTTTAAAACTATCAGATCTTGTGAGACTAACTCACTATCACAAGAACATTACAGGAAAGACCTGCCCCCATAATTCAATCGCCTCCCATCAGGTTCCTCCCATGACATGTGAGAATTGTGGGAGTTACAATTCAATATGAGATTTGGATGGGGACACAGCCAAACCATATCATTCCATCCCAGCCCCTCCCAAATCTCATGTCCTCATGTTTCAAAACCAACCATGGCTTCCCAGCAGTCCCCCAAATTCTTTTTTTTTTTTTTTGAGATGGAGTCTCGCTGTGTCGCCCAGGCTGGAGTGCAGTGGTGCAATCTCAGCTCACTGCAAGCTCCACCTCCCGGGTTCACGCCATTCTTCTGCCTCAGCCTCTCCAAGCAGCTGGGACTACAGGCACCCGCCACCACGGCCGGCTAATTGTTTTGTATTTTTAGTAGAGACGGGGTTTCACCGTGGTCTCGATCTCCTGACCTCGTGATCTGCCTGCCTCGGCCTCCCAAAGTGCTGGGATTACAAGCGTGAGCCACCGCGCCCAGCCTGCAGTCCCCCAAATTCTTAACTCATTTCAGCAATAAGTTAAAAGTCCAGAGTCCAAAGTCACATCTGAGACAAGGCAAGTGTCTTCTGCCTATGAGCCTGTAAAATCAAAGGCAAGTTAGTTACTTCCTAGATGCAGGCATCGGGTAAATACAGCCATTCCAAATGGGAGAAATTGGCCAAAACAAACGGACTACAAGTGCCATGCAAATTCAAAATCCAGTGGGGCAGTCAAATCTTAAAGCTCCAAAATGATTTCCTTTGACTCCATGCTTCACATCCAGGTCATGCTGATGAAAGAGGTGGCTTCCCATGGTCTTGGGCATCTCTGCCCCTGTGGTTTTGCAGGGTATAGCCTCCCTCCTGGTTGCTTTCACAGGCTGGAATTGAGCGTCTGTGGCATTTCCAGTTGCATGATGCAAGCTGTGAGTGGATCTACCATTCTGGGATCTGGAGGATTGTGGCCCTCTTGTCACAGCTCCACTACATGGTGCTCCAGTAGGGACTCTGAGTGGGGGCTCCAACCCCATATTTCTTTTCTGCACTGCCCTAGCAGAGGTTCTTAATGAGGGCCTTTCGCTGCAGCAAACTTCTGCCTGGGCATCCAAGCATTTCCATACATCTGAAATCTAGCCGGAGGTTCCCAAATCCCAATTCTTGACTTCTATGCACTCACAGGCCCAACACCACATGGAAGCTGCCAAGGCTTGGGGCTTGCACCTTCTGAAGTCATGGCTCAAGCTCTACATTGGCCCCTTTCAGCCACAGCTGGAGTGGCTGGGATACACGAAACCAGGTACCTGCCACACACAGCTCAGGGGCCCCAGGCCTGGCCTAGGAAACCACTTTTTCCTCCTAGGCCTCAAGGCCTGTGATAAGGGGGGGCTTCCCTGCAGACCTCTGACATGCCCTGCAGACATTTTTCCCATATTCTTGGGGGTTAACATTTGGCTCCTTATTACTTATGCAGATTTCTTCAGCCCGCTTGAATTACTCCTCAGAAAATGGGATTTCCTTTTCTATCGCATTGTCAGGCTGCAAAGTTTCTGAACTTTTATGCTCTGCTTCCCTTATAAAACTGAATGCCTTTAACAGCACTCAAGTCATCTCTTGAATGCTTTGCTGCTGAGAAAGTTCTTCTGCCAGATCTCCTAAATCTTCTCTCTCAAGTTCAAACTTCCACAAATTTCTAGGGAGGGGGCAAAATGTCACCAGTCTGTTTGCTAAAACATAACAAGAGTCGCCTTTGCTCCAGTTCCAAACAAGTTCCTCATCTCCATCTGAGACCACTTCAGCCTGGATTTCATTATCCATATCTTTATCAGCATTTTGGTCAAAGCCATTGAACAAGTCTCTAGGAAGTTTCGGGCTTTCCCATGTTTTTCTGTCTTCTTCTGAGCCATCCAAACTTTTCCAACCTCTACCTATTACCCGGTTCCAAAGTTGCTTCCACATTTTCAGGTCTCTTTTCAGCAGCACCCCACTCTTGGTACCAATTTACTGTATTAGTTGGTTTTCAGGCTGCTGATAAAGACATACCCAAGACTGGGCAATTTACAAAAGAAAGAGGTTTATTGGAATTCCAATTCCACGTGTCTTGGCAGGCCTCACAATCAGGGCAGAAGGCAAGGAGGAGCAAGTCATGTCTTACACAGATGGTGGCAGGCAAAGAGAGATCTTGTGCAGGGAAACTTCCGTTTTTAAAACCATCAGATCTTTTGTGACTTATTCACTGTCATGAGAATAGGACAGTAAAGAACCACTTCCATAATTCATCCTCCCACCGACTTCCTCCCATAAAACATGGGAATTGTGGGAGTTACAATTTAAGATGAGATTTGGGTGGGGACACAGCCAAATCATATTACTGTTAAATTTCCAAAAATACATAAGAATCCTTAACACATATGTATCCAAAAGCAGATGAAATGGACTAATGCTTGAAAGACACAAACTTAAATAAGGAGAAGTAAGTAATCAGAATAGGCATATCTATATATTAAATAAATCAGTTTAATAAAAATAATCTTCAAAAAACAAAAACATTAGATCAAAATTATTTCACTGGTGAAATGTACCAGATCTTTAAGGAACAAATGATACCAATCTCTGTAATCTGTTCCTGAAAATAAAAGCAGAAGGGAATATTTTGAACTCATTCTCTGAGGCTAGCATTACAATAATACCAAAACAAGAAAAAGACATTGCTACAAAGTAAACTAGAGATCAATATTCTTGAACATTGATGAATAATTCAAAGCAAAATATTAGCATATATTTCCAGTAATGTATAAATAGAATTATAAATTGGAAATATCTTTAGAATATTATTTTTACTTAAGTGTACATTTAGGCAAATTCACACTTGATAAATTATATAAAACACTAATTAAGGAGCTGAATATTCAAATATTAAAATTGGGAGAGGTGAAAGCAATAGATAATAATAGAGGATTAGTGAACTTCAGGATAGGAAGAGAAATAAAGAATATTATCCAAATTAAATTAAGCAAGAAGATTAACATTTTTATTCACTTCCAGCTAACACCCTATAGTGGACAAATTGCACATAAATGACCAAGTAAAACTGGATTCTACAATGATGAATAAATGACCAATTAACATCTTTTCACATGATCTTTCTAGCTTCATAAAATTCACAGTGTTTTAGTATACATGTCAGTGCTTGCCTCTGACAGGGGAGCTAGGCATACAAAGCCTGCACATCATCACTTTGTTCATAGAAAGCAGCTCTTTGAGAAGCTCTATCCCCAGGCATGTGTTTCCCTCTGGGTAGATATGACCCTCTGAAGTTTATATAAACATATTAAGAGAGAGGTGGGATATATACAAATTCACAAAGCAAGGAACTTCCTTAACTTTTTCTAATTGAGAAATTAGACAATGCAACAAATCATTTTAATAAAATCTCAGCTGCTAAGGGGAGACATATATATATCCCCCACCATACACACACACACACATGTTCATGACCTTAATTCAAAAATTTTTTTATCTAAAAAAATGTTACTTGAGACCTAATTAACATGTTTGTAACATATATACATAGGAGTTCTGGTAAATTCTGTTGAATATAAATGTAATCTTATGAACATTAAACTTTTCTGCAAATATAAGCAATCTAGCTGTACAGATCTTTCATACACTACTATGTACCTCCTAATTCCTTTGGTAAAATAAGTTGATTTTGAAGTTTCATGGAAGAAAATTAATCTTTTTTCAGGATATTATTTTTAAACCACTTTAATGAGATATGATTGACAAAACTCGACGAGTTTGGAGATAAATACACACTTGTGAAATTATTACCACAGTTAAGGCCAAAATTCTAGTCATCACCTCCAAAAGTTTTATTTTTCTCTTTTATGGTGAGAGCACTTAACATAAGATTTACCTGCTTAGCAAATTTTTAATTAGACAAAATAATATTGTTAACTCTAGGTATTGTTATGGGTAGTTAGGCATGAGTGGGGCAGGAAAGGGCTCTCCCCCACCCACCAGAAATATCAGGTGATGGTTTGACAATTATCACATTACCTCTCTAAAAATGATAATTGGCAGCCTGCACCAGGGAAAGACAATCTTCTAATGGTCCACAGTTAACATTATAGTGTAAATTGAATGCAAGCACCAGGGAAGAGCAAAAAAGAGCTTCCAATAATATCTCAGATATGGGCCAGTGAGCCTAGGCACGCACATTATGAGACAAAATGGCCAAGTATGACATTCTGGGGGCACTCCACCAGAAAGGAGAAGAAAGCCTCCGATGGGCATGCATACAACTTCCTAAACACACTGCACATGCTCAGTTTTCAAGAGTAAGAAAGGCACTGCATATGTGGGCAGCCCACCCTAACGGAAGAAACATGGGAAAGGAGTGCAAGATACAGGAAGAAGGTCAGACTGTAAAGTCCTAGCATCATGGTTAAACATGGCACTTCACCTTCTCGGTGCTCATGTGGGTCTCTTCCAAGTGTACTTTCCTTTATTTCCTACTCTAAAACTTTTAATAAACTTCCACTCCTGCTCTGAAACTTGCCTCAGTCTCTTTTTTCCGCCTTATGCCCTCAGTCAAATTCTTTCTTCTGAGGAGGCAAGAATTGAGGTTGCTGCAGCCCTGTATGGATTTGCCACTGATAACTGGATACCTTCCACTGGTAACAGTATTATCCTGTACTGTAGATCCCTAGAACTTAATCATCTTGTATAACTGAAACTTTGAACCCTTTGATCAACGACTCTCCATTTTCCCCCCCTCCAGTCCCTGATAATCACCAGTCTATTCTCGGCTACTATACGTTTGACTATTTTTGAATCTATATATAAGTGAGAATAGGCCATATTTGTCCTTTTGTGTCTGGCTTAATTACTTACCGTAAAATCCTCCAGGTCCATGCCTTTTGCTGCAAATGGTAGTATTTCTGTCATTATTAAGGCTCAATAATATTTCATTATATGTATATAGCATAATTTCTTTATCCTATAGACATTTTAGACATCTTGACTACTGAGAATAATGCTTCAACGAACATGGGGGTGGAAATAGCTCTGTGAGATCTCGATATTCAATTCCTTTGGACATATGCCCAGAATTGGGATTGTTGCATCAAATGATACTTTGTCTATTAATTTTTGGAGTTACCTCCTTTCTGTTTTCCACAGTATTTACATCCATTTATATCTTTACCAACAGTGCACAAGGGTTCCCTTTCCTTCACATCCTTCCAGCAATTATCTTTTGGTTTTAGTTGTAGCTTTTTAAATTTCAATTTTTTTAATAATAGCCATTTTAACAGGTATACAGGTATGAAGTGAGATCTAATTTGACTTTTGATTTGCATTTCCCTGATGATTAGTGATGTTAAGCACCTATTTATATACCTGCTGGCCATTTGTATGTCCTCTTCGGAGAAATGTTTATTCAGGTTCTTTGCCCATTTAAATAGTTGGATTATCTGGGGTTTTGTTTTGTTTTCTATTGAGTTGTATATGAGTTCCTTAATATTTTTAATATTAACCGCTTATCAGATACAAAATTTTTCCTCCCATGGCTGACTTTGTATTTTGTTGATTGTTTCCTTTGATATGTGGAAAATTTTTAGTTTAATGTAAGTCAGCTTGTCTGTATTTGTTGTTGTTGCCTGAGCCTTGGTGTTAGATGCAAGAAATTATTACCAAATCCAAGAAAAAACATTTTTTATGTTTTCTTCTAATAGTTTTATGGCTTCAGATTTTACCTTTGTCTTCAAAGCATTTTTGAATTGATTCTTTTTGTATGGTATGAGATAAAGTTTCGAATTCATTCTTTTGCTTGTGGATATCCAGTCTTGCCCAAGCCATTTATTGAAGAGACTATACTTTCCAAATTGTGTAATCTTGATCCATGGAAGACAAATTGCTCATATAAGCATGGGTTTACTTCTGAGTCTTTGTTCTGTTACATTGGTGTCAATTTTTTTATTAGTCTCATACTGTTTTGATTACTCTAGATTTGCAATGTATTTTGAAATCAGGGAACATCATACCTCTAACCTTATTCCTTTTGCTCAAAATTGCTTTAGCCATTCAGGGTGTTTTGTAATTTCAAATGAATTTTAGGACAGTTCTATTACAGTAAAAAATGCCATTGGGATTTTGAAAGAGATGGCACTGATTCTGTAAATTGCTTCTGGTAATTTGGGCATCTAACAATGTTAATTCTTCTAATCTTTCATGAGCATGGAATATTTTTGCATTTATTTGTGTCTGTGTTAATTATTTTCACAAATATTTTATGGTTTTCAGTGTACCAATTCCTCACTTCCTTGGATACATTTATTTGTAAGGATTCTATTCTTTTTTATACTATTGTAAACAAAATTATTAATTTCCTGTTCAGAAGTATACAAAATTAGATGTGTACAAAATTAGATGTGAATGAAACACAACTAATTTTTAATGTTGATTTCTAACATACAACTTTACTGAGTATATTTATTCATTTTAACAGGATTTTTGTGGGCTCTGAAGTTTTCTACATTTAAGATTATGTCATCTGCAAACAGATTTAAATTCACTTACTCATTTCAAATTTGAATATATTTGGATGTTTTCCTGGCCTAATTGCTCTGGTTAGGACTTCTAATACTAAGTTAAATGGGAGTGCTGAGAGTGAGTGTCTTTACCTTGTTCCATATCTCAGAGAGAAAGTTTTTAGCTTTTCAATAATGACTGTAATTGTTTTGTTTGTTTGTTTTTTGAGAGGGAGTCTCGTTCTGTCACCCCGGCTAGAGTGAAGTGGCCTGATCTTGGCTCACTGCAACCTCCACCTCCCGGATTCAAGCGATTCTCCTGCCTCAGCCTCTTGAGTAGCTGGAACTACAGGTGCGTGCTACCATGCCTGGCTAATTTCTTGTATTTTTAGTAGAGGCAGTGTTTCACCATGTTAGCTAGGATTATCTCAATCTCTTGACCTTGTGATCCACCTGCCTCCACCTCCCAAAGTGCTGGGATTACATGCATGAGCCACTGCACCCGCCAAATTTTTAAAAATGGTCTTTATTGTTTGGAGGTTAGTTCCTTCTATTTTATTAAGCATTCTTATTATGAAAGGGAATTAAATTTTATCAAATACCTTTTTGTAGCTACTAAGAGGATCATGTAAGTTTTACTGTTCATTCTGTCAATGTAGTGTAACATATTGATTGATTTGGATGATTGATTCAACCATCCTCTCATCCTAGGTATAAATTCTACTTGGTTATGGTGTATGAAAGTTGTAATGTGGTTTAAACCAGATTTAAATGCTAGTATTTTCTTGAGCATTTTTGTACTATGTTTATCAGGGATACTAGCTTGAAGTTGTATTTTCTTTCTCGTGCCTTAGTTTTAAGATGATGATGGCTTTAGAGAATGAGTTAGAAAGTGTTCAATTTTTTTTTCTATTTTTTGAAAACGTTTAAGTAACATTAGTATTGATTATTTTTTAAAAGTTTTTTTCTTGAATTTACCCGTGAAACCATCTAGTTCTAAGCTTT